>NC_081345.1:66235196-66331177 GCF_029784015.1 Lycium ferocissimum
ACTTCACATTTTCCAACCAATATCAATATTTTCATACTCATTTACTCATTCAAGATCATCAAATACAATTCAAGAACATTTCACATTATTTCCCAAATTATACAAAAATTCCACCGAAACCATAATTCGTTCAAAACTTCTCCAACTTCCAACAAAACCATTAATCTTCTATTTACTTCACAATACCATAACAACATAATTAACATTCCAAATAAATTCAACCAATTCCTTGCATATATAGCACCACACGGCCAACACCTAATTTTCCAATTTCCATCAAATTCATTCAACTTTCATTTCCAACATGAATTTCCATCATAACCACAACTAAGACACAATACAAAACTCGACTTACCATAGCCATACACCATACACATACACACGGCTAGATATATATTCACACACACACCGGCTCACCACATGCATGCAACACTTCCATAATTCTCATGTGCTACTACATATACTCACAAACACATATAATTCCTTCATAAAAATAAGAATTCTTACCTTTCCCAACTTCTCTCTACTTGCCAAAGGAAGCACTTTCTTGCCAAAACAATTATGCCAACTTGAAGAGGAGCTTGAGCTTAGTAGTAATTCCAAGAGAAATGGATTTTTGAACCAAAGATTTGAGCTCAAAGAATTTTTTGCTTTCTTTCTCCTCTCTTTTTCTCCTTAGCCGTTCTCCTCTCTTCTCTTGTTCTTGATTTTTTTTAATTTCTTGAATGTTCCAAGGCTAAGGATCACTTATATAATTAATCACATGGAAAATTTAATTAAATTCCATGGACTTAGGCCCTTGCATGGCCGGTTGGGCTCCCTTAATTTGGGCCTCAATTTATATTTTTTTTTTTGAGCCAATTTTGCATGAATTATATTTTGAAATTCCCGAAACAAATTTCCAAAATTCAAATTTGCCCCTAAGCCTTCTCGGTGTTTTCACGTTCAAATTTCCATAACCGACATACACATACTAAGAAAAATTCAAACATGGCCTTCTTTCTCATAAATCACCATTATTTCGGATTTTCCGATTATGCAAAAAGGCGGGATGTAACACATATTGTCCTGAAGGGATGCAGTCAAACATCTATCCATCAAGTGTGGCCCTAAGCCTTTCACGAACACACGTGTACTCGATCACCCATATTCGCTACCATAGCCGAAGCATACCTAGCCAAGGACCCAAAAGCCGATACCACTTTTGTCACGACCCGATCGAGGGCCGCGGCGAGCGCCGTGGCAGCCCGCTCGGCACCCCTTGACATACTTATACATCACATTCTAGATGAGCCACATAATCATATCATACTTTTCGTTCATCATCATTCTAATCTCATCGGGCAATAACATATCTATATCATCAATAGAATCTATGCCCATATAAATGTACATGCCGACAAGGCGAACGAACAACATCCCAAAATATAGGCGGACAAGGCCGAACATATCTAACCATATACACAATATCTACGAGCCTCTAAGAAGGGTACATCATATCATAACATATGGGCGGGACGGACCCGCCGTGCCCATGAATATATACACAAAAGAATCTATACCGGAAAAGGCTGCAGCTCCGAATGAAATGGGCTTCTGCTATGTAGTCCCACGAGATAATACAACTATGGATCAAATGCGTCTCCCTGCCACTGCCTCATGATGCGGCGTCCATAAACAAAAGGACATCGGTACGAAGAATGTCTTGAGTATGTAAAGCATGATCAATATCAATATGGAAGCATAATGGATAACATATGAAATAACATAATTTCCAGGGAGATAATAAAGTCATCATCATGGCACTTACACCTTTCCATAGGGACGCTCCATTTCTATTTCGTGCTCGCGTACATACATTCGTACTCTTTCTCATTTACTTTTCATATCTACTTTCATATTCGTATTCATGTCTCCTTTTATGCTCATGCTCATATCATATACATTGAATATTCATAGCCATACACTTACATAGTCTTAACATATTCGTGCTCTAATGGATGTCATACACATAGCATAATCGTACTCATATAGATGTCATGTACATAGCGTATTCGTACTCATATTGATGTCATATACATAGCATTATATAGCATACCCGACCACGAAGGTTCGGTGTTTCACGTACCTGGCCCTACCAAGGCTCAGTGTTGTTCGTACCCAACTGCAGTGTTGTGCACGCATCGTTATATGGATATACGTATACATACTTACTATATTCTACCCGGCCATATAAGCTCGGTGTTCACAATAGCTCTCATACACACACATACATATTCATTATATTCTACCCGGCCATATAAGCTCGGTGTTTACAATAGCCTCTCATGGGCACACATACGTATTAGCTCATATCTATCCTTAGCCTTTCTACTATCGTCGTTCATTACCTTCATCCGTGAGTATTGCTGCGTCGCAAGGGGACTTAGTGCGATCATACCATTGAGCATCATAAGCTTAATAGCTTCTCAAACTAGGATTATTAGAGAGTATCATGAACTTATAAGAAGATGAACATTTGGCCTAAGAACCATGCCTTACGAAAGAAGGGTTAGCCTTACATACCTTTCGTGCAACTATTATATCACTTGAGCGTTCCTCTTCAGAGCTCATGTTCTACCTTCATTGAAGTGCATACTCATATTAGATGGTGGATAGCATTTGGCATTCATACCTAATTCTAGAGAAAATCGAACAACATCTCCTTTATTTATACGACTTTCCTCGATTACATCAACTCCCAAACATCAAATAACAACATTCATAATATCATCACAATAGCCTTTAGTCAACTATATTACTCTTACTTCATAATTCTCTTCACTTTATCTACATTCATAGTCATAACTTGACAATACGTTCATTCACATACAATGTCGATTTCCATACTCTCAATATCATTTATAACATGATTATATTCGTGAAGCATCAAGAATCATAACTCGTTCCAAACGTTTACTCAAAAGTGCTACTATTCACGCATTCATGACCCACTTCTTATATTCTTTCGTAATCCGAGTGTTTCAACTTCCAAATACTTTAAACAACATGGAACATCATAAAACTCACCTTAGATGGTGTAGGATTGAACCTTGATGGCATATACCTCACTTGAGCCAAACCCTAGAATTTCCTTCACTTGGATTTTCTTGCTTTTGATGAACTTTGATGGTTTCTCTTACTTTGATTCACTTGTTTTGATGATAACAACCTTTGATTTCCTTTGGATTCTTGTTCATGAAACACATATGAGCCCTAGAGCCTTTAGAGAGAAGTAGAGAGATGTTGGAAATGAAATAATGAAGTTGGGAACACATTTAAACACTTAAAACATCTCAGCCCGTCGGAACCCAATGCTGGTCGTGAACCACGACCAGCCAGCTGCCTTCTCTGCTGGCAGTTCCACGGACCCATCCACGGTCCGTGGAATACAATGCTGGCCGTGGAACCAGCCGTGGAACTCACTGTTCCACCAAGTTTGATCCCGTCGTTTCGTTTGATCTCCAATCCTTATGGAACCTTCTTAGCACTTGTTTATCACTTCATTAACAATCTAAGAGGCGTTATAACTCTTCCCCAACACATCATTAAGTTGTCATCAACTTACTACTCATAAATCCTTTCCGATGCTTATCGTATACATGGCCTTCTCTAGGCAACTTTCTTATCTAACATCGAACGTCTTTCCAATCTCATTTAGAATCATCAATTTCTATGTCTTACTTATTGAAACATCGTATACCTCATATCTCTCGTTAGCCTATTCACTGAGCATCAACGGAAAATTTTTCGAGGTGTAACACTACTATAGAAGGTTTTCTATCGTTAGCGAACAACTCTATTGCCCACATCTTAGCCTTTAATCCAGCATAGCAGTGTTATCTTTCACAATGTCTCCGTAAGTTACTCATTACTTTCCCTTGTCGTATTCTCTCTTTATTTCTAGGAAAACTTTGGCAGAGTTTCCTCTGTAATTGTTACTATCTCAAAACCTGCACGCAGGAAATACCAACAATGCCTCACAGGGCCAACATATGTATATATGTATATCATATCATATCACAGCCACACAGGGCTCCTAATATCAACAACAGCACGAAAATGATGAACATACCTCGTTTTCCCAACTCAAACTGCACCTGTTACACTTTCTTGTTTATTTTCCCTTTTAATCTTCAACTTGTATTTCAATCATACTTCAATATCTTACACGACATAGATCTTTCATACCTTTTCTTACCTACGTGCTTTGTAACTTCCAATATTGCTAGTCACTTTCTTCGTCGATGCCATTCTTTCCGCTGAAATCAAAGGTTAGTATAAGGAATCTCATTCCCTATTACTTGGCTCTATGGCACGATCTCGGATGTGAAAGAAGAGTAACACCCTAGATGCCCGTAGCCTCGTTTATAAATGTGGCGCGCTTTCACACCATAAACGGACTCTCTTGGACACGTCTTTGCGGAGAACCCCTAGGACGAACTACTCTGATACCAATTTGTAACACCCTAACTTCCGATAGGGCATGATGGGCACCCGACCCTTACTTAGGGCCGAGCGAACCCGCTGATTCTCGTGATACTCATAATCACACTGGGCCCTTAAACCATGAAATGAGTGCATAATGTAAGCTTTTCAAAAACATGTTTTTCGTCTTTCTCAAATCAAGGAAAATCTATAAACATACGAAACTTGTAACGTAATGCATAATGACACATCGTCTTACAGAGTCGCTTACAAGACTGACATGTTCTATACGTGACTCTTTTTGCAAAGTCTCTAACATAAATCAAGATACCATAACCTAGATATTCTGACTCGACAACACTCCGGAAAGAAATGGAGCTCGCCAATCCAGCTGGAACATCTTCTACTAGCATCCTCTACTCGTCTGTATACACCTGCGTGGCATGAAACGCAGGCCCCGAAGAAAGGGGGTCAGTCGAAATATGTACCGAGTATGTAAAGCATGAAATACGAGAAATGTAATCGTACGAAGTAAGGAGTATAGAAAATAGTACGGAACCGAAAACCACAAGGCTTGCCTTTGAAACATAAACCATTCATGTCAATATCATATCCAATTCATTATGGGACTTAGAAACATAAGTGAATAATCATCTTGTACATATGCATATATAACGTGTCCCGGCCCTCTAGTGAGGGACTCGGTAAATAAAATCATCATGTCATCATATCATCATATATATATACCGTACCCGGCCCTCTAGTGAGGGACTCGGTGAATAGAATCATCATATCATCATGTCATCATATCATCATATATATATATACCGTACCCGCCCTCAGCGCGAGGGACTCGGTGAATAGAATCATCATATGCCATCCTGGCTGCCATCCCCATGTCATCATATCATCATGTCATCATATCATCATATATATATACCGTACCCGGCCCTCTAATGAGAGACTCGGTGAACAATGCAGTGAAACTGTGCACGAATACATACCCAACCGGGGACTCGGTGAAAGAAGTAATAACAGCTAGCACGAGCAGAGTAGTGAGAAACCATATGCATATAAATCATTATTTCAGACTCGATAGATAAGTAAGTAATCACGCTCGAGCATTAAAATGATAGTCATATTAAATCCGTTCTAAATGCCATTAGGACTATGTTAAAGAGAGTCTTAGAGATCATAGACATGTATCAACCCAATCCGAGCCCGCCCATGAAAGTTACGGGCATTATGCATTAGAGAACACTTTACGAACATATCAAAGCAATCCGAGCCCGTTCATGAAAGTTACGGGCATTATTCAACATAGAATCCTTTAGGAACAAGAACTCTTTATGCA
Source organism: Lycium ferocissimum (assembly GCF_029784015.1). Classification (NCBI taxonomy): domain Eukaryota; kingdom Viridiplantae; phylum Streptophyta; class Magnoliopsida; order Solanales; family Solanaceae; genus Lycium; species Lycium ferocissimum. The sequence continues at coordinate 66,241,018 of NC_081345.1, forward strand.
ACATTTACTATCCAATCATGCAAGAGACTCAAGGCAACAACTCGACTATACTGAAAGTGCGAATATCAAGAAGTGAATAAGAATCGTAGACATGCTCGGATCTTATAAATGGAGTTACCCCAAGGCTCGTATTATATCATACCTTACTTACATCTAAGACATGCCAAAAGAAAGAAAGGTTAAGCTTTACATACATGTTCCACCTCTTATTAGCTACGCTTATTCGTCCAAGCTCGTAAGCCTACACTTAAAAGGATTCACACTAACGTTAGACTCTTTATTGCACACTTGTTCCAAATTTCAAATCAAACTACTCTATATTCGCAAAAAATCGGGCAAGCATCTCCCCCCGTTTATATGCCTAGCCCAAAATTACAATTCAAAGAACCAATCAACAACAACAATAATACCAACATCAACAACACTATTATTCATACCAACATATTTCATAAACATCCCACATGACGTTTTTCAACATACAACAAAAATATGCACTTTCTTCCATCCCAATCAAGGAGTATAATCTCATCAACACGCCAACAATGTTAGATACCGTTTTTGTATGCATAAATCAGTCCATCCACACGGCCACAACACGTTCAAAACAACCCATAAACACAACAACCACAATACAACACTCTATGACCTTTTCTCCATAACTAGTTTCATTTTTAAGGCTTGCTAGACCTTCAAATAAACTCAACATAAAAGATGGGATAAATAACATACCTTATACTTCAAAAAAAAAAACTCAGCCACATCAACCTTTTTCAACACCAAGCTTAAGTAGAAGCAAAAACAATCACCTTTCATGGACTAGTTTGGCGTAATCTTGTCAAATTCTTGATTTATCGGACTATAATGCTTGGGGGAGGTGTAGAGAATTTTCTAGGACCCTTTGGAATGTTATTATGCTGAAAAAACAGGGTTGATGGGGGTATTTATACCCCTCCTAGGTCGGTTTCACCGACCTTCTCACGTGGGGCCCGCGGAGCCATTTGGCAGCTTAGGGTCTTGCTCTTAAAATGGCCATAACGTTTGATTCCGACATCATGTGAAGGCCCACGACCTATGGTTGGAAATATCTTTCAATTATCTACAACTTTTATTCTTGGTGCTTTTCCAAATTCCAAACTTATAATGCCGCTTTTGCCCCTCCAAGTCAACTCATCCGAAAACGTTTCCTTAAATCGTCCTTTTGGAGGGCTTATGTCCATATTTGGCGTATGGGTCCTTCTTAGGACTTGATCAAATTTCCATGTACTACTTGTATCACTTATAATATATCCTTTACAAAATTTTGACATGTGGGTCCCACCTTAACTCATGGTTTCGAGGGCTATCATCGAGTGATCATGTTAACCGATTTACTCCACACACTCTCCAAATGTCATATATATGTTCTTATGCTCAGATAACATAATCTTCATCCATAATCCTTGTGTAACTCTGCTCTCGCCTGAGCTCATACTAAGTCGTCCACAGTCTTGATAACGCGAAATGTTTCAAGGTGTAACAAGCTGGCTTCACTTCCTCTATACTTCTTGAACCCCTGTCTCTATCCTTTTTTCTGTGAGTTTTCATCTGGGTTCATAAGGTTTGAGCCAATCTCTCTTCCTCTCTTCAATTTTCAGAACATACCAATCTCTCTTCCTCTCTTCACTTTTCAAAACATACTCATATTTTTTTCTGATTTACAGTTTATACAGTGGTTCATTTTTAAGGTACTTTTTGTTGTTCCACTCCATTTTTTCCTAGTTGTGATATATATATATATATGTATATGGATATGTATATATGTATATGTATATGGATATGTATATATGTATGTTTTGAATTGTTTTTGCAGGTCTTTTTTTTTTTTGGGTTAAAATTTGAGTGCGATTGTTTGATTTGGTAATGGTATTTGATGTTAATCGTTGCTGTTGAGTATTGAAAAATCCTCAACCTTTCAAACTACGAGCTCTTTTCGTGAGTATTTTCTGCAGCCCTCTTCTTTTGTTGCACTTTCTTTGTAGGAAAGGTAATTTAGTATTCTGACTTTATGTTAGTTTGATATTCTTTTTGGGTATCATCGTTGTTTTTTCGTTCTTATTGTGTTGATTCTTTTTTATTTTCTACATGCATGTCAGAAAATTTGTGTGATTTTCTCATTCCATGTTCAGAAATAGACATCTAGGTGCATTAGCTACAAATCAATTTTCATTTCCTTAATGAAACTGAATACCCTATTCCCTATTCATTAGCAAGCCATATTGCTTCTTTCAGCTAATGGTAAATTTTTTTGATGATATGCCTGACCAGAATTATATAAAGAGTGTGTGCAAGTGTCCTGTTCTAAATTTCAGTAACTCTGCTTCAAAAGCTAAACATTGCATCAATAGTCATTTTACGATTGAAGTCTTGTCTTATTTCCTTTTCTGGTTAACCTAAATTAATCAATGTCATAGGTGAGGGTGATGAGGGTATTAAAGGAAAGAGAATACCAAACACTTTGGACAAATTATCTATACTTGAATCATTGCTAGGATTCTTTGATAAAATAAATGTCCTAATTTCTCTGGCTAAGACCTTAAATGCAGATCGAACAGTATCATACAAAGGTAATAACTATCTATGAAAGTGTAAATGGATAAAGGTTAAGTAAAGGTTAATCATTTTAGGGAAAAATTTATTAACAAAAGCTCCGATTTAATAAGAGAAATAATGAAGGCAGGAAGCCTCGAGCATTCAACAAAAGTTGATCAATTCGACTTTATGAAATCTATTCAAGCATGAGGTGAAGAATGTTAGTTATGATCTAATTTGATTGTAAAAAAACATCTATTAACAAATCTCCTGGGAAATCGATTCGAAAATAAGTATTATTTTTCTTTTGTTACTATATTTTTAAGTTATTACCAAGTATAGTACCAACATGCCAACTTATATTGCTCCTTCTTCCTGCTTTCTTATCTGGAGAAAGATTGTTGACTGACGGAACTGGTCTTTTGAGAGTTTTCACTCGCTCCGTTACTTAGTGTGTAAGAGGGACACAAAAAAGTCTTGCATCATCTAGCATATCATCGGGCATCTAGCATATCATCGGGTATCATTCGAGGTATTCGAAGAAATTCACAATCATGGAATAAAGTTATGCTTGGTAGGATAAGGAAGGGTTAATTATGATAACATGTTTAGAACAATGTGAGTAAAGAGAATGAACTTACCACTTCATATCTTTTATCTATTATGGCATTAAATGCCCTATTCGTGGAATCTCTAGCTGGAGTAGGCTGGTTATGCTCAAATGCAAGTTCAGTTTACAATATTGGTGATACAAGAAAATGGTAAAAGAAAAAAAAAACAATGATATGATTAAGCATTAGTTGTATTTAATCACACCAAATAGCCGAAGCTTAGCCCTTCATTTTTCTCTGGCATCAATTGATATCCATATGTTCTTGCTGGACTGGCTGAATAAATTTCCAGCATTTAGATCAAGGGAACTGTGAGATAGTTAAGTAGGTCAGAGACATTTAAGAGGTACATTTATGTTATGGAAATATTCATGAGACAATTAAAAAATTCCTTGCCTTGCACAACAAATTTCTTCAAATAGAAGATTTTGGTGACTTTAAAATTTGAACTTCTTTTTATCTTGACAAATGTAACAACAACATATCCAGGGGTGACTTGAACTTGCACTAGAGATTCATTTTGAAATCATATCCTTGATCTCGAGATTCACCATTTAAGTTTTCTGCAGGTATTATACTTGCAGCAAGAAAATGCCTGGTTCAGTTGGTCACTGGGAACAAGCAGCGAAAACTTTTGCAGCATGGGTACGTATAAGTTTCCTGATTAATCTTGATGAGTAACCAAAAAACACTTCGAACATAGTTGTAAAGTATAGTTTATTTGAAGTATGATAATTGCAACCATGATGGCACTAAGCCAACTGTGCGGTAATAATTCCACTAGCTTCCTATGACACTTCTTTTCTTGACGAGGTCCTTTCTTGCATAGATTCCCTGGAACGACAAGAGATTTGATGAATGCTGGAAGACCAAAAAGAAATGCAAGCTTAGGTGAAAGTGTGTTTGGACTATGTGACACAAAAACGAACCCCACACATGTAGGTAGTACATTGATACTAGAGATAGAGTGACTATAAACTAAGGACACCAAACCAGCAATTATATCTAATCCACCACTAATAAGGTAAAATCCAACAAAACCATTTCTTATCCTAATTACATTAAATCAGAAGGGATATTATAACATGCATTCCATTTATAGTTCCTTTTGGCAAACTACAACTATTTCTTGCATATTGCAGTTTCCATTCTAAAATTGTTCACTTATCATTCCTTGTCTGGATATGTAGTGTCCAGAAAGCATATTATGCGCACTCATGTAACTCATTTTTCTTCAAATTATTAACTTCAGTTTCCTTCCTTAGATAAATAGATCTACCTACAAATTACAAAATTTTACATACTGCATTCTAGCCGTTGATCTTAACTTATACTCCCTCTATTTCAATTTGTTTATCTTACTTCTCTTTTTGGTTTGTTTAAAAAAGAATGCCACTTTTAATATTTAATAACTCTTTATACCATCATCGTACATGCCATATTTAAGACGACAAGATTCAAAAGAAAATTTTGGTACATTACACACATCTTTAGTTTAAGACCACAAGATTAGCTTCTTTTATTTTACATTGTTTGTCGATATAAGTGTTAAGGTAAAATTTATTTTTCCTTTTTTTTTTTTTTCAGGTATGAGAATGATCAAGATGTCTTAAAAAAATTTTAGGTGAAGCAGTATGTTTTGCTGTTATAGGACATGCCACTTATGCTGAAGTTTTTGACCAAAATGAAATGCCAGAAGCATTATTCACCAGTATCCACCAGATGTAACTTTCTTCTTCAATTCTTTTAGTATATCGCTTCATGTTGAAACAATTTACCACTCTTTTTTGGTGTATACTTGCACATAAACTGAGAAAACATGTAAAACCAACTGCGGACAACCTTCTCAAAGATGGTAAGAGATTTCCGTAATTCGTACGATCTTAAGGGAAGTTGGCCACTAAACCAAGTCTTGCTGGATAATTTCCCATGACAATTTTACTTGTTTACTAGCTTATTATAAAATATAATTCCAAGAGTATTTGTGTGCCTTTTTCATGTACTTTCTAACTAATTAGAAATTTTAAAAAAATTGTTGAGAATCAACTACTGAAAATGTTCATATTTCTATTAAAAAAAACTGGGTATTTCATAGTGCTCTCCTCCTATCCATATTTCACCTTGCATATTCATGTTACGTAGATGATTGGTGTTTTCTTGTCTTTTGAAGGTGATAAAGAAGTCCTCCTATGATGTTCAGTTCATTATGTTGCTGGTTCCGGTATAAAAAGATTGACTATTGAGCTGGCACTGTAGCAGCTATTCAAAAGGAAAAAATGGGTCAGATTGTGCTTTAAGAGACACATTGGGTATTGCATTAATAATACGTGATTGTAATAGTTCCCTCTGGTTTACTAGATAGCAATAGCGCGTGAGTGAGTGTTTTTGTGTCTCTGGTGCAAATATTGTACTATCCTAATTGGTTATAATAGTCTATTGTCGTATATCTATAAATAGAATACTATCCTATCGGCGCTAGAACACTTTGTAATTAGACAAGCACAATGTAAAACATGTCGGGCCCGTGAATCGTACGGGGAGCCCTCATGTAGTAAAATAATACTTATGTCCAAAATTCACTAATGAGTAAAGAACGCAATAATCCAGAGTAGTAAATTCAATATATCATCTTCGTTTCCACATAATTTGTGAAGCATTGAAATAAATAAGTGTTAGCGACAAATTTGCTAGCAGAAAATAAATAACTGCAATCATAAAATAAATGTGAGGAAAATTCATTTTATTGACTTCTGTTGATGCATTGAATCTTGGAAGAACTTTGAGCAGCACTTAGGATTATTCTTAAGGGAAGGCGTTTCTCGAACTCTCCTTCTAGTTGAACACCTTTGGAGAAGACTTATATAGATGTCGTTTGTCTCCTTTACCTCTAGTCAAGTGCTATGCAACTTTCAAGATCTTCAAAAGGGGATATGTGACCCATTTATATAGATGTGAGACAGAGCTTGAGAGTATTTTGGTCTCCAAGTAATTCTAGCGTACCTTGGGTTAGAAAAATGTGGGTTGGGCTGGTCTTGTAGAGGCACAATTTAATGGACTAGCCCAAATGTAATTTTGACTTAAATAATTAATCCGACTTTATTAACCAAAAATTGATTTGGTCAACATGTCAACAACTTAAAATTTAATCTAGATTTTGTATGGATTAATGCAATTAAAATTTTGATGTCTACATATGCCCCCTACTTCAAAACTTTTCGAGGTGTAGGCTTGCCGAAAATTGATGGCGAGACTTGAAGTATAGCCAATTTGATTTTTTTTTTTGTTTGTGTATCTTTAAAATGCACTTATGTATTTGTAGGCACTTAAAACAACTCGTCGAAACAACAGTTTTTTTTTCCCAACTTACTATACTAATGTCCATCGTGTTTTTTTTTCCATGATGTACATAACTTTTTTACAACCATACAGGAACAATGGTCAAATTTATGCACATGACAACTTTTCTTTTCTTGTTTAATTTGCAAAGAATCCTTCTTTCTTGGAGTAGGTTCAATTCATAGCCAAAACTAGTGACCACTAAGCAAAACTAGAATTTTTTTTTTCTTAAATTTCTGGTTCATCGCTCCATACGGTACAAAAGAATATATGATTCTTTTTCCTAAATCGTTGGTTCATCTTTCCATATGGTGCAAAAGAATATATGATTCTCTTTCCTTAAATTGTTTGTTCATCTTGTCATATGGTGAAAAGAATATATGATTATTTTTTTTAGCCATATGATGCAAAAGAATATTTTTCTTGTTTAGATTTTACCACAACATGCCTTGTATAGGATTGGAAATTATTGATGAACAACCTCAAGAACTCTATATAAGGATATGTTATGCAATCGTCTCAACCACAATCTTTTGGAATCCATGGCAATGTCACGACCCAATTTGGCTAAGCCGTGCGGGCACTTACCTTTCTCACCTCAGTAAGCGAACCCTCATCCCAATGACAATAAAGGCATAAATTAATTAATTAATTAATTAAGCGGAAGAGAATAATCACGTAAGTCTCACGATATAACATAGAAGCAAGTGCGAAAATAAGAAATACACCCAGGGTCTGGTCTAAGTCATATAAGAGCATCTAAATGAAAATATACAAGTCTGGAATATAATAATAATACATCAAATCTGTCTATGTCTCGGAATGGAAAAGTAAGACATAATTAGAGGAGTCTTCAAGGCAACGAACGTCACGTGCTCGCCCTGGAAACTCGAAGCTAGTACTGATGGCAACTATCAGCCACGCGAGATGGAAGCAGATCCAACCTGGAACTCTGCATTCATAAAAGAATCAATCAAGTGCAGGTCAGTACAAAACCACAGTATTGGTAGGTATCATCGGCCGACTAAGTATAGCTAATACAATTCAGACAATAAAGCAGGATAGGCAGATAAATCAACAAGTACAAGTCAAACACAATTAGAAACAAGTATCCGTCATCACCTAGGTTGAAGCATCTAAACCCAAGTATGCCAAGTCTCAATATATATCCAACCCAAAATCAACAACACAAGTAAAACACCGATTCATCATAATATAAGCCAAGATGCAATGCAATGACGTAAGGATGCCAATGCAATGCAATGCAGTGTACACATGTACTCCGGACGGAAGTATCGACGTTCCGGTAGCACAACCCATGGGGGACCCGCGAAGTCCATGTACGCACTCATCCACGATTTCGGGATAACCATCGGATATCGGACCCTCACATCAAACAATCCATAATGTCACGACCCGGCCCGTGGGCCGTGGCCGGTGTCTACCCGGACACCCATACGTACCTACCTACCGAAACGGATCCGACATACCAAATTGCTAATCCATACAGACATACATAGATTCATACAGACATAACATACATTGCACGAATATACATACGCATATATATACATACGGTACGTACGAGAAGCCGTTGGGGGGTACGTTATATCGGACAAAGTCGCGGATCGCACATACCTACTCGGACGGTGACAACCCACGGCCCACAAACATGTACGCGGACCTCTAACATACCGAACGAATCAAAAGAAGGGACGGGGGCCCCGCCGTGCCCCGGATGATCAAATATACGGAACAAACGGACAACGGAAGATATATACCAAAAGTATCGGCTCCCGGATCGAAGGAGCTCTCCGGACGATACGACGGACCGATAACCTAAACGGCGCGGCGTACCGTGTGGCGCGTCTGTACCTGTGGGCATGTAACACAGCCCCCGAAGAACAGGGGGTCAGTACGAAAGTGTACCGAGTATGTAAAGCGGAAATGTAACATACATAATTAAAACATCCAGAGTCAGATATGTAAAATCGTAACAGACGGAAATACAGAGATAGAGCAGACAGAATCGGATTCGTAGCAGAGTCGGACTTACAGAATGCACAGACGGAATCATAAGCAGAATCAGACTTACAGAGCGTACAGACAGACTTTCAGACCGAACCAGAATTCAAACGTATGACAGACCGAATCAGAGTCCGAATCAGATTTTCAGAAGTGTGACAGACAGAGTCATGATCCAGACCGGACATACAGAACCATAACAGACAGAATCATGCATGCAGAGTCATAATCACATACAGATGTACAGATCAGATATCAGATACCAACTCATACAGACAGATCCCGGCCCTTTAGTAAGGGACGCGGTAACAGAACCCGGCCCTCGTAGTACGGGACGCGGTGGACAGACAGAATCAGATCAAATGCCATCCTGGCCGCCATCCCCATAATATCACATAATCGGATCATATCAGATCATATCAGATACGGACGGATCCCGCCCGCACAATCAGGGACGCGGTGAACAATGCGGTGAGGTGCACGAATCACGAGAACCGGCCCGGGCGCAGTGAAGGAAGCATTGAGGCATCCACGAACAGACAAATGAGAAACCATATGCATACAGACTGACATACAGACTTAATAAAACTGAAATAGTTCAGAAAGCGGATCAAATCAGAGTAACCAGATTACATCAGAACAGAGTGTCCAGAATCGTTCCAGATATCGGACTAATATCAAGGTTTAGATAGACGGTCATAATACTCGTTAGTTAGCGGACGGGAACATAGTTAAGAGCCTACCTGAAGAACGAACGAGAAATTAGATCGATTTGAGCCATACCGGGAGTATCAGGGTTTTGAGGGCCACCTCGGACCCGACCATAGTGAAATACATAAATTGCGGATAATAGACCTTAGGGAGTCGTCCATAATCATCTTAAAGTGTTTCGACTCCATTTATGGAAGTTGCACACTTATAGGTCAATTTAGAGGAAATTGATTCAATCTTCTTGAATGATTTGACGCTATTTTCAATCTCGAATCCCGAGAGCGGAAGTACAATCAAAGCTCGTTTTCAAGCACGATAGGCTCGAGAACATGCCAAAGAATAAAGGGCAAGGCTTTACATACACGGATTGCGCCTACGCTTGTCAAATCCCACTTCCCGTTTCGTCCAAAAGCGCAAATGGTCATTCTTACCAGTTACTATTCATGTAAGCTAACATCTAAACTTTGGTTAGGAATTTGGCTACCGAAATTTCGGCAGCACTTCCCCTATAATTATGACATCCCCGAGGCTTAGCTCGGCTCAGAATAACCAACAACAAGCCAACAACAACACCAAAAACACAATAAAACGCAATATGACCTATTTGGTCATCTTTCCAACATAATGTCATAACTTCCGTTTCCAACTTCATATTTCCAATTTAATCTCAACATATTAATCGAAATCATTACAATTCCATTCGGAAACATATCATAACATTTCTACCACGTATATACAAAATATACATCAAATATACAAAGCATCAAACTTTCCACCAAAACCACAATTTATCCAATTCTTCCAATCTTTAACATACATGTTCATAACACATTTCCATCATCCGAATTCATCAACCTTACTCATATTTTACACCTTAAACACTTCATTCCCAATTTCATAATTCATACTAAATCGACATAGACTTCCACATTCCGTTTCATACAAACTTACATCATTTTTCTTACCACTTACAATACAAGGATCATAACTACACAACTAACACATTAAACAACACAATTCATCACCATTCTACACCTTCCCATAGCCACGGCCACACCTACATTTTTTCCAACTTCCATGAATTCCATAACTTTCACTTCCAATACAATTTCTACTATAAACTACAACAAGATTCCAACATAAATTCAAGTCATCATAGTTATGCAATTCATATGCATACTCACGGCCAACATACACACACACACACCACACGGCTAACACATGCATACCATACTTCCATAATTCTCATGCACTCTACACATACTACAACACATACATAATTTTTCCACATAAACACAAGAATTCTTACCTTTTCCAATAAATTCTTCTTGCCAAAAGAAACACTTCCTTGCCTTGAAAATTATATCAACTTGTAGAGCACCTTGAGCTTGCTACTAATTCAAGAAGAACCAAATTTTTGAACCAAGGATTTAACTCCAAATTTTTCTTCTTTTCTTTTCTTTCTTTTTCTTTCTAGCCGAATTGCTCTCCTCTTTTTTTTTCTTGATTTCTCTTTTGTTTTCTTGAAACTTCTAAGGCTAAGGATCACTTATATAATGTCACATGGGAATTAATTAATCCCATGGACTTAGTCCATAAGTGGCCGGTTGGGCCTCATTTTCTCTTTTTTTTTTTGGCCCAATTCTTCATGAATCATATTTTGTAATTCCCGAAATAAATTTCCAAAATTCCAATTTTGCCCTTAGGCCTTCTCCAATATTCTAGTATCCATACTTCCATAACCAACGTACACATACTAAGAAAAATTCAAACATGGCCTCTTTTCTCACAAATCACAATTATTCCGAATTTTCGATTATGCAAAAAGACGGGATATAACATCCTCCCCCCCGCAAAACATTCGTCCTCGAATGTTAATTCAACTTTCATGGTAGACCAAGATCGGTCGGGGAGGTCTTCTTACCATTTACATACTTTGCACCGATCGAAGAGCGATAACGGCCTTTATTTTTCAACTTCATCCGTCTTTCTCCGATATCACCGTATTAGGGCTGTTCGTACCGTCTTAAGTCGGATATACGGCGGACAGAATCTTAACCGGAACCGAGAAAATCAAACGGACGTCAGACGAAGTCATATCTGGAATTAGGAGCACAAAAGTGCAACAGACAGAATCATAATCCGACGTCGTCTTAAGCGGTCTCAGAATCAGAGCCAGACGTACAGAGGTATATCAGACGGATCTATAATCAGAGTCAGGCATACAGAGATTTATCGGACAGATTTCGAAATCAGAGTCAGACGTACTGAAGTATATCGGACAGAATCATGATCGGAGTTGGACGTACAGAGGTATATTAAACGGATGCGTAATGAGATTCAGAAGCACAGGGTGTAGTAAACAAAGTTTTACCAAACACAGGGGCGTAGAAATGTGGCGTACGAATCACGATCGAGAGATACGAATATAGTTAACGAGAACACAATACGGATCGAGATACACATATTTTTCCGGAAAAAAGATTAATTGCGTGCACAGGTCCACATTTGGCGTCGCATCGGGTCTGCCGACCGGTCAAAGCGTATATGCGGTTCGAAAGACCGCTCGAACTAGGAGCTCGCCGCGACCCCTGCCCGCGACTGTGGCGGCGGCATACCGCCCGCCCCATGGGGCGCGGGAACGCGAAGGGAAGATGAGCCGAAGAATCGATCCGGTGGGGAGGGGAGGAGCCACCCTGAACGCCCGCGCCTGGAGCACTCTCTCACACGATGATGCGGATTACCGCAAAAATAGCGAGCGCCGTGGCGCGGTAGCACTCCCGGATGGGGCTTACCTGAACAAGTACACCGGGGCATGGGTGGCCTGGGCGGCCCGAACCCCCTACTCGTCGCGGGCCGATGCTGCGAAATCCTCGGCCGGCCCCACACGGACCCGCATCATCGAAACGTCCGCCGGCGACCGTGCACCTCGGCCTAACGGAGGGGAAATCTCTTAGGACCCTTGCCGGGCCATCCGCCTCGGGAGTCTCCGGAATACTCCGCAGATGCGGCCCTTTGGGCCGCCTCTGTCAGCAATCTCTCTTGGGATCGATCTTCCTTGTCGGTCCTCTGCCCCACGTGCGTAAGCTGTGGCCGGGGCGATGTCCGTGCGGGTACGTGCGCCATCGCCATGCAACAATCAACCAAATAGGGGTCCAAACCCATCACGTACGGTGCATCCGGTCCTCCTATCGGCCACAATCGTCGGCGCATATCGGGCCGAGAGTCAAACTCCAAATTATGCTCACGAATACTCGACCCCCTTTTGCTCTGTGGCAAAAACCGATCAACTCTCGCCCGTCTCGGCTCCGGTGGTAAAAAGTGGCGGAGGAAGGCGGCCGTAAACTCGTCCCGTGTGGGCCGGGGAGCACTCTCACCCTGAGACGGTCCCCTTGACTCATACCAATTTGGGGCGACGTCCCGCGATCTATGTGTGCGGCAAGCTCGACGGACTCGGTCGGTGAAGCCCGGACTAATCCCAACGAGCGCTGCATCGTACCGAATAAAATCATGCGGGTCCTCGTCGGTCTTAGACCCGAAAAACTGCGGGGGATCACGTGTCGCAAATCGCGGACCCCTCGGGCTATCACGCCCGTCATCATCGTCACCCTCTCCGTCCGCGTCCCGCGAGCCCTGTCCAGCCCACTATCGTCGTCAACGCAGCCCAGGATCCGCCACTCCTCAATGTCCCGTCCCTCCGCTCCGGCCGAGGAGCGGCGCCGGAGCCGGCCTGAAGGGCTGCTCCGGCCTCATCTAGCGGCGGAGTGGCCGAACCCTCCGACCGGCACTGTTGTCGGCAGCAGGCCCGGCGCCGGGCCTGGTAACCCTCCGAGCCCGGCTAGTCTCTCCTGTCTCGGCAATCGGCTTTCGTTCTTCGGGCGACTCGTGGCACGCAGGCATCGCTCGAAAAACATAACAGATCGTCGGAAAGGGAAAACATCCGATAACACGGCTCTAACGCACGATCTAAGAGTCAAAGAAAGGGTAACATAACATCCTAGATGTCCACCGAGCCTCTCGTTTATAGATATGGGGCCCAACACACCGATAAACAACGGACTCTACTAGACACGGCTGCGGACATTCCGGCCGAGCCGCTCGATACCACTTTTGTCACGACCCGGCCCCGTGGGCGTGGATCGGTGTCTGCACAGACACCCATACGTACCTACCTAACGGTCCGACATACCAAATTGCTAATCCATACGGACATACATAGATTCATACGGACATAACATACATTGCACGAATATACATACGCGTATATACATGCGTGTACATACGTGTCGTTTGTTAGAGCATTTATATCGGGGCAAAGTCGCCGAGATCGCACATACTACTCGGACGGTGACAACCCACGGCCCACGGCATGTGCGCGGACCTCTAACATACCGAACGGAGAATCAAAAGAAGGGACGGGGGCCCCGCCGTACCCGGATGATCAAATATACGGAACAAACGAGACAACGAAGATATATACCAAAAGTATCGGCTCCGGATCGAAAGGAGCTCTCCGGACGACGGCAACGGAAATAACCTAAGCGGCGGCGTACCGTGTGGCGCGTGCGCGCGCGCGGGCATGTAACCTACGGCCCCCAAGAAAGATCAGGGGGGTCGATACGAAAGTGTAGAGTATGTAAAGCGGAAATGTAACATACATAATTAAAACATCCAGAGTCAGATATGTAAAATCGTAACAGACGGAAATACAGAGATAGAGCAGACAGAATCAGATTCGTAGCAGAGTCGGACTTACAGAATGCACAGACGGAATCATAGCGAATCGGACTTACGAGGCGTACGGAACGGACTTTCGGAAGAACCGAAATTCAAACGTATGACGGACGGAGATCGAGTCCCGAATTAGATTTTTAGAGTGTGACGAACGAGTCATGATCCGGACCGGACCTCTGACCATAACGAACGGGGTCATGCATGCGAGTCATAATCACATACGGATGTACGGATCGGATATCGGATACCAGCACTCGTACGGACGGATCCCGGCGCACAGTAGGGACGCGGTAACGAACCGGCCCTCGTAGTACGGGACGCGGTGGACGAACGGGAATCGGATCAAATGCCATCACAGCGCCATCCCCGCGTATCACATAATCGAGATCATATCGGATCATATCGGATCATATCGGATACGGACGGATCCCGACCCGCACTGCAATCAGGGGACGCGGTGAACAATGCGGTGGTGCGCGAATCGAAGAACACGGCCGGGCGCGGTGAAGGAAGCATTGAGGCATCCACGAACGGACAAATGAGAAACCATATGCATACGGTAATCGACATACGGACTTAATAAAGCGAAATAGTTCGAAAGCGGATCAAATCGGAAGTAACCGGATACATCGAGCAGTGTCCGAATCGTTCCCGGATATCGGACTAATATCGAGGTTTAGATAGACGGTCATAATACTCGTTGGTTAGCGGACGGGAACATAGTTAAGAGCTCTTGTGGAAACGAACGAGAATTAGATCGATTTGAGCCATCGGGAGTATCGGGGTTTTGAGGGCCATATCGGACCGACCATAGTGAAATACGTAAATTGCGGATAATAGACCTTAGGGAGTCGTCCATAATCATCTTAAAGTGTTTCGACTCCATTTATGGAAATTACATACTTGTAGGTCAATTTAGAAATTGATTCAATCTTGCTTGAATGATTTGACGCTATTTTCAATCTCGAATCCCGAGAGCAGAAGTACAATCAAAGCTCGTTTTCAAGCACGATGAGCTCGGAACATGCCAAAGAATAAAGGGCAAGGCTTTACATACACGGATTGCGCCCTACGCTTGTCAAATCCACTTCCCGTTTCGTCCAAAAGCATGAAATGGTCATTCTTACCGATTCTTATTCATGTAAGCTAACATCTAAACTTTGGTTAGGAATTTGGCTACCGAAATTTCGGCTGCACTTCCCCCATAATTATGACATCCCCGAGAAACTTAGCTCGGCCTCAGATAACCAACAACAAGCGGCCAATGACACCAAAAAACACAATAAAAACGCAATATGACCTATTTGGTCATCTTTCCAACATAATGTCACAACTTCGTTTCCAACTTCATATTTCCAATTCAATCTCAACATATTAATCGAAATCATTACAATTCCGTTCGGAAACATATCATAACATTTCTACCACGTATATACAAAATATACATCAAATATACAAACGTACAAACTTTCCACCAAAACCACAATTTATCCAATTCTTCCAATCTTTAACATACATGTTAGTAACTCACATTCCATACGTCCCGGTCATCGACCTTACTCATATTTTACACCTTAAACACTTCATTCCCACCATTTCATAGATTCATACTAAATCGACATGAACTTTGCATTCCATTTCCATACAAACTTACATCATTTTTCTTACACTTACAATACAAGGATCATAACTACACAACTAACACATTAAACAACACAATTTATCACCATTCTACACCTTCCCATAGCCAACGACCTTGCCTTTAGTTTTGCCAACTTCCATGAATTCCATAACTTTCACTTCCAATACAATTTCTACTATAAACTACAACAAGATTCCAACATAAATTCAAGTCATCATAGTTATGCAATTCATATGCATACTCACACGGCCAACATGAAAACACACATACATGGCTAACACATGTACATACCATACTTCCATAATTCTCATGCACTACTACACATACTACAACACATACATAATTTTTCCACATAAACACAAGAATTCTTACCTTTTCCAATAAATTCTTCTTGCCAAAGAAACACTTCCTTGCCTTGAAAATTATATCAACTTGTAGAGCACCTTGAGCTTGCTACTAATTCAAGAAGAACCAAATTTTTGAACCAAGGATTTAACTCCAAGAATTTTCTTCTTTTCTTTTCTTTCTTTTTCTTTCTAGCCGAATTGCTCTCCTCTTTTTTTCTTGATTTCTCTTTTGTTTTCTTGAAACTTCTAAGGCTAAGGATCACTTATATAATGTCACATGGGAATTAATTAATCCATGGACTTTGTCCATAAGTGGCCGGTTGAAGCCTCCCAAATTTGGGCCTCATTTTCTTTTTTTTTTTTTTTTGGCCCAATTCTTCATGAATCATATTTTGTAATTCCCGAAATAAATTTTCAAAATTCCAATTTTGCCCTTAGGCCTTCTCTGATATTCTAGTATCCATACTTCCATAACCAACGTACACATACTAAGAAAAATTCAAACATGGCCTCTTTTCTCACAAATCACAATTATTCCGAATTTTCCGATTATGCAAAAAGACGGGATATAACACATAATTTCGGGACAACCATCAGACATTGGACTACTCACATCACTTGCACACAATCCATAATTCCAGGACAACCATCGGATATCGGACTACTCACATCACTCTCATGCAAACTGAGCTCAGCTCATCACAGTGTTTCATCATGTAGCAACAATATATCATGAGAGGTGTGAATGTGTGCGACGTATGAGTCAACATGAATAATCATATCAATACCACGTTGAGTATCAAGGGTTAAGTAAAAGCCACTTTAGAAATAAATGCCAATAGACCGCAATATCATTATTAAGTATATTTGTATATTTAATAAGTCTCTAATATCCATATATATATAGGTATACCGGAAGGTTTTAATAAAAAACGGTGGAAGAAATGAAGTAGTACGACTTTGGAGAAAGGATGGATAATGCTTTGTGTAAAAATTTTGGTCCAACTTGAGGGACGAATATCTCTTAGCATATGAAGTGTTTTAAGGTGAAACAAAAGCCTAAAATGAAGTTTGTCAAGTCTAGTTTCCAACGCAATAAACCGCTCATCGATACAACATCCGAGTAGAGAATTATGGACATTACAAGTTTTTCAGTGACAAAGCAGAAAAGTGTGCTCTAGTTTTCAATGCAACAGAGACCGACTATAGGACATCGGTACTTATAGATGAAATTGCTAGAGTGAACCGACCCAAATTTGACCCTATATAAAGGGTAAAAACCCCTTTTTTCATCAGATTTTCCAAAAATTCCAGAAAATTGAAGAGAGAGAGAGAGGAGAGATCACAAAGTAAGCGATTTTCAAGCGACGGAGTATTAATCGATGCTCGGATAAACGCATGGATGTGATTCTAGTATGGTTTTGCGGTTGATTCAAGGATATTGAAGATATCACTGTTTTAACAAGAATAAGGTATGAATCTCCTATTATTAATGTTAATTTTGGTTTATTTACGGAGATAAAGTCGTTAAATAATTGTGTAGTAAGTTGGTTAGTTATGGAAGTTGGAGAACAGCGTGTGGGATGTTTTATGGTACATATTAGTGTTGGAAATGATGTTATTTCCGTTGTTGTTGTTGTTGTTGTTGATATTGGTTGCTGAATTATAATTTCGAGCTAGGCATAAAAACTGGAGAGATGCTGCCGAAATTTCAATAGATTCTAGAAAGAGTTAGTTCGAGGGCTTAAGACAGGCCAATGAAGATGAGTCTAACAATAGTATAAATTTTCTTGAATATAGATTTATGAGATTGAGAGGCCAAGCATTGAATAGTTAAAGTTAAGGCGACCAAAAAGGTATGTTAAGGATCGTCCCTTTCTTTCAAAGGCATGATTCCGATGTTATGATTTCATAAATGCTTCCATAACTTCGTTGTTATCAAAAGTTAAAAGTCTATGATTACCTTTTCCTTACGATAACCCGTAAATGTTTTCCAAAATGTCCGTATTTTTCCAAAACAAAGGTTTATGATTTTGTAAGCTTTTATGACTACAGCGACGAACATGTTTTTACCATTACAATGACGACGTTAAGAGTGAGAATATTTTCTACAATGAGTATGATAATGATGTTTTTATAGATAAATGTCTCAAGTTATGAGATCGATATTTTTATGAGAATATTGAGCTATTTTCCTAACTTTATCAATTTTATTCATTGTTGTTGGCCTCACCTTAAAATAATTATTCCTTCAAGGTGAGACCAAATGACCACGATTATTCCATAATATAATCGGAAGTTACCGACCTTACGTCACTCCGATAGAGTTATAGCTTTTCTTGGGCTCTCATGCATATGATATATATGTATATGCTTATATGATATATGCATATGATATATATATATATATGATATGTTCTATTTTTCTACTTTCTGTATATATGAACAAAAATATTTTTCAAAGAAAGCTAAGCATGCATGGCATCCGCCCTAAGGGGCACTCACATGTACAGGTTACTCTTTTATCTCACGATATGCTCTATATTTCCATTCTGTTATTATTCATACTTTACATCCCTTACTATGTTACTATTCATGCCTTACATACTCGGTACATTACTCGTACTGACGTCCCTTCCTGTGGACGCTGCGTTCATGCCCGCAGGATCAGGTAGCCAGTCGGACGATCCATCGCAGTAGGACCTCCCCTCAGCGGCAGTCGGTACGCTCCATTGATCCGGAGCTTCAGTCCTTTTGGT
The DNA here is from genome assembly GCF_029784015.1 of Lycium ferocissimum. Classification (NCBI taxonomy): domain Eukaryota; kingdom Viridiplantae; phylum Streptophyta; class Magnoliopsida; order Solanales; family Solanaceae; genus Lycium; species Lycium ferocissimum. Next base: position 66,259,751 of record NC_081345.1, read on the forward strand.
ACGCTATTCGGTTACATACATATATGGGTACGGCAGGGCCTTGTCCTGTCATTTCTACAGTTTGTACTCCATAGAGGTCTGTAGATAGTGATATGTAGTCGTGATATTATGCAGCCTCGTTGGCATGTATGTTGTTGTACAGTATATATGTGTGGCGGAAAATCGGCTCACGCCGTTATTCTCGGTGTTTATGTTTATATATATGCGTTGGTCGTGAGTTCCCGGTATGGTGTCTTCTATGTTGATTGTTCGGGGAGAGCGATATAGCACGATTCACAGTTGTATATGGGCCCCGGATAGTCGGTGAGATGTAAATGCAGGCATAGGAGTGCTTGGCCAGTAGTGGTCGGGCACTTGTCGCGGCCCCTCAGTTTGGGTCGTGACAAAAGTGGTATCAGAGCAGTTCGTCCTAGGGATTGTCTACAGACCGTGTCCGGCAGAGTCTTGTTTATGGGTGTGATACCGGCCACACTTATAAACAGGAGGCTGCAGGGCATTTAGGAATCATTGACCTTCCCTTCTATCTTAGATCGTGCGATAGAGAGATACGAGTCTAGAAAAGATCACTTCGATCCTTTTTATATATATATATGCGCGTACGACAAAAGATGAAGAGATTAGCCTCGGACAGTGGGGGTGCTAAGAAGGCTCCCCGATCGGATCCAGGACCGAGCAGGAGGAGCCTCAGTTATTCTACTGAGATCGATCTTTCGGAGGACCCAGCGACGATTCCTCCAGAGTTTTTGACTTCCAAAGGTCACGACCCGACTACGGGCCATGACGGGTATCCGAGACTAACCCCCGAACACCGCTCATCCTGTTACTCATCTACTCTCATTCATATTATATGCTCACAATCATGGAAAACTAGTAACATTTGAAACATATTTACTTTATAAATATAAGCCCTTTAGGCTATCATAATAATATATATACATACATATACATAAGAACTAGTGAGACCATATTGCCCACACATACGTATCTATGAGCCTCTACTAGAGTACTAGACATATGGACGGGACAGGACCCCGTCGTGCCCAAATCATGAATATATACATATGTACCAAAAGAATAATCAATGGCACCTCCGGAAAATGGAGTGCTCTCAAATCAGCTACTAGCTCCTATGGATGCGTACCTGTCTCCTCCCGCCTACCTGTGGGCATGAACACAGCGTCCAAAGAAAACGGACGTCAATACGAACATTGTACTGAGTATGTAAGGCATGAATGAAAGGAACATAATAGAGAAATCATAAGACATAAGATGAGGACATAACCTTCGAATGGATACATTTTATACATATATTATACGTAGCATATCATATGAATTACCATAGCGCATACATCATCATATCATACATACGTCATCATACCATTCATACATCATCATATCATTCATACTTCATCATCGTTAACCCGCGTCCGGGTAACCATCGTATGCAGCCCACTAGTGGTGATTGTGTCCAGCCTTCTAGGCGCGGTGGAATCATAGCAGCCCGCCGTAGCGGTGACATGTCCGGCCAATTAGGCACGGTGGAATCTCAAGCAGCCCGCCTTAGCGGTGACATGTCCGGCCAATTAGGCGCGGTGTAATCGTATGCAGCCCGCCGTAGCGGTGACATGCCCGACCATTTAGGCGCGGTGGAATCGTATCATCATACACACCATATGCTTATCATCATTAGTCATCTCATAGGCATATCATAATTTAACATCATTATGCATATATCATCAAACATACGTTAGAACTTGAGGGCAACTATAGCTGTGCCGGGGTGACATAAGGTCGTGAACCCCCGATTACATTATGGAGTAATCATAAGCGTTATATCTCACCTTGGAGGGACTAACGTTTTAAGGTGAGTACACATAGGGAAAGCATCAATGGATCGTAGTCAACATCATTAACTTTGTAGGTACATCATATCGTAATCTCTAGAATCTTTAGGCTTAAACTTATCATTATCATTATCGTACTCATAGCGTGTTTCTTATCTCATATGACCATTCATGAACATAGGCTCTTAGTCTTTCGGAATAGAGGAATTTCATGAAGAGGGAGGAAAATCATGCATAGGATTCATGCCTTAGGAAGAAAGGTTGAGCCTTACATACCTTCATTGTTTAACCATTCTCTCGCTTGCTTGTTCTCCTTTAATGCACACGTTTTATCTTCAAGAGAATTCGTATCGATATTAGCTACACTATTATAAGAACGCGCTTCTTAAAGCTAGAGAAAATTGGGCAGCGTTTCCTTTGTTTATATGACTTCCTCCATATTCCATATCAACTCCCAACCATTCATAACAACAATCACAATATCATAAACGACAATCGTCATTCATTTACATTATTCACATTTCACAATTTCACTCCAAATTCTTCATAATCATGATCAAGGTTCACTATCGTGTTCTTTCTCATACAATACTTATTCCATGTTCTAAATGTCATTTATAACGTATTCATAGTCATAACATATCCATATTCATGATTCAATCCAACTACTACTCAACAATGATACTATTCACACATTTATGACCCATTTTCTATACTCTTCTACAATCCAAGTGTTTCAACTTATCAATACTCCAAACATCATGAAAATACCATGAAACTTACCTTAGATAGTGTAGAAACAAGTCTTGAGTGGAAGTATCCTTCTAGCACCAAAACCCTATTTCACCTTTCTTGGGATTTCTTAACTTGGATGACTTTGATGAATTTCATACACTTGATTCACTTCAATTCTTGTTATTGATCTTTGATTTCCTTTGTTTTATTGTGGATGAAATATATGGAAGGTTCTAGAGGTCTTGAGAGGTTGAAGAAGTGTGTGGAAATGAAATAAATGAAGTGGGAACAAACTTATATAATCGGAACTTGTCTTTTTTTCTCACGGACTTCCACGGACTCTTCCACGGTCCGTGGAACATTATGTTGGCCGTGGTTCTAGTCGTGGTTCATGACCAGCCATCCATCATTTCTGCTGGGACTTCCACGGACCCTTCCACGGTCCGTGGAACATTCTATGGTCCGTGGAACATGGTCGTGAAACTCACAGTTTCACCGAAGTTGTTCCCGTCCTCTCGTTCGATCTCCAATCCTTATGGAACCTTCCTAACACTTGTTTAACACTTCAATACCAACCTAAAGGACGTTATAACTCTTCCTCAAAGCATCCTTAAAACATCATTAACTCGATACTCGTAATTTTGCTCGACGCACAACTTATGACTTGCTTTCCTTAACAACTTTCTTTCCTTAACTCGAACGTCTTTGGAAATCTTAATTAGGACCATCAAACACTATTTCTTACTTACCAAAACATCATATACATCGTACACTTCGCTAGTCTATTCACTGTACACTAACAAAAAAAATTTCGAGGTGTAACGCCCAGGGAGGAGGCCCCCCCAGAGGACAGTTATGACATAGATCCGTCCGAGTATTCGTCTGGGACACCGGAGGAGGAGATTTCCGAGGCCATACTAGCTGCTCCTACGGTAGAGCACTACGTCAGACCAGCCTCCCCGGTGAGTGTTACGGATTACTCTAGCCCTTTATCCTGGCCGTCGATAAACCAGGAGTTGCCCGGTTATTTATATCCCTCGGACTCAGATGAGAGAGATGATGAAGGCCAGACGAGCGGATGGTGGGTAGACGATGACGAGGAGTACACTTCACCTTATAGTCCACCAGATCAGACTAGAGACCGATCGGCTACAGGTATATGAGTCCTTATTGGAATTTTCTATGTATGTGCATTTGTTGTAGATTATTATTTAATAGTGGCAAGCGGAAACCCAAAGAGGCCGATAACCGAGTATTTATAAGTAACGGCAACCAAGGTGTGTTCGCTACCATTGGGAATCTGGAAATCTAGGACGGAAAGTAGTCATACACATAGGTAAAAGGTGAATATTGAGGATTGAAAAGGCCTAAATAGTAATTGTGTAGTCGGAAGAGTAAGAGACCCTTTCTAATGTGGAGGGAGATGCGTTACGAGAACGTTTTGGAATCTGTTAAGACTTCAGCTTGCTCTGGATTATGTGGTGAAGGTCATGTGGTGAGGTGGATATGATTATGCCAGCATTAACGCACCGGATTTCATCAAAGTTTCGAGGTTAAGCGTGCTGGGGTGAGAGAAATACTAGGATGGGTGACCCCCTGGGAAGTGTACAAAAAGTCCTATAAATTGAGATATAAGAGGCAAATGAGAAGCTAGAGCAGCCTAAGGGAGATTGGAGTATGCGGAGTGGTTGGACACCTTAAGAGGTCGCGTAGGCCGAGGCGGACTAGACCGGTGAAGAAAAAGAAGGTGCATCACAACTCTAGAATTAGGGCGAGTATGAATAGCGTTTGGAAATATTTTGTAAGTGAGATGGTAGTAATTATATATATACGTATGCATATGATATCCCATACATGGCTATATCAGCGGGTATGTGTATCCCAACAACCAACGTTGCAGTCTATGGAAGGCATTAATCAAACAGGGTAACGAAGTTCAAGTGACAAAAAAAATAATAATAAATGGTACAAATGTTACAAGGTAAGCTGATGTTATTTTCACTACAGGTTAAGCTTGGAAAGTTCTAATACAATGATATTTGGAAAAGAAAGAAAGTGAGTAGATGGAAGGTAAGGAGATCAAAATGTCGAAAAAAGTGAAAAGTAAGAAACATGAGTGAGTAAAGCCTCCAAGAGAGATGACGGGCAAAGCACGGAACTATTTGGGTAAAAATTCAAAGGTAGGCATGTGAAAGGGATAAAGTGTGGTAGCATGGAACAAAAGAGGAATGTGTGGGGTCAAAGAACGGACTTTGATAAGTGGGGCTAAAAGGATAGTGACCACGACGAGGAAATAGGAAGTAAGAGAAAGGATGGTTAGGCCTTGCGATAATATTAAGAGATTTCAAGCCCTTGAAAGGTATATAAAGGGATAAGTGTGTGGTCAAATTAACATGGTTTCCTCGGACATAGAGATGCTTTCCAAAAAGATGACTTAAGAATAGAACGGATTTGCGCGTTTAAAGGAATATTTCATGAACTTCAGAGCCGATACTACAAATAATAAGAGAAGAAAGGTGCTCAGGAGGAAGAAACCCAAGGAAGGTTAAGAATGAAAGTAGGAAAGGTATACTAATGGGTTGGTCGAAGGAAGAGGAGAGCATTTAGGAGTAAAGTAACTAGAAATCTTTAACTATGGGAGTAAGAAGGATACTTTAACAAGTTGATGGTAGGAAACCGATTACTCATCGAGGAAAGAACGAGGATGATGAGTTGACCCAATTGATTAGAAAATGAATGACATGGAATAAGAATTCAGGTGAAGACTGAGAGATTCGATCATAAAGGAAATGGAATTAAATGTAAGGAACGTGCATGGAAGACAACCTGGCCGTGGTGTCAGGAAGATGGATGAAGGCTCGATGAACGAGGATGGAGAGAGAGTAAACTGTAAGAATTCTGTGCTAAGAGCAAAAGTAGCAGGACGCTCGGAAAACTTGGATGCACAGCTGCAACACAAACGCGTAGTTAAGAAGGATTATGAGTAAGTGAGCTAAGCGGGCGAAAGGACTAGTAGTGGATGGAAGGGTATGGAAATGTTGAAAAAAAAAGGGAGAAAAAAAATGATGATATAGACATAAATAGAAGAAGAACTTAGGGCAAGAAGTTTTAGAGATGTTATAAGCAAAGTCGAGAAGAAAGACGAGAAGTAAGGTATAATCGAAGACTTCATAAAGGACGTGGTGAATCTTGATGTCCCCATTAACTTGTGGGTCCGGAAAACCGTTAGTCATAAAAGACAGAGGTGTTAAAAGATGGAAAGAAGGCATCGGAATTAGATCTAACCCTGATAAGTATTCCGATTAGATACAAGACTATAACTAGCAAGAATATCGACAAGTCAGACCATACGATGACAGAACCCCGACCTTGAGAAGGTCGTGAAGGGCAGCAGATAATTGCCGAAGACGATGGATATTCGAAAGCTATTGGTGTATTAGGACCTCCTTAATAAGGGGGGAAGAACATATTGGACTTGAAAGGAATTATGACGTTCTCAAGCTCCAGAAGAAGAAATTTATTAGCTCAAGGCCCAAGGTTTGAGGCGTATCGGCATATCAGGCAGGTATTAGGAAGAAGTAGAAACGAATTGATAATAAGTGTACCATGAGGTAGACATAGGGAGAAAGTATGGAAGATAACTCAAGAGAGCACTTTACTCCAAGATCAACTACGATACTTTTAGACCATGATTTGAATCCCTCGTATCGGGCAAAAATTGCGCCGTACCTAAGTATGCAGTGACATGCCCTAAAAGGTAATGAAAAGAGCAAGAAGGGTCTCCAAGCTAAATTCACAAAGGGTGTTAAAGAGGATGACGAACCCAAAGGACACTTGGGATGACGATGACAATTGTAATAAAAGGAACAACGATTGGTAGTTTGGAAATTTTTGAAGGAAAGAAAGAACGCTGCACCTATGAATGGAAATAAAAAAGTTCACCAGATATTAGAAAATAGTTCACGGACCACTAATTATACTATACATGAGAGCATATGCTATGGAATTATATGTACCGTCAACATGAAGCTAGGACCAACTACAATTATAAGAAGGCCACATCGGAAAGCCAACAAGGAATAACGACTGACGAAACGATCGCCAATACAAAGAAATCGAAGACAAGTATACTTGCGTTGCAAGATAGTCATAATAGAAGAATTGTTGTAGTTGTATGCTTCTGGGATTGCATTGATAGATGTGAGGGAAGGAAGTAAAGAAAAAGTTATAGCGGGAGCTCAAAGATGTTGCGAGCTATGAAATTAGTTGAACTCGGATTATAAGTTTGCCATGAGTGTAACTGGATTGAGAAGGATAATAAATGGCGAAGAAACATTACGTATATACATATTTCGGATAATGATATAACTGGCCTTAGAAAGGAACATAACCATTTGGTTCACTAGCGACACAGTTATGCTGGGTAAACATTTGGAATGTAAGGATAAAAGAGATAGCGACAAGGATGTAAGGATTAGAGAGCCTGACTAATGGACTACAAAAAAATTGGTACAGTGTATATCTAAGATCAACGGGTACAAAAAGGATAGCCCGAGATGGCACCGAAGGAGTAAATGCAAAGAGGGCGCCGTAGAGAGAGAAAGGTAGCTGCCCACTAACAAGGAAACAAGGAGCGAAAAAAAAAAAGAGTACTTATAGGACGATGAATAGTTATGGCATGGCAAGTCAAGACTACCATAATAGAGAAAGAACAAGAGCGAGATGCTAGTTAATTTTAGATCATGTACATGAGGACAAAGAAGTGAAAGAAGATGACTGAATGCAGTAAAAGAGTTAAGAAGGAATGAGAACAAACTGATCCAAGTTATAGTTTAAGAAAATGGTAATTGGACCCTAAAGAAAAAATAATTGTTCTAATGAATCAAAGATGGTGTCATGAGTTGGCGACACTGCAACATTCGAGGACGAATGTTTCTAAGGGGGGAAGGATGTTACACCTCGTATCTTCGAAGAACACTTATCAAATTTAAAACATAAGTACGTTGAGTTAGGGTTAAGTAAAACCACTTTGGAATATAAGTAGCAAGCATTATTAAGTATATTTAATAAGTGAAGGATGTATATAAGGTATACCAGAAGGTTTTATAAGGAAATGAGTGGAAGAAATGAAGTAGTACGACTTTGGAGAAAGGATGGGTAATGCTTGTGTAAAAATTTTGGTCCAACTTGGGGGACAAATATCTCTTAGCATATGAAGTGTTTTAAGGTGAAACAAAAGCCTAAAATGAATTTCGTCGAGCCTAGTTTACAACGCAACAAACCATTCATCGATAGGAGATCTGAGTAGAGAATTATGGATGTTACAAGTTCAGCTGACAGAGCAGAAACGCGTGCTACAGTACCTCCTTGCTACAGTGAATTGCTAGAATGACCCAACCCGAATTTGACCCTATATAAAGGGTAAAAAACCCCTTTTTTTCACCAGATTTGCCCAGAAAATTTCAGAAAATTGAAGAGAGAGAGATAGGAGATCACAAAGTAAGCAATTTTCAAGCGACGGAGTATTAATCGAAGCTCGGATAACCGCATGGATGTGATTCTAGTATGGTTTTGCAGTGGATTCAAGGTGGATATTGAAGATATCACTGTTTTAACAAGAATAAGGTATGAATATCCTATTATTAATGTTAATTTTGGTTTATTTAAGGAGATAAAAGTCATTAAATAATTATTTAGCGAGTTGGTTGGTTGTGAAAATTGAAAAACATCGTGTGGCATGTTTTATGGTACATATTGGTATTGGAAATGATGTTATTGCCGTTGTTGTTGTTGTTGGTTGCTGAATTATAATTTCGGGCTAGGCATATAAACAGGGGAGATGCTACCGAAATTTTAGCAGATTCTAGAAAGAGTTAGTTCGAGGGCTTAAGACAGGCCTATAAAGATGAGTCTAACAATAGTATAAATTTTCTTGAATATAGATTTACGAGCCTGGGAGGCCAAGCGTTGAATAGTTAAAGTTAAAGCGACCAAAAAGGTATGTTAAGGCTCGTCCCTTTCTTTCAAAGGAATGATTCCTATGTTATGATTTCATAAATGTTTCCATATCTTCCTTGTTATCAAAAGTTAAAAGTCTATGATTCCCTTCCTGATAAACCGTAAATGTTTTCCAAAAATGTCCGTATTTTTTCAAAACAAAGGTTTATGATTTTGTAAGCTTTTATGACTACAGTGGCGAACATGTTTTTACCATGATAATGATGACGTTAAGAGTGAGAATGTTTTCTACAATGAGTATGATGATGATGTTTTAATAGATAAATGTCTCAAGTTATGATATCGATATTCTTATGAGAATATTGAGCTATTTTCCTAACTTTCTCAATTTTATTCATTGTTGTTGGCCTCACCTTAAAATAATCGTTCCATCAAGGTGAGACCAAGCGACCACGATTATTCCATAATATAATCGGAGGTTACCGACCTTACGTCACTCCGATAGGGTTATAGCTTTTCTTGGGCTCTCGTGCATGCTTCTATATATATATATATATATATATATATATATATATATATATATATATATATATATATATATATATATATATATATATATATATATATATATATATATATATATATATATATATAGAGTATATATACGAGTTATATAATATATATCGGTTGGTATAATATGACATGATATCATCCCGGACGCGGGATGCCCGGACGTGGGACATATGTGGTTAAATGGATCGGAGCCGACGCCTCGGCAATATGATATGTTCTATTTTCTGTATATATGAACAAAAAATGTTTTTCAAAGAATGCTAAGCATGCATGGCATCCGCCCTAAGGGGCACTCACATGTACAGGTTGCTCTTTTATCTCACGATATGCTTTATATTTCCATTCTGTTATTATTCATACTTTACATCCCTAACTATGTTACTATTCATGCCTTACATACTCAATACATTACTCGTACTGACGTCCCTTCCTAAGGACACTGCATTCATGCCGCAGGATCAGGTATCCAGTCAGACCATCCATCGCAGTAGGACCTCCCCTCAGCAGCAGTCAGTATGCTCCATTGATCCGGATCTTTAGTCCTTTTGGTATGTTATTCGGTTACATACATATATGGGTACGGCAGGGCCTTGTCCTGTCATTTCTACAGTTTGTACTCCATAGAGGTCTGTAGACAGTGTTATGTAATCGTGATATTATGCAGCCTCGTCGGCGTGTATGTTGTTGTACAGTATATATGTGTGGCGGCAAAATCGGCTCACGCTGTTATTCTGAGTGTTTATGTTTATATGTATGCGTTGGTCGTGAGTTCCCAGTACGGTGTCTTCTAGGTTGATTGTTCGGGAGACAGTATAGCACAGTTACAGATTGTATATGGGCCCAGGACAGTCAGTGAGAAGGGCATATGAGTGCTTGGCCAGTAGTGGTCGGGCACTTATCGCGGCCCATCGGTTTGGGTCATGACACTAATAGCCTTACTTTATCGCTTTATCATCGTACGGTAAACTCGTAATTCGTGGAGACATTTATTTTTTCTCTCCAACTTATTTCTTTATATACTTTACTCGTTCCGTCTTAGTGGAGGATATTCGTAGGAGATGCGTCTTCCCTTTCTCATAATACGACTATTTCTTAAGCACGAGTACTTTGTATATTTCCTCTTCTTTCTAAATGTTTGGCATATTATGACGTATTTGTAGATCTTAGAGAGCCCGAAGTTTGAGTTTGGACTAGCTTCGAGGGCGGACCAGGTATGTAAAGCTTACCTTTCCTTCTTTTGGCATGTCTTAGATATGGCTAAGTTATGATATGTTATGAGCTTCGGGGGTAATTCTATTCTTAAAGTCCGAGCATGTTTACGATGCTTATTTGCTTCTTGAGGTTGGCATCCTTATATGGACAAGCTATGGTTTATATGTCTTTGTATGACTGATTTTCAAATGTTGCATAAAAAGTTTTATTTTCAAAAGAGTTTTGTAACTACGAACGTCCATAACTTTCACAGACAGAACCGGATGGCTTTGATATGCTCGTAAATGATTCTATGACGTATAATGACTATGATTTTCATGGGCGGGCCCGACTTGAGTCGACACCCCTCCGTGGGCCCCGCGACTTTCCTTATGTACTTCTGACGATTTTTGAAAGGATATGATACGACTATTATTTCGATTTCAAGAATGATCAGTTTACTTATCTTTTGAGTTTGTAATAATGATTCGATAACATATGATGACTATAATTTTCGTAGGCGGGCCCGGATTGGGTGGACGCTCGTCCGTGGATCCCGCGATCTTCTTCTGTATAATTCTGATGGCTTTTGAAAGAATTCAATATGACTATCTTTCCGAACCCCGAGTATGATTACTTATTTATCGGTTGAGTCTGAAATAAGGATTTTTTTATGTATGTGATTTTGATACGTGACTATAGTTTCTGAAGTTCGGTTTGATATGTTCCCGAGTGGTATTCGGAAGAAAACCTGATTTGACTAATGTTTCGGTTTGAATTAACAGCTTGTTTTGATTATCTTATTGGGTCTGTGTAAGTGTTTTGCATTGCATATGATTTCCCACGATTCTGCTCGTGCATTCCGTTATTACTTCTTTCGCCGAGTCCCGGGCCGGTGGTGTTATCGTGCGCACTATGTGATATTGCCGCTGGGTACTTGACCGCGGTATGCCGGGTATATGTGATATTGACCGCTGGGTACTTGACCGCGGTATGCCGGGTATATGTGATATTGACCGCTGGGTACTTGACCGCGGTATGCCGGGTATATGTGATATTGACCGCTGGGTTCTTGACCGCGGTATGTCGGGTTTCGGAGATATGAAATCTTCTGGAGTAGGATGTGTTATGGCGCCATCGACGGGCGGGCGACCATATTCTAAGAGCCCTATGCATGATTTGTATTTTGAAATTAAACACTTTGGTATTTTGGATTTGCACTTACTTTCTGTACTTCTGTTTCGATTATGACTCAGATTTGTTTACTGTATCTTCTGCTTTGCATACTCAGTACATATTCCGTACTGACCCCCTTTCTTCGGGGGCTGCGTTTCATGCCCGCAGGTACAGACGCACAGTTCGGTGATCCGCCAGTCTAGGACACCCTTTTCTGCTGTTTGGAGAGCTCCCTTTATTCCGGAGCCTACATTTTGGTATATATTCTTCCGTTGTATATGTATCTGTGTATTCTGGGGTACGGCGGGGCCCTGTCCCGTCATATGATTCTGTTGTTCTGTTAAGAGGTCTATAGACATAGATGTGGGTTATGTTTAATTTTGTTCAGACGCGTTGTGTGAGCTGTGTTGGGCGGCCCATCCGCCGTGGCAGCCTTGTCAGCTGCGTGTATGTATCCTTTGATACGTTATGTATATTATGACGGCCTTGCCGGCCTCCGTGCAGTATATATATGTTTGTATGCGCCAGTTTGGAGCCACGTTTGATGTTTATAAATGTATGAGTCGTTTGTATGCCGAATCTGGTTAATGAGCGCATATGGGTGCCCAGCTCGGGCACTAGTCACGGCCTACGGGGTTGGGTCGTCACAGAAGTGGTATCAGAGCGGTTCGTCCTCGGAATGTCTACGGCACCGTGTACGGCAGAGTCTTGTTTATCCGTGTGTTGTGCACCACATCTATAAACGGGAGGCTACAGGACATTTAGGATGTTATCTTTCTTTCTGATCCTAGATCGTGCGATAGAGCTGTGTTATCAGGATGACTCTTTTCTGACGAAATGTTATGTTTTCAGTGATGCCTCCGAGGAAGGCCACAGCTGCCCAGAAGGGCAAGTCTACAGCAGCAGGTGAGACCAGCCGGGCCCGGATAGCTACTAGGGCCCGTGCCCAGCTTGAGCCGGAGATTGTGCCTCCGACGGCTAGTTCTGCTACGCCGCCAGTATCGGAGAGACTTGGAGCAGCCACAGCTGCAGGACAGGGGGCGGCTCCACCGCCAGCTCCCGCGGCACCAGTACCCGCGCCTCCAGCTCCCCAGCCAGGGGCGGATGATGGGGCCATGCGAGAGGCGGTCCAGTTATTGACCCGATTGGTAGCAGGGCAGGCCCACAGGCACGGAGTAGGGGGTGATCAGGCGGACCGACGTGACAGTTAGAGGGCCCGTGATTTTTTTACATGTAATCCACCAGAGTTTTTCGGGTCGAAGCCCGCGGAGGACCCTCATGAGTTTGTTCGGGAGATGCAGCGTACGTTACGGCTTATTAAGGCTTCCGAGACCGAGTCTGTTGAGTTAGCGTCGTACCGATTGCATGATGTGGCGGCTAACTGGTACGAGTCTTGGGAGCTGTCCAGGGGAGAGGGTGCCCCTCCAGCAGTATGGGGCGAGTTCACAGAGGCCTTTCTTGGCCATTTTCTGCCCCCAGAGCTGCGGCGAGCCAGGGTAGACAGATTCCTGCTGTTGAAGCGAGCAGGAGTGTCCCAGGAGTACGATCCCCGAGTTTGATTCGCCGGCCGAATATGTGTCCGCTTATGTAGGGCGATATGACCGACCGGATGCACCGGTATGTGATGGGGCTGGACAGATATTTGGTCGACGTGTTTAGTGATGGCGGCCCGACAGGTATGGATATTGCCCGTGTACGGCACACGCCCGGGGTATGGAGGAGTGACACGAGAGGGAATCAGCCTGACAGGGATTACGATAGGGGCCAGCCCAAGAGGGCCAGATCCGCGGGATATTCTGGGGAGTCTCGAGGCAGGCAGCCTCAGCAGCAGCATGGCAGATACCCTTCCCAGCCCGCAGAGTGTACACCCCCACAGTTCACCGGCTGGAGCCCAGATGATGCGGGGTATTCAGGAGCAGGTCAGAGCTCCAGGGCTTCGGGCTCACAGATGGACATAGGTTCCAGCCAGTTGAGGCCACCCCGCCCCGATGTCCTCCCTGTAGGGGACCCCACCCGGGGGGGGGGGGAATGTCATCGTGCCACGGGTGCTTGCTTTACCTGTGGCCAGCAGGGCCACTTTATGAGAGATTGTCCGCTCAGGGGCAGTGCAGGGGGAGCAGCTCAGCCTACCGGGTCAGTTGCCGATTCGTCTTCACCTTCCGTAGCTATACGCCCGATGGGGCGGGGCATACCAACACCAGCAGGCCGTGGCAGAGGCCGTGGCGGAGCCTCCAGTTCTGGCGGTCCATCGAACCGCCTATATGCGTTGACCCGTAGACAGGACCAGGAAGCGCCACCAGACGCGGCTACAGGTAATCTAGACTCCTTAATTGGTTATGTTGATTGATGTATGAACTCACTACAAGAAATAAGGCCTTTAACGAGGGGAAATTCGGTCGCCAAAAGGCCTAATCCGGTCGCAATTAGTCAATAACGACCGGATTAAATCCGGTCGTCACCGGTCATTAAAAGCTCTGTCGTTAAAGGTTAACGACTGGATCAAGATCCGGTCGTTAACCTTTAGCGACGACAAAAATTCAGTCGTTATACCTTCTTCAACGTCCAAATTTCCCTTCACTGATTGTCACTCCAATCAGTAAGAACCTTTAATTACGACGACTTATCCGGTCATTATAAGTGCCTTTAGCGACCGAATTCTCCCTTCACTAATTGTATGTTAACTTTCAACAACCAAAAATGCATCATTAAATAATTACGAATTCAAAGAATATATAAAAGTAACCAAAACATACCAAATAATATCCATATAAAAGTTCATCGTTATTAAAATTAAACTAATCATCATATTACCAAAAATGTACAGAATATGATATTGTATTTGTCAACTCTTAAGAAAGAAGAATATGTGTAGCATATGCAATGGAACATCTCTAAAAGCCTCCTAGGAAAAAATTTCTTCGACTCCAACTTATTCTTTAGCATGTTCGTTGCTTATACTTGCTTCACACTTTCTTCATCGACAAGCTCCGGTGTTCAAAAATTCTTTATCTGTTAAAAGAATAAGTTCATGTAAGTATAGTAACAAAACTCTCAATAGCTATTACTTAATTTTTCTCCTTTTCTTTTCCAGAACAGGTTAATGACAAATAAAGCAAACAAAACTTTAATGAATTGTCCAAATAAATTCATTCCACAAGAAAACTAAATTGATTGGAACTATCCGAAGAAAGCAAACACAACTTATTCAGCAAGAGAACACCAACAACAATCAACATAGAATGAGAAGAAAAACTGAAATCAAGAGTAACCACACAAAAAGAGAAGCCAAAATAACTTCTAGGAACTGTCCAAATAGATTTATTTGACGAGAGAACTATCAACAGAAAGCAAACACTGTAGTTATTCATGTTGCAACATTGTCACAGTTAACATGACATATTGAACTTTATTTAGAACAAAATATAATAGCAAAACTATACTTCATATTAAATCAAAAGGATGTTTTCTTGGACTAGTACATCATCACAACTTGAAATATTTACCAACTATTATCACCTTTACATTATGGGCTTTACACTAAGACGAGCCTAGCTTTTAACCAACAGATGTACATTTATGCCAAATACTTTTGTATATGCTTACTACTCATAGGATAAATGAGGGACAAGAAAAGCATGATAAACGAAAGAACTCCTGTGACCAATGAAATCTAAATACTGCAGGTCTCATGAGTAACTCACGGATCAAATAAAGCCTCAACTTATATGTATATAAATTTCTCTTGCCTGCTACAAGAATGACAAATGATAATACTCAAGTGTTCAAACAAACAGGAAATACGACCAACATAAATTGACCAAGCAAAAGAATTACCTGTCAGTGTCTAGAAAGTGACATGAGGAAACCATTAGCTGAGAATAAAGCATAATATAAAAGGAACTGCCGCAGCTCCATGGTTCTCAAGGGTCTCGCACAAAGCTCCATGTTTTGCTCCATTCGTGTAAAACAGAGAAATAATAAATAGGGAGAGAGAGAGAGATTAGTGAAACAATTTTTTAAAAAAAAAATCAATGCTTGGCAATATACACTACAAAAAGGGGTAATTTGCGGAGGTTGAAAGTTGCAATTTGTGGGGGTTTTAGCCTCCTCAAGCAATTAGCGGAGGCTAAAACCCCCGCAAATTGCAACTTTCAACCTCCGCAAATTACCATTTTTTTTAGTGATACTCCTATTCATTGATGTATAGACTAAAAAATAATCTCATTCTTTTCCGAAAAGGACAAAGCAGTCCTCCAACAAGAATACATAATATATTTATGCATAAACACAATGAAGGATTATGTGTCGAGATCAAAATCTCTATATTAGGATCCTAAATTATATTTATTAAAGTATAAATTTTATCATTGAGTCTCGGGAACTCGAGGCAAATTTTCTAAGTGCAAGCTCGAATCCAATAATGCACTCCAAGTAAACAAGAGTTTTAATCACTCAAACTTACCATCAAAAGAACTTTCAAACAACAAGACAAAGCTAAATCACGTAGCGGGAACATATTTCAAACAATCTTATTCGTATTACTTACTTATATGCTCATTTTCAAACCAACTAAGGGCTAAGACCTTACAGAACTTATTAGCACAAAAATAAGTCTTCTTGGTTTTCTAGAAATACACTTCAAACTTACTTTGGACTATCAAATTCATTTCTAGTATAACACGAGGCTCTAAAGTGGTTGTCCAAATATGTTCTTGAATGTCAACAAAGAGAATCAAGATAAAGATTTACATAAAGAAGTTTTTCATCAAATAAAGGTCGACTAAGCCATTTAGACCGAGTTTTAAAACTCGCACGTATCGTACAATTGTAGTGACATTTCGGTCATAAAGAAGCACACCTTTTGTGTTAGATAATGGGTCCATTAGAAACATAGAGTAAATCAAGCATGTATTCATCATACAAGGGCAAAAATGAAACGAGAAAAAAAATGAGATACAATATTTCTTAATAGACAATGAGCTAGGATTACGGAGAGATTAAGATATATCGACACTAGCATAGCGTAGCTCGGATTGTTAACAACAAGCCCTTAGAAGACAAACCCAAATGTCTAATACATTTTTAAACTTAGCAAGTATAAATCAACCACATATTACTTCAATGATTCAGATAACTTACTGTCCAGTAGATTCCGGTGATGATTTCTCTTAACAGAATCCATATGGCATGACTTGAACACCTCACTTTGCAATTTTTTAACATAATCTTCCACAAAAAGAGTAGCAACTTGAAGAGTACCTTAATGTAAGAGTTTAAAATAAAAATTGGCTAGTCATTAAGAAAAATAAAGTTTCATATTGGTTTAAGGACTTGAGCCATAGTCCTTAACTTCCCACGAGTCATGAATTAACTTGGAGAGAGTTCGAAACATATATGTATATAAGCAGCCAAGTATGGTAAATGTAGCACACTCACTAGTTTTCAAAGTACATAACAAGCTAATGTAAGGTGTGACACCATAGAGCCTATATGTTCTTGGCACAGCCAGGTAGTCAGAATACAAATACAGCTAAAAATGATTTCTAACAACACCGATATGCGGGATGGACATACAAATTATTCTCTATTACTTATGGGTTTTAAAATCCCCCCGTAAAAAACATAAGCATACGATTACTAATATTTGAACATGTCCTGAAGCCATGAAGTATCATACAAGAAGGAAATATGCATCTCTTAAATAGAACAAACTTCCTAGAGTCATGATTTCTAGTCTATCAAATAAACCACAAAGCATTTAAAAATAGCATGAGAGTTTATTTATGAATTAAATAAGAAATAGAAAATGATGATTCCATTCAACGGATGATTTAAAGGTAAATACAAGAAAACTTAGCAAAAATCAAGTCCAGGTAAGACATTATAAAGTCCAGTTAAACATAAAAATAATGATTAACTTATCATTGTAAGTCACATATAAAAGAAAGCACAAGAGTATCCATTCACGGATCATATGAGCTATATCTAAACCCATGAATCCATAATATTTCGAAGATACTCTAGATCAAAATGATAATGTCATATAATGCGAGTTCACAAGATAGGACCAAGAAGTTTGAGATCCCAATCAAATATCAAGTAGGACACGCTAGTTGTTTCGACAATATAATACTATATCAATTCACTTTTACTTTTATGAAAATCTAAAGTAGAATGGAAAATCATCGAAACATAACATTAATTAAACTAGAAGACCCTCACCCATTCAATGTTTTTGAGAAGTGCAACACTATTTAGTCTCAAATTAAAAATTAACCTAGAACTTTAAATTTGAAAAAAAAAAAAAAAAAAAAAAAGAAACTCTACAAAATAGTATGCAAACTAGAAGAAGCCTAGAACTATAGATCTCAAAATCCATCATCATAAATCACCAATAATCAAGATATACCCATTTATACTTCGATTTATAAAAGCGACGTAGATGAATTGCCTCAAGAGGCTTACTTCGTTTAACTTTAAAATCATCGACGATTCTTCGCTTACAAGAACCAAGGAAAAACTAAAAGTTATTCGCGCTTACGGAAAAGAAATTGATAACCAATTACCACAATCTTCCATATAAACTAGCGACGCCCTAATGTGTGTGTGTGTGTGTGTGTGAATTAGGCTAGAGAGAGACACGAAAAGTGAATTACGTTACCCGTGGTGAGAGACATGGGCGTTTTGTTGATGACCAATTTGAAACCCTCGGTGTTGTCTAGTTTCATAATGTAATTATATCACATACAAGAATCGAGAGGTAGCGATTTCGCATGACCAAGATGCAAGCGGTATTGGAGATTAGGGCTCGCGAGACAAAATTCGATTTGGAAGAGAAGGAATGGGGGTTTCCACGAGTAGGAGATTGTAATTAAACAAAAAAAAAGTACTAAAAGAAAGTTAGCCAAATGATAAAAGAATTTGTTAGAATAGCAAAAATAAATATATACGGCGCTCTTTTATCTAGTTTTAACGACCGATATCACTACTTTCAAAGATCGGAATTTATCCTTTCGTTGTTTCTAATTTAGAAATTGATTTCAACGACCGAAAAAATATCTTGTCGTTATATATACACTTATAACAACTGGATTTATGACCCGTTGTTAGGAAGTGGTCGTTAAAAGTGAGATTTCTTGTAGTGACTGTATGTAATAACTGTGAGAGAAACTCCCCCATACTGGTTGTAAGACCCGTAAGGTTAATTTAACATTCGAGGAAGAATGTTCTAAAGGGGGGGAGGATGTTATATCTCGCATTTTGTACATTGGGACAATCCGGGTTAACTATGATAAGTTAGGGACAAGACCATTCCGGGATATGAAGTCGGGACTTTTGACCTTCGATTTCGTTTTAAGACCTAATTTGTTCATGAATTGGTTGGCATGGAACATTTGGGAAAATTTGGGACTAAAAGTGGAGTATTGAAAAGTTGGAAATTATTGACTACTTGGCCATGTTGGCCGTGTAGATTGGAGATGGTCCCACACATTTTTGTGGCCAAATTTAATTGGTCCAACCCATGTGTGGGCCATGGACACTTGGATGATTCATGTGTAAGCATAAAAGATGACCAAGAAGTCATCTTTCTCATTTCTATACACTTAGAAAAAAAAAAAAAAAAAAGTTGAAGAACAACAACCCTATTCGGCCAAAAGGGCAAAAAAAATTAAGACCAAGATTTAGCCATCCAAAAATTATTTCTTCCTAGCAAACCTACTAAGTGAAGGGTCCTCATTAACGTGGAAGTGTTGTTTGGGTCAACAAATCGTTCGTTTGCATCCGTTGCTAACCCTAGCCAAGTTGGAAGTTGAAGGGAAAAGGTAAGATTTAATCTTGTTTTATGTGTTGTGAGTGATGTGTGCATGTTGTAGTAGATGAAAATGGATGAAATTCATGGAAATATTGCATGTAGAGTGGAGCCGTGTGCATGGTGTGTGTGGCTGTCACACCCTGATTTTACTAGGGTGTGATGGGCACCCGACCCCACATTCGGAGCCGAGCGAACCCACTGACTCTTATTACACACATAAACTCTTGGACTCTTAATTAGACAAGAACGATAAGTACAACGAGTATTTTGAAAATATCATTTGTAGTTTACAAATCGATAGAGTCCGTGATCATAAGGAATCTAATGCAAAATACAGAATGACACGTCGGCTGATGGAGCCGCTCAGACATTCAGAACCCACAACTCTGTCTGCAAAGTCTCTAACAAACAATCAGAACACATATCATGCATAATCTGACACGGCAGCACTCCAGGAGCAAATGGAGCTTGCCAACGCCGCTGGGACATCTCCTACAAAAGCCCGTACTCATCTGGGTGTACCTGCGCGGCATGAAACGCACCCCCGAAGAACGGGGGGTCGAATATGTGCGAGTATGTAAAGCATAGAGACCAACAATCGAATTACAACCGAGCGAATATACGTCGTCGTAAAAGTAATAACCGGAGTATCGAAATGCTTACTCATAAAACATAAACGGATGCATAGCGAGAAAACATGCCATAATAGCCCCATCGTGGGACTCGGCAAACGAGAGTGGTCGCCCACGACGCCGGCGCCATAACATATCGGATCATATCGAATGTGCACATATCATAGCATGTCGGATGGCCATATCATATCATATCATATCGGTGTGTACATGGCACATCATACACCACAACCCATGTACATATATACTTGCCCTCACACCGAGGCACGGCGAACAATGCGGTGGAATACGCGTGATAACATATCACCGGCCGGGCCCGTGAAGGAAGTATTGAGGCATCCACGAGTGGAGTAGTGAGAAACTAAATGCAATATCAAATGTACCGCATATACAGAGATCAGACGGAATAATCAAACGACATATCAAGAAAAAGGGGTCCGGACGAAGCATAGCACCTACCTTTTTATGACGCGGAGGATTCTTTTCGAAATAGAACTTTAGGGATCATTTGTGTAAATCAAAATGTAAAACGTATACAGAGACTCGATAGCGTAACTCAAATGGCAGACCCTATAGTGAACGTTTGACAATAGTCGAAACATAAGTCTTTCGGATATCAGAGTGGTTCGTATCAAAATAGTCTTTCTGAAGCGGTTCAAATCTCAAAGTGGGTCATAAGACTCAATAAAATAATTATAACGAATTCTTAAGAACTTAGAAAGGTAGTTAAAAAAGTTTTCTTTAGTTTCTATTCAAAGGTAGTTTAAGTAGGATATTAGGAAAAATTCGGATAAAGGGGGCCCACCTCGACCAAATGAGGTGGCGTATGTAAATTACGTAGGTTAGACTTCATAACGTCACTTACAAGGATATTAAGATAACCGGATTGCATTTGTACATGTGCTAGAGGTTTGAACAATTTTTCTAACTATTCGCACAATATTCAATTCAATTCTACTGAATGAGAAAGGGGCGTTTTTGGACGTGGATTCCGAAGAGTAGAGTTGCCCCCGAGGTTCAAATTCAAGCCTAGTACATCTAAGACATGCCAAGAAAAGGAATGGGAGAGCTTTGCATACCTTTTGCGCCTTTTACGTTCTCCAAAACTCAAGCCTCTTTTCGTCCAAAACCTACAAATGGTCAAGTTTGCCATATGTTAACTATAAGACTTTAGGCATTCATTTTGAACTAATGTTTGTCTAATAAAATTTCGGCAGCACCTCCCCTGCAAATACAACACCCCGAGAATACAACTCGGCTAAAATATCAACAACAACCAATCCAACAACATCACTTGGAGGCATTACATATGATTTTTCACATTATTCGCAAAATACACAAACTTTCCACCGAAATCATAACTCACCCGAAACTTCCCTTTTTTTTGACAAACATATTCATAACACATTATCATTTCTCAAATTCATTAACCACAACCACAATCTACACTTTAACAACTTCATTATCTTAATATCATAAAATCGCATAATATGACATAATTTCTCTACACTCCATTTTCATGCAAACTTAACCCATATATGCCTCATTTGCATTGTAATGATCACAACAACACAACGAACATGTTAAACAAAATAAATCCATCACAATTTCCCCACCACATACCACACGGCCATAAGCCAATTTCCAACTTCATCCCATTTTCATTCAACTTTCATTTCCAATACAATTTCCACAATAACCACAACTATAATACAACATAAAATTCAACTCATCCTAACTATACACCTTTGCATGAATTCGGCCACATGCACACATGCACTTCTACTTTGCAAACTTCCATATTTCTACATATTCTACTCATTTACATACACTACAACACAAAAAAACCTTCATAACATAAATAATTAGGATGAATTCTTACCTTCTTCTTCCAACTTCTTCACTCCCCAAATTGTCCAAACGACGAAACGAGCGACTTATCTTCCGAAATAATTATACCACGTTGTAGAGGACCCTTGAATTAGTAGGAATACAACAAGAGAAAATTTTTGGGAACAAAATTTGAAGGGACCAAAGTTGAAGACCATGGCCGAATGGCCATGGTTGGTATTCTCCTTCTTTCTTTCTTCTTCCTTCTCAATTTTTCTTGAATCATCTTAAGGCAAAAAATGAAGCATGTGATTCATTTAAATCCCTCAAGTGGGGCCCACTATGGCCGGCCACTTTGAGGATTTTTCTTTCCCTTTTTCTTTTTTTTTTTGTCCACACTTTTGGAATTTTCATGAAACTAATTTTTTTGAGGTTCCAATTTTGCCCTTGGCCTTTTCCGATATTTCCACATCCAAAGTTTCATAACCAACTTATATACTAAACGTAGTCAAAACATGGTCTTGTCCCTATCTTGTTCCAATCACCTCAAATTATCCGAACGCGCGAAATACGGGTTATAACATTTGTGCTTAGCTTATCGCAATCATCTCAAAATATCCGAACACGCAAAGTGCGGGGTATAAAAGTGGCCGTGTGTGTGCGTTGTTGTGTTGCATTGAAGTAATGAATTAAAGTCTAGTTAGCATGTTGTGATTGTTGTAGAGTGGAGAAAAGAATGAGAATCGTCAACATATGTATGTGGGAGGTGTTGGCCGAATATAGGCCATTTGTGTGACAAGAAATGAATTATGTTAATTAGTATTTTAGTTGTCGTCGTTATGGATTTTATGGTGAAAGTGAAAGTCTAATGATTTGAATTGATGTTGTGATGGTTACGGGCTGATTTGGAGAATTATGTGCATTTAATGTAATTTTTATATTTATGAGAATGACATTGTTAGAGTGTGGATTATTGGTGCAAATTATGATTCGGAAGTTAGAAATGTATTATGGATGTGGTCCTCGGGTTTGGGCAGTTTTCGGGTAAATTGGAGAGGTATTTGGGAAGGTTGAAATATTGTGTGAATTGTTTACAATGTTCTTGAATGTTGTTAGTATGAGTTCGGACTAGTATTTGAATGTATAAGCGTTGATGTTGGCTTGAAGGTAAGCGTTGAATTGAATATAGTGAATGTTGTTGGGCTATGTTGAAAGAGTATTTAATGTTAGAATGCATTTTGAATTGATTATTGATGTTGTTAGTTTGGTTGTTGGTGTTGTGGTTGTTGATTTGGCCGAGTTGAATTCTCGGGGTTGGTGTATTTACAGGGGAAGTGCTGCCCAAATTTCTGTAGAATTTGATATTCGTTTGGAATCGGGTCCTAAATACCTTTAGCTAATGTTTGGCATATTATGACGTATTTGTAGATCTTAGAGAGCCCGAAGTTTGAGTTTGGACTAGCTTTGAGGGCGGACGAGGTATGTAAAGCTTACCTTTCCTTCTTTTGGCATGTCTTAGATATGGCTAAGTTATGATATGTTATGAGCTTCGGGGGTAATTCTATTCTTAAAGTCCGAGCATGTTTACGATGCTTATTTGCTTCTTGAGGTTGGCATCCTTATATGGACAAGCTATGGTTTATATGTCTTTGTATGACTGATTCTCAAATGTTGCATAAAAAGTTTTATTTTCAAAAGAGTTTTGTAACTACGAACGTCCGTAACTTTCACAGACAGAACCGGATGGCTTTGATATGCTCGTAAATGATTCTATGACGTATAATGACGATAATTTTCATGGGCGGGCCCGACTTGAGTCGACACCCCTCCGTGGGCCCCGCGACTTTCCTTATGTACTTTTAACGATTTTTGAAAGGATATGATACGACTATTATTCCGATTTCAAGAATAATGAATGATCAAGCTATGGTTTATACGTCTTTGTATTATCTTTTTATTTTCAAAAGAGTTTTGTAATAATGATTTCGATAACATATGATATGCTCGTATGATTCTATGACGTATAATGACGATTTTTCATGGCGGGCCGACTTGGTCGACACCCCTCGTGGACGCTTTCCTTATGTACTTTTAACGATTTTTGAAAGGATCTATTATTCGATTTTTGATCTTCTTCCCGTATCTTCTTGTATAATCGTTGGCTTTTGAAAGAATTCAATATGACTATCTTTCCGACCCCCGAGTATGATTACTTATTTATCTGTTGAGTCTGAAATAAGGATTTTTATGTATGTGATTTTGATACGTGACTATAGTTTCTGAAGTTCGGTTTGATATGTTCCTGAGTGGTATTCGGAAGAAAACTTGATTTGACTAATGTCTCGGTTTGAATTAACAACTTGTTTTGATTATATTATTGGGTCTGTGTAAGTGTTTTTGCATTGCATATGATTTCTCACGATTCTGCTCGTGCATTTCGTTACTACTTCTTTCGCCGAGTCCCGGGCCGGTGGTGTTATCGTGCGCACTATGTGATATTGCCGCTGGGTACTTGACCGCGGTATGCCGGGTATATGTGATATTGACCGCTGGGTACTTGACCGCGGTATGCCGGGTATATGTGATATTGACCGCTGGGTTCTTGACCGCGGTATGTCGGGTTGCGGAGACATGAAATCTTCTGGAGTAGGATGTGTTATGGCGCCATCGACGGGCGGGCGACCATATTCTAAGAGCCCTATGCATGATTTGTATTTTGAAATTAAACACTTTGGTATTTTGGATTTGCACTTACTTTCTGTACTTCTGTTTCGATTATGACTCAGATTTGTTTACTGTATCTTCTGCTTTGCATACTCGGTACATATTCCGTACATCGACCCCTTTCTTCGGGGGCGCGTTTCATGCCCGCGGTACAGACGCACAGTTCGGTGATCCGCCAGTCTAGGACACCCTTTTCTGCTGTTTGGAGAGCTCCCTTTATTCCGGAGCCTACATTTTGGTATATATTCTTCCGTTGTATATGTATCTGTGTATTCAGGGGTACGGCGGGGCCCTGTCCCGTCATATGATTCTGTTGTTCTGTTTAGAGGTCTGTAGACATAGATGTGGGTTATGTTTAGTTTTGTTCAGACGCGTTGTGTGAGCTGTGTTGGGCGGCCCATCCGCCGTGGCAGCCTTGTCGGCTGCGTGTATGTATGCTTTGATACGTTATGTATATTATGACGGCCTTGCCGGCTTCTGTGCAGTATATATATGTTTGTATGCGCCAGTTTGGAGCCACGTTTGATGTTTATAAATGTATGAGTCGTTTGTATGCCGAATCTGGTTAATGAGCGCGTATGGGTGCCCAGCTCGGGCACTAGTCACGGCCTACGGGGTTGGGTCGTGATAGCTTCAAGACATCTAACCATATACAACTGTCTACGAGCCTCTAAGAAGAGTAGGTAGTATCATATAGACGGGATAGGACCCTGCCGTGCCCATGTATGTACACAAAAGAACAAGACCAAAGCTGTAGCTCCGGATGGAATGGCGCTCCTCTAAGCAGTCCCTGAATAAGAAAGTTATGGATCAAGCCTATCTCCCTGGCCACCTGCGGGCATGACGCGGCGTCCACAAACAAAAGGACGTCAGTACGAATATTGTACTGAGTATGTAAAGCATAATCAACATCATGATAGGAGCATAAGAGACAACATAAGAAACATCATAAGATGGGAGAATCGGGAGATAGTAAAGCCATCATTATCATTACTTACTTACTTGTCTTTCATAGGGACTTTTCATTTCTAAAGCGTGCTCGTGAACATTCCTACGTATACATTCATGTTCGTATTCTTATTCGTATCGATAGCATACCCGACTATGGAGGTTCGGTGGTTTCGCATACCCGGCTATGACGAGGCTCGGTGATTATACATACCTGGCCCTACCAAGGCTCAGTGTCATCCGTACCCAACTGCAGTGGTGTGCGTGCAATAGATATCATACCCGGACCTATAAGCTCGGTGTTACATAATAGTCATACATACTTAGACACGTATACATAAGAGTCTATAAGTATCACCAACATCATTACCATCATCGTTTTCGTTACGTCTATCCTTGGAGGATCAACTATCATACAAGGAATGCAATGGAATCATGTAAGTATCGAGGATCATGAGCTTTAGTAGCTTTAGAGATAGAACCTTTTGGAGGACATTATGGAACTCATGCAAGGATATATATACATAGTCAAGGAACCATGCCTTATTGAAAGAAGGGTTAGCCTTACATACCTCTTTGTCTTCTCAACTATCTAGCGTTCACCATTGAAGCTTGAATAATCTACATTTAGAAGGATTCATGCCGTGGTTAAGCCTTAATGATACTTTCAAATTCACACTAGAATAATTCATAGTCTAATGAAAATTGGGCAGCATTTCCCCTATTTCGTCAACTTCCACCATATCACAAAACAACTCCCAACAACCTCAATAACATCCATAATACACTCATAATATCCAATTCAAGTAATCACATTACACTAAGCCTTCAATATTCACCCCCATGTTCAACTCATAATAGCAACGTCATACCCATTTTAGCACATTTTCATATAATGCTTCTTCATCACCATTATTACCTTCCATAACATGGTTATATCCATATCATACTAAGAATCATGACTCCATATAGATTACTACTCATAAACATCATAAAAGCTATATTTAGACTTCGTTTTCTACCTCCTTCTTCCACCCTAGTTTTGCTACAACCAAACATTCTCAACAACATGAAATAAGCATGAAAACTAACCTTTTCATCCCATGGAAACAATCTTTGGAGAAGCTATCAACTTTGTGCAAAACCCTAGCTACAATGCCCAAGTTTTCTTGTAGTCTACAAACCCTAAGAAAACTTCTTTAAACACTTTGATTCTTGCCTCTTGATCTTTGTTTTATCTAGGATTGGGGTGGAATAAGTTTAGAGAAGGGTTTTGAGCTCTTAATACTTGTAGAAGATGAAAAATGAAATAAAAGAACCAAGGGCAACTATTTATCCAACAACTTAAAATCTGCCCAACGGATGCTATACGGACAATTATACGGTCCGTATAACAGTGTATGGTCCGTATAAGTGGCCGCGGTTCACCACCATGAAAAATATCTTCCTGTTGGGGGTTATACAGACCCCTTATATGGGCCGTATAAAGTTATACGGACCGTATAAGTGGTCGTATAACTCCACTTCCCTGAAATAGTTCCCGTCGTTTTCGTTCGATCTCCAATCCTTATGGAACCTTCTTGACACTTTTTTAACACTTCATTACCAATATAAGGAGATTCACAACTCTTCTTTAAGACATCATTAAGTCAATCATTAGCTCGGCACTTTACGGAGCTTTTCCAAAATACCGCATATACTTTGCCCTTCTCAAGGAACTTTCTCCTCTTACTTCTAACATCTTTGAAATCTTAACTAGGATCGTTAAATAACCTTTCTTACTTATAGAAACATCATATTTGTCTCACCCTGCATTAGTTTATCTATCATATGATGACATGAAATTTTTTCGAGGTGTAACATTCTTCCCCCCTTAAGAACATTCATCCTCGAATGTTAGGTTCTCGTGGATTCTATAAAAATTTCACCAGAGTTTCCCCTATAATATGGCACCACCATCCTGCACAGCAACCCAAAATACATCACCTCACAGGGCTACAACAACAATGACAAATACCATGGCTACACACGACCAAGAAAACATCAAGAAAAGCATTACATACCTGAGGGTAATGGCGTCTCTGCCTGAGTCTCGTCTGAGGGTGAAAATAAATGTGGGTACCAGAATTTCATGTCTTCTTCGGCTTCCCAAGTCATTTCCTCTTTATTATTATTCTTCCATAAAACTTTAACTGAAGCTACCTCTTTGGTTCTGAGCTTTCGTACTTGCCTATCTAAAATGGCAATGGGGACTTCTTCATAAGACAATTGTTTAGTAACTTGAACATCATCTACTGGTACTATTTTAAAAATGTTATATCCCGCATTTTGTACGTCGGAATATTGTAAGACAATTGCGGGTAGTTAAGGGCAAGGCCATTCTCCGATTTTGTTTTAATGCGCAAGTCGCTTGTAAATATTATGGGCATGGAATATTGAGGGCAAATGTGGAATTTAGAAGTTTCTATTAGTTCATGAATTTTTGGAAAAGCCAATGTGGCCGTGGGTCCCACTTGTGCCTTGGCCACTTGTTG
The DNA here is from genome assembly GCF_029784015.1 of Lycium ferocissimum. Classification (NCBI taxonomy): domain Eukaryota; kingdom Viridiplantae; phylum Streptophyta; class Magnoliopsida; order Solanales; family Solanaceae; genus Lycium; species Lycium ferocissimum. Next base: position 66,287,709 of record NC_081345.1, read on the forward strand.
CAAGCCATGCAATAAAATATGTGTTCATCTTATGCTTTGGTGGCCAAAAACATATGGTGGACAAAGATGACAAGGCAAGAATTCATCTTTTGTCATTTGGAAAACTCTAGAAATTTGAAGAAAATTGGAGGGAAAAGAAAAAAAAAAAAAGGAAAAGGAGAGCACATGGCCGGCCATGTGCATGGTCATGTGCCACATTAATATATATATGGAGGGATGATCAAAGAATGCAAGCTTTCATCATTTTAGGTTCTAGAGAAATCAAGAGAAAGAAAAGAGAGAAGAGGGGAGTTCGGCCAAGCTGGCCGAACAGGGAGCTTGGAGAGTGGTCGTGAAAAATAATTTTCCTCTAGATTTTCAACTAAATGGAAGGTCCTCTATCATGTGGAGGAGTTGTTGGAAGAAGTAGGTCATTTGTCTTGCCATATACAACTTAGCCGAGAGTGAAGAAGGCAAGAGGAGAAGGTATGATTCAATTCTCTTTTGCATGTTTTGTGGATGTTTTGGACGTGTTATAATGCATGGAAATGGATGAGAATCATGAAAGGTTGTATATTGGTATGTGTGGCCGTGAGTGAGAGTGTTTGTATACAAGGAGTGAATTGAATCTACTTGGTATTTTAGTTGTGGTTATGGATGGTTTGTATACGTTATGATGTGTAGAAATGGATAAAATTCATGAAAACATGGGTGTTGGTATGTTGGCCGAATGGTGGCTGCTTTGTGAAGGAAGAATGAATCAAATTTATTTAGTGTTCTTGGCTATTGTTGTTGAGAATTATATGGTGAGAATGAATGTTTGATGACTTATGTTGAAGTTGTAGTGGTGCGGGCTGTTTTGGAGAATTAATATGATGTTAATATAGTTTCTTGAATTTATGGAAATATTGTTGAAGACGTATGGAATTGTTGATATAGTTTATGAATTTGAAAGTAGAAAGTGTGTTATGAATGTTTCTAGTTGAGTTGGAAGGTTTCGGGTAAGATTGGATGTTGGTTTGGACATCTTGAATTATCTGTCGATATTGTTATTATGATTGTTGGTTTGGTTGTTGTGATTTGGCCGAGTTGAATTCTCGGGGTTGTTGGATTTATAGGGGAAGTCTTTGCCGAAATTTCGAGAGAAAGTGACGGCTTGAAATTGGGTTCTCTAATGCTTATGGCTAATGTTGGGTGTCCAATGACATTATTGTAGATCGTGAGAAGCCGAGACGTAAGTTGGATTAGCTTAGAGGGCGACCAAGGTATGTAAAGCTCACCTCTCTTTCTTTGGCATGTCCTAGTATGAATAGGCTATGATATAATCCCCGGGGTAACTCTACTCCCGCGATCCGAGCATGTCCGTGATTCTTATTTGTTTCTTGATATCCGTATGTATAATGTAGTCAAATTGTGGTCCTTATGCTGTTGTATGATTAAAAATGAATATACATGGAAAGATTTGTTTATAAAAGAGTTTGAAACTATGAACATTCGTAACTTCCATAGGAAGGCTCGGATCGCTTCGATATGTCCGTAGGAGGTTCTGTAGCGTATTAAGATTATAATGTTCCAAGGCGAGCTCGGACCGGTGGATACTTGTCCGCAGGCCCGCAAGACATTCTGTTGGGTAGTTCTGATGACTTGTTAAAAGAACCTAATAAAGTTAACAATCCGACCCCCGCATGTGATTACTTATTTATCTGTTAAGTCTGAAATAAAAATTCGTATATATATGGTTCTGATACGTGACCATGACGCCTAAAGTTCTATTTGATAAGTCCCGGATAATATCTGGAAGAGATTTGATTTGGTCAATGCCATCGGTTTGTAAGTGATAATTTGTCCGAATATTCGGTAAGTACGTGTAAATGCATGAAATGAGAATCCGTATGCATATGATTTTGATACGTAACTAAGATGGATAAAGTTTTATTTGATATGTTTCGAGTAACGTTCGGAAGGAACTTGATCGACTATTGCTTTGGCTTGTAAATGATAATTCGTTTGATTATTCTATGGAATCTGTATGAATGTTTGAATGGCATATAGATCCCACGATTCTGCTCGTGCACATTTTTGTTATTCCCTTCGCCGAGCCCCGGGCCGGTACTATCGTGCGCACAATGCGAAGTATGATGAGTTTTCGAAGTATGATGAGCGACTAATATTATGGTGTTATGATGTGTCCGGTACGCCGAGCCCCTTTTGGCCGGGTACCGTGGTTATATGATACGATGTGTGACGGAGATGCAGGAGATCTGAAAACTTTCGAAGTATGATGAGTTGTGGCGCCCAAGGCAGGAGGGGCGACCACGATCCGTCCGCCGGGTCCATTATGGGCCGCATAGGGTATGATATGATAATCGATGATGCGATGACGTGTTGACTTGATAATGTGATGATCGATAATATAATGAGTCGTTTCGACGACATGATAGTCGATGCTATGATAATCGATGACATGATAATCGATGATACGATAACACGATGATTCGCTTAATGTGATAATTTGATAATCCGACAATTACATTTAATGTGATGATATGACATATATATGTATTCTGAAATATGATCTATTAGTTTCGGAGCCGGTGGTGGGGCAAACCCAATAGTGGGGCAAACCCGGTGGCGAGGCAAAATTCACCGGTTTAGGCGAATCCCACATTGGTTTAGGCGAATCCCACATCGGTTAATGTCGCCTACTACGATATGTTTTACTTTCCAAAAATATGAAACGAAAGGTTTTTCAAGGAAAGCTAAGTATTTTGAGCATTCGATTGTTATATACGTTTCTCCGTACTCGTATGCACTACCTGTATTACAGATGCACGTACTTCGGTATTCTGATTATGATGCACATTTTCTGTACTCCTCATTTCGGTTATGATCTCGTTTCCTGTATTCCATGCTTTACATACTCAGTACACATTCCGTACTGACCCCCTTTCTTCGGGGGCTGCGTTTCATGCCGCGCAGGTACACCCAGGTGAGCTGAAGATATTAGTAGAAGATGTTCCAGCGGGATTGGCGAGCTCCATTTTCCTCCGGAGTGCTGCCGAGTCAGATTATTATGTTATGGTTTCATGTTCTGTGTTAGAGACTTTGCAGACAGTGTCGTGGGTATAAGATGTCGATTATGTAAGCGGCTATGTAGGCCGACGTATTATTATGTATTGTATTATAATTTTCATATGTTACAAGTTTTGTTTGATTTGAACAGATGAAAAGCATGTTTGATTTTTCCGAAAAACTTTCATTATGTATTGTGTTTTGGCTAAGGCCCAAGATGATTCCGAGTATTACGATAGTCAGAGGGTTCGCTCAGCCCTAGGTAAGGGTCGGGTGCCCATCACACCCTATCGGAAATTAGGGTGTGACAAAAAATAACTCCAATGCACTTACGAAGCATTGATACATGAAAAACTGGGTAGACTGACTTCAACTCAGGAGGTAGATCTAATTCGTAAGCCACTTTGCCTACTTTGCGCACAATCTCATAAGGCCCAATATACCGGGGACTAAGCTTCCCCTTTTTGCCCAATCTCATTACGCCCTTCATCGGTGACACCTTTAAGAATACTCAATCTTTCACTTGAAACTCTAAGTCCCTTCGACGATTATTCGCATAGGATTTTTGACGACTCTGAGTTGTTAATAATCGATCCTGTATGAGCTTAACTTTCTCTATAGCTTGCTGGACCAAGTCTGGCCCTATCAATTTAGTCTCTCCTACCTCGAACCACCCAATTGGGGATCTGCACTTTCGCCCATATAAAGCCTCGTATGGTGCCATTTGGATGCTAGAATGATAACTATTATTATAAGCAAATTCAATAAGTGGTAAGTGATCCTCCCAATTACCTCCAAAATCCAATATACATGCCCGTAGCATATCCTCAAGAGTCTGAATGGTACGTTCAGCTTGTCCATCCGTCTGCGGGTGAAAAGCCGTGCTAAGACTCACCTGAGTCCCCAAACCTTCTTGGAAAGATTTCCAAAAATTAGCTGTAAACTGAGTCCTTCAATCGGAGATAATAGATACCGGAACACCGTGAAGCCACACTATCTCCTTAACATAAAGCTTTGCATAATCATCTGCTACATATGTAGTTCTGACCGATAAGAAATGAGATGACTTTGTAAGTCTATCCACAATCACCCATATAGAATCATACTTACGTCGGGAAAGGGGTAAGCCTGTAATGAAGTCCATGTTAATTACTTCCCATTTCCAAGTTGGAATTTCTACAGCTTGCAACAATCCGCCGCTTTTGGTGCTCGATTTTCACTTGACGATTAGGACATTGAGCCACAAATTCCACTATATCTTTCTTCATCCCATTCCACCAGTATATAGATTTAAGATCATGATACATTTTTGTTGCTCCTGGGTGGACAGAATAACGGGAACAATGGGCTTCTGTCAATATTTGGTGGCGTAATCCTGCAACATCAGGAACACATAACCTGCCTCGGCATCGGAGAACTCCATCTCAGAAATCTCAAATGATGACTTCTCCTTCTAAGGGAGTGTATTTCTGTAATGAATTAGCATGGGATCCTCATATTGGCATTCCTTCACTTCCACCACCAGTGATGAGACCGCTGGATTCTGAATGGTAGCTCCCATATTGCCTGAGTCCACTACTCAAACTCCTAGACTAGCTAATTGCTGGAGCTCACGAGCTAACTCTCTTTTATTTGGCTTCACATCGCATAAACTCCCCATGGATCTACGGCTAAGAGCATCAGCCACAACATTTGCTTTCCCGGGATGATACAGGATGTCAACATCATAGTCTTTCAATAATTCCAACCACCGCCGTTGTCGCAAATTCAATTCTTTCTGCTTGAAGATATACTGAAGGCTCTTATGATCTGTATAAATATCCACATGGACACCATACAAATAATGTCTCCACATCTTTAGTGCATGAATCACTGCAGCCAATTCAAGGTCATGGGTTGGATAATTCTTCTCATGTTTTCGTAACTGTCTTGAAGCATATGTAATCACCTTACCATATTGCATCAACACACAGCCTAGCCCAACGCCCGAAGTATCACAATACACAACATAACCTTCATATCCTTCTGAAAGTGTCAGGACTGGGGCAGAAGTTAATCTATCCTTTAGCTCTTGGAATCACGCTCACAAGCATCTGTCCATTAAAATTTGGCTGATTTCTAGGTTAACTTCGTGAGTGGTGCAGAAATAGAAGAAAAGCCTTCTACAAACCTCCTGTAATAACCTGCTAAGCCCAGAAAACTACGAACCTCCATAGGAGTTGTGGGTCTTGGCCAAGTCTTCACGGCCTCAATCTTCTGGGTATCTACCCGAACACCATCGACTGAAATGATATGCCCCAAAAAGGTCACTGAGTTCAACCAAAACTCACACTCAGAAAATTTGGCAAATAATTCTCGAGTTTGAAGAACTCTAAGAACGGTACGCAAATGATCGCGTGTTCCGCCTCGGACCTAGAATACACCAAGATATCGTCCATGAATACAATCACAAATAAATCTAAGAAGGGCCTGAACACATTGTTCATCAAATCCATAAATACTGTCGGTGCATTAGTTAGCCCAAATGACATTACTCGAAACGCAAAGTGGCCATATCTTGTTCTGAAGGTTGTCTTAGGGATATCTTTCTCCCTAACCCTCACTTGATGATACCCGGATCTCAAATCTATCTTTGAAAACCATTTGGCACCTTGTAATTGATCAAATAAGTCGTCAATCCTTGGAAGAGGATATTTGTTCTTGATCATCACTTTATTCAGTTGCCGATAGTCAATACGTATTCGCAAGGAGCTATCTTTCTTTCGTACAACCAACACGGGTGCTCCCCACGGGGATGAACTAGGCCTAATAAAGCCTCTCTCGAGCAAGTCCTTCAATTGCTCCTTCAATTCTTTCAACTCTGCGGGAGCCATTCTGTAAGGAGGGATAGATATGGGTCTAGTATCCGGCAGCACATCTATAGCGAAATCAATCTCCCGCTCTGGAGGGAGGTCTGGAAGCTCTTTCGGGAACACATCCGGAAACTCATTCACTACGAGGACAAACTGAAGAGCTTGCGGTTCAGCTTCTACATCTTGAACCCGAATTAGATGGTAAATACAACCCTTTGTGATCATTTTCCTTGCCTTAAGATAGGAAATAAACCTACTTTTTGGTGACGCTGTATTCCTTTTCCATTCTAAAACTGGTTCTCCCAAAAATTAAAAGCGAACTATTTTCACTCTACAATCTATATTGGCATAGCAAGAAGCCAGCCAATCCATGCCCATGATAACATCGAAATCTACCATTTTTAGCTCATGTAAGTCAACCATAGTACGATGGTCACAAATCACAACTACACAATTTCTATATACTCGACTACCTATCACCGGTTTACCAACGGGTGTAGACACCTCAAAAGGTTTGATCATCTCCGGTTTAACCCCAAACCGACCCACAATATATGGAGTAACATATGACAATATAGAGCCCGGGTCTATCAAAGCATATACATCATGAGAGAATACCGATAATATACCTGTGACGACATCGGGAGAAGACTAAAGATCCTGGCGTCCAGCCAAAGCATAAATACGGTGTTGAGGACCGCTAGAACTGGGGGCTCTCCCCCTACCTCTACCATGGCTGACTGGCGCATGTAAATCTAGCCCCATAGGGCGTATGGATGATGAAGATCCGGCTACCGATCCTGAAGGTTAGGTCCTACCCCTACCACCAACCAAGGGGCAATTGCGCATAATATGGCCCGGCCGACCGCATGCATAGCAAACCTCTGAACCCAGTCGACACTGGCCCCAATGTAACTTCCCACACTGGGAACATCGTGGCACGGGTGGCCTTGCCTAACCCGAATCACCCCTGAACTGAGAACCTGGAGCCCCGAAACTCTGACTCGGCCTGAAATAAGTAGATCTATCAAATCTATGGCCTGTAAACCATGGAGGCGCACTAGTCATAGCATGGCCTGAATGCCTAGAAAACTACTGTCTCAGCCCATCTCTATACTCACTCGTCGGACCCGAAGATCTAGCCCTCTTGTTATACCCTCTATCATGCTCACGCTCACTTCTTTGCTGTTATTGGCTTTCTTCCAAATTATGGGCATGGGCTTGAATGCGTGAGATAACCATGTTATCCTGAAGGGATGCAGTCAAGCACCTATCCATCAAATGTAGCCCTAAGCCTCTAATAAATCGGTGCACTCGGTCACCCATATCCGCTACCATGGCCGAAGCATACCTGGCCAAAGAATTGAAGCGAAGACTATACTCTAAAGCACTCATACTCCCTTGCCTAAAATTCAGGAATTTATTGTCTCTAGCCCCCCGAACCTCTGGAGGCAAGCAATGTCAGAAGAAGGCATCCACAAATTCTCGGTATACCGGGGGAGGTGCATTGGCTCCCCGTGAAGCCATCCAAACTGTATACCAATGAACCGTGACATCCCTCAATCTATAAGATGCTAACTCCACCAATTCAACGTCTGAAGTAGGCATTAACCGAAGTGTCCTCAACATTCCCTCAATAAAATTCTGAGGGTCCTCTTCCGGCTTTGACCTGAAAAATTTCGGAGGGTTTAAGCTAATAAAGTCACGGGCCCTTGCACTAACAGCCCTGTCACCTTGGCCCGTACCTTGCCGCTGAGTCTGGGCGGCAACCAATTGAGTAAGTAAATGAATGGCCTCTTTTATATCTTGGCCTAAAGCATCCGATGGAGGAGCTTAAGGTGCTGGAGCTGGGGCTAAGGCTCCCTTATGCTCCTCAGAAATAGGCACTGAATGGGAGGACTGAGATCGAGCCGCATTCTGGGACTCACGCTCCTCAATATCCGTTGGCGGTGTTGTTTCAGCCCGCTTTTCTACCACTATCTTGCCCTTTTGGGCTGCCGTAGCCTTTCTCTTTACAGACATCTCTGAAATACACAATACACAGTTAAGGGAAGAAAAATTCTTATATTATGGCTCTATCGCACGATCTTATGAAGAAAGAAGGTCATTCTTTCCTAAAATGCCCGCAGCCTTCCGTTTATAAGCGTGGCGTGCAATACACCCATAAATAAGACTCTACTGGACATGGCTCGTAGACACACCCTAGAACGGAACTGCTCTGATACCACTTTTGTCACGACTCGATCGAAGGGCCATGACGGGCACTGATAACGTTCAAACCACTCCTCAAAGAGAAAGTGTACACAGTCATCGCAATATAATTTACCCAACTATGAGTCAGGGTCGATCCCACAGGGAGCAATGTACTAGGCGGTTTAAACAAGTAAGGAGTTATCGCTTCCTAAGCTAAGCCAAACACTTGATAATATATTGGTTTTTTATTTAAAAACTAACAAAGCTAAAACTAATCTAGAAAGCAAGTAAAATGATCAATGGCCACAAGAATGGATACAAAGGAAACTACGCTCAAGTAACGATCCAATGTATTTTATGATTTACAAATAACGGTGAGTGTATATTACTTAGCCTCGGATAATGACTCTAAATTAGCTTATTCCGAAGACTAACTAGACTACCTAATTGAATATTCCTAAAGCAATTAGGAGCATTAAGAACACCCAAATATGGCCACAAGTAGTGTCTCCTATCCCTAGGTCGATTTCCATTAAACGAGGGTTAACGCCCCGAGTAATTATTATTCAATCTTACCAATGCTAACTCTCTTTCCCAAGAAAAGTTAGTATAATGGCTTAGGCTAAGGCTTGCAATCATTACCCAACGCTAAAGCACAAAGATAGAATGAATACCAACAACCATTATGCATATATCAATAGTAGAAACCCATTCACATAATACCCATCATGGGGTCCACAACCTTAGAACTAAAATTAGCTACTCATCATTTTGGTTAACAAAGAAAGCTTAAAAGTTAACATAATGTACTTACAATACTAATACAATGTGGAATGAGGGTGAAGTTGATGCTTTAAATTCTCTAACAACTTCACAAATATCCAAGGCTTAAAGTTAATGCTCCCAAAAGATCTGAATAAATGTTAAAAACCTAACTTTACGTATTTATAGGGCTAAAAATCGCGCCAAAGTTCTGGACAAAAACACCCTTCGCGGTATCGTTACGGACCGTAACACAAGTTACGTCCGTCATTCGGTTCTAGTCCTTTGTCGGCTTGATATTAGGTCGAGAATTACGACTTTAGCGTAACGGGACCGTAACACAGGTTACGATTCGTACCTTCCAGCGGATCATGTCTTCAGTGCTTAGTGGCCAATGCGTTATGCCATGACGTTATGCTTCGTAACCTGAGTTACGGACCGTCCTTTTCAGGCGTAACATGTGACATTACTCGGGCTTCTTCGGGAAATTTCCTTCGATTACGGTACACGTTACGGCCGTAACATGAGTTACGGACCGTCCTTTTGAGCGGCACGTATCTGGAACTTCCTCTCAGGGTACGGATCACGTTACGGTCCGTAACTCGAGTTATGGACTGTCCTTTTGCTCCAAGTTGTCCGTTTTTCAGCATTTCTTATCATTTTTATTCCTTAGTCAACCAACCCTACAAAACACCAAAATAACATAAGAAATGATGTAAAAACACTTAAAACAAGCAAAACTTCTAGTGAAAAAGACATAAAATGTGCCAAAATTCACGGCGCATCAGGCACCCGGTGCTAACCCACCCGGGCACCTCTTATCGTACATCCACATTTATCTCTAGGTGGGCCACATAGCTAAATCATAATTTCTATCCGTCATTCATGCAAATCTTAGTGGCAACGGTACATTCATAACATCATTAACAACTATACCCCCATCAATGTACATAAGCCGACGAGGCTATCAAAATGATATACAAAATATAAGCCGACAAGGCTTCAAGACATATAACCATATACAACTGTCTACGAGCCTCTAAGAAGAGTCAGTAGTATTATATAGGCGAGACAAGACCGCGCTGTGCCCATGTATATACACAAAAGAACAATACCAAAGCTGTAGCTCCGGATGGAATGGAGCTCCTCTAAGCAGTCCCTGAATAAGAAAGCTATGGATCAAGTCGTCTCCCCTGACACTGCGGCATGACGCGAGCGAGCATACAAACAAAAAGACGTTAGTACGAATATTGTACGGATGTAAGCATAATCAACATCATGATAGGAGCATAAGAGACAACATAAGAAACAGCATAAGATGGGACAATCGGGAGATAGTAAAGCCATCATTATCATTACTTACTTACTTGTCTTTCATAGGGACCTTCCATTTCTAAAGCGTGCTCGTGAACATACGTACGTATACATTCGTGTTCGTATTCATAGTCGTATCGATAGGATACCCGACCATGGAGGTTCAGCGGCTTCGCATACCCGGCTATGATGAGGCTCGGTGATTATACAAACCTGGCCCTACCAAGTTTCAGTGTCATCCGTACCTAACTGCAGTGGCGTGCGCGCAATAGATATAATACGTGGCCCTATAAGCTCGGTGTTACATAATAGGCATACATACTTAGACACATATACATAAGAGTCTATAAGTATCACCAACATCATTACCATCATCGTTTTAGTTACGTCTATCCTTGGAGTATCAACTATCATACAAGGAATGCAATGGAATCATGGAAGTATCGAGGATCATAAGCTTTAGTAGCTTTAGAGATAGAACCTTTTGGAGGACATTATGGAACTCCTGAAAGGATATATATACATAGTCAAGGAACCATGCCTTATTGAAAGAAAGGTTAGCCTTACATACCTCTTTGTCTTCTCAACTATCTAGCGTTCACCGTTGAAGCTTGAATAATCTACATTTAGAAGGATTCATGCCGTGGTTAAGCCTTAATGATACTTTCAAATTCACACTAGAATAATTCATAGTCTAATGAAAATTGGGCAGCATTTCCCCTATTTCTTCAACTTCCACCATATCACAAAACAACTCCCAACAACCATAATAACATCCATAATACACTCATAATATCCAATTCAAGTAATCACATTACAGTAAGCCTTGATATTCACCCCCATATTCAACTCATACTAGCAACTTCATACCCATTTTAGCACATTTTCATATATTGCTTCTTCATCACCATTATTACCTTCCATAACATGGTTATATCCATATCATACTAAGAATCATGACTCCATATAGATTACTACTTATAAACATCATAAAAGCTACATTTAGACTTCATTTTCTACCTCCTTCTTCCACCCTAGTTTTGCTACAACCAAACATTCTCAACAACATGAAATAAGCATGAAAACTAACCTTTTCATCCCATGGAAACAATCTTGGGAGAAAGTTTATCAACTTTGTGCAAAACCACAGCTACAATGCCCGATTTCTTGTAGTCTACAAACCCTAAGAAAACTTCGACGTATGAACACTTTGATTCTTGCCTCTTGATCTTTGTTTTATCTAGGATTGGGGTGGAATAAGTTTAGAGAAGGGTTTTGAGCTCTCGAATACTTGTAGAAGATGAAAAAATGAAATAAAAGAACCAAGGGCAACTATTTATACAACAACTTAAAATCTGCCCGACGGATGCTATACGGACACTTATACGGTCCGTATAACAGTGTACGGTCCATATAAGTGGCCATGGTTCACCACCATGAAAAACACCTTCATGCTGGGGGTTATACGGACCCCTTATACGGACCGTATAAAATTATACGGACCGTATAAGTGGTCGTTTAACTCCACTTCCCTGAAATGGTTCCCGTCGTTTTTGTTCGATCTCCAATCCTTATGGAACCTTCTTGACACTTGTTTAACACTTCATTACCAATATAAGGAGAGGTACAACTCTTCTTTAAGACATCATTAAGTCAATTATTAGCTCGGCACTTTATGGAGCGTTTCCAAAACACCGCATATACTTTGCCCTTCTCAAGGAACTTTCTCCTGTTACTTCCAACATCTTTAAAATCTTAACTAGGATCGTTAAATAACCTTTCTTACTTATAGAAACATCATATTCGTCTGAACCTGCATTAGTCTATCTATCATACGACGACATGAAATTTTTTCGAGGTGTAACAATAAAGGTCGTAGATAGATATGTTGATGTTGTTGGCTTATGGATTGATTTTCGAAGGAAGTTTCAGACGGATTTGTATACGTTTGTCATGTAGTATCTTGATTACGTTATGGTTGATGTTGTTAATGATGTTTGGGAGTTGTTTTGGAATTTGGAGGAAGTAAATAATATAGGGGAGATGCTGCCCGAATTTCGGCAGATGCTAAGGGGATTTAATTTGAAGGCTTAAGACAAGCATATGACGATAAGCCTAATAATAGTATGAATTCTTTTGAATGTAAGCTTACGAGCTTGGGAGAATAAGCGTTAAGTAGTTAAAGTTAAGGCGACTGAAAAGGTATGTTAAGACTGCTCCTTCTTTTCTTGGCATGATTCCATATATGGTAGCAGCGTAAAGAACCGTATTACTAGAGATTTGTCAAAGTAGATCTTGTCATGTTGTGGCATAGTTTCCGAGTGTTATGTTATTCTTGCTGAGGGGCCATATCCCCTTCCTATGTCCTTGAGTTAATAGAGAGATAGAAGAGACATGCTACAGTACCGGCGTTTTTCTGCATATGCATGAAGTATTACAGGATATACATATATATTTTTCTTTAGCCTGAACACTTGGTCAGTGAGACATTTTCTCTAGCACAGCCCCTTTGGTGGTGGGTTGCACGGCCTTCGAAGAGTGAGACGGTGCACGGCCTTCCGAAACGATTGGAGCAGTTGCACGGCCTACGAGTCGGTGAGACGGTGCCTAGCCTTCGAGTTAGTGAGACGCAGTTGCGTGACCACGGGTCGGTGGGGCAGATGCCTGGCCTACGGGTCGGTGAGACGGAGTGTCGACGACGGGTCAGAGATTTTTCAGTTGCCTGGCCACTTGATCAGTGAGATATATAAAAGCATTATATTGCATTTTATATGAGACAGGTCAGGTGAGATACTCTAGGCATTCTTTGGACTCCAGATTGTATTGTTTCTCGTTCAATTTCAGTTATTGTTTTCCTTACATACTTAGTACATCATTTCGTACTGACGTCCCTTTTGCTGGGGGGCGCTGCATTCATGCCCGTAGGTTCAGGTAACCAGACAGACGATCCAGCTCAATATGTCTCTCCCACACAGTGCCACGGAACGGTGCGTTTCGCTTGGTTTGGAGAGCTGCAGTCCCCCACAGTATTCTATTTTGACGTGTAGATATGGGTATGATGGGGCCTTGTCCTGTCCTTTCTACAACTTATGTTCCATAGAGGTCTGTAGACAGTTGTACATAGTTGGGATGTTATGTAGTCTTGTCGGCTCTCATTTTTGTGGTACATCATATGTAGCGGCCTAGTCGGGTTGCACTATTATCCTCAGCACACATGTATATATATCCGCTGCTTATGAGTTCTTGATGCAGAGTCCATTGTGTTAATCTTACAGGAGATAGTATAGCTCAGTGATAAGTTATTTATAGGTCACCATGTTGCTCAGTGAGATTCAGGTACGGATTTAGGGGTGCCTGGTTAGTAGAGGTCGGGCACTCGTCATGACTCATCGGATTGGTTCGTGACAAATAAGGTTAATAGCTTCCTCGAAGGTTTGAACATCAAGAAAATCTCATCAACCCCGTATCACCCGAGTGTGAGTGGAAAAACGGCGTCAACAAACAAAATTATTATTCAGAACTTAAGGAAGCACTTGCAGGAATTAAAGAGCAACTGGAAGAAAATTTTGCCGGAGATACTCTGGGCTTACAGAACGACCTTAAGGTCGAGCATTGGGGAAATGCCTTTTTCCCTAGTTTATGGAGCAGAGGCTTTAATTCTTATGGAGGTCGGTGAGCCGAGAGTAAGATTTTAGTACGTGACGGAGGAATCAAACGACAAAGCCAAAAATGTGTATAGCTTGATTTGACGGATGAGCTTCGCAAAACTGCATTGGTCCGTCTGGCAGCACAAAAGCAACGGATGGGAAGATATTACAATTGAAGAACGAATCTCTGATACTTCCAAGTTGGGGACTTAGTTCTACGCAAAAGCACCCTCCACACCAAAAATCCCAAAGATAGGAAGTTGGGCCCGAATTGGGAAGGGTGGTACAGAGCGTACCAATTAGAATCTAAAGATGACCAAAAGCTTAAAAAAAATTGAAGATACTTCCAAGTTGGGGACTTAGTTCTACGCAAAAGCACCCTCCACACCAAAAATCCCAAAGATAGGAAGTTGGGCCCGAATTGGGAAAGGTGGTACAGAGTAGCCGGAATAACCGATAAAGGCTCGTACTAATTAGAATCTAAAGATGACCAAAAGGTGCAAACAAATTGAAACGTAGCACACTTGAAAACATATTATTGCTAAGGTATGAATCGCTAAACCTTTGTGAATTTCTTAAGTTGTTTGTTAATTGACCCTTGCTAGTGCAGACCAGGACAAAGCTCAAAAGGTTAGGGTTAGGTCTAAAAACACGTGTTGTACGCTTTTTTCCTTAGCTCGATTTTGTCCCGAAGTGGGTTTTTAACGAGGCAATAGTGTACAATGTGTTACTTTTCATATCGAAGACCAGCTAAGTGCTACGGACTGGGGACTGCCTAACGTCAACTTTTATAGTGTTCAACTTCTAATACTTTGAACACGAACACTAGGGGACTGCCATACCTTCGACAAGTTCGAGATCGCTCAAAGAAGCTAAATATTCTTGCATTTTTTGCATCTTCTGCACTAGGATTCGTTGTAAGGGCCAAACAATCGAATAAATCATGCCCGGCTAGTTTACTTGCTACGGCAAGGGCAGAAAAAATCAAATGAAACATCCCAGCTATTCGTACGAGACAAATGTTTGAAATGAGAAGGCCACTTCGGTTAAAATTTGTGTCAACTGTACCCTTGCATGAATATTCGTTTAATATTACCAAGCAATTAATCTTTGATGCCCATGGGCTACCTTCGACTAGGGACTGTCGAGACAAAATAGATGAGACAAAATGAGGCACTAAAGTCATAGTGAACTAAGCCTAAAGACTTCAAATAATCTAAAACGGTTTGAAGAAATTAAAATTTATATGCCCGCAATGGTTTGGAGAGGTCCGAATTCATAAGCATAAAAAAAAGGCCCTTACATAAAAGACATGGTGTAAAACGAGCCTAAAACTTTTATATTGAGTTGGTTCAAAATTTTGTCAAAACGAAAATTGTTAAAAGATTTATTCAAGGTCGAGCCTAGTTAAAATCACTCAGACAAGGTAATGGCATTAATGTTATCCAGTTCAAAAGTTCAAGCCACATCTTATTCGAATAAAATATTGAAAGTAAAAGAATGCTCGAAAAACAAATAAAGACAGAATAAAGTCAAACATAAGTTTTCATTTTATATAAACAGAAGGCCAAAGACCAACCTTGAGGAACCTACAAAAAAAATTCAAAAGAAAATTCAAGGCTAAGCCTATCTAATCCTCCGAAGAGGAATCTGAGCCATCAGAGCCGGAGCTTTCGGAGTCATCCTCTGAGCTATCCTCGAGGATTGTTTTTTGAGCTTTGCTCTCTACTATCCTCGCCTCCTCAATTTTGGCAGAAATGTTCTCGATGCCACCTCGAGCTTCTTCCAAAGTGTCCCTCCGAGATTTCTATCTCTTATGCTCAACCTTTAACACGGATCGAGCCCTGGCCGCTTTGGCATCGTCACGGGCATAGTTCCTTTTGACCAAGGCTTGCTGCAGTTGGGCATCATCTCGGCATTCTTTTGGCACAGGTGTTGAGGGCCAAGGCAGAAGTTTCGAGCACACCCACAGTCCTTCGATGGCTGTGCCCCAGTTTTCAACCTTTTCTTGAGCAACCCTCAAGGTTTCCTTCTCGGAGGCCCTCTCAGCTTCAATCTGGGCAAACCTCTCCCCTATGCTAATAACCTCGGCCTTGAGAGAGTCCTGCTCTTGCCTCAATTGAACGATGATTTCCTAGCGCTCCTCGGACTGCTTTGTGGGGACGGAGGTATCTTCAACGAGCTTCTTCATATTTGCATTAGGGATATTATTTTTCTCGATCATGTCCTTGAGATCTTTCTTTGCTCGGAGGTTTTCCTCTTTAGCCTCGAGAAGCTCAGTTTTGAGAGCCGAAGGGTCTAGGCACGACACGGGCGAGTGTTCCTTTTCTTTGCTTGGGAGAAGCTTGAACTTCTCGATTTCTTAACCTAGGCATCCAATTGACCCTGAAGATCATCCATCTCCCGTATGGCTCCAACAAAACCCTCGTTCTCGAGCATGATAGACTATGAAAAGAGAAATGAAAAATCAGCAGACAATGAGAGTTGCCCGAAACAAATGAAACTTTTGGAAGGATGGAATGTTTACCCGGTTGGAAGCATGCATACTTACATTAAGGAGACACTTTCAGGAGACTCACACCATCATCTCCTATCGAATTCAGACATGAGAGGGCGGAGATAACTAGCCACCCAGAATGGCCGGGATAAGAAGCTGGTGTCCTCGGGAATAGTAATAGAGACCAACCTCTTTCTTTTTGGGTCGACACTTGGAGCCGGGAAGGTTTCCACTAGCTTCGATCGGGAGCCGAATTCGGATACCCTAGGGGATTGAGAAGACTCTCTCAATATTTGCAGAATCGCGAGGTGGACAAATCCAGAGGCATCCACCATCACAACAGATGTGGTACCATCCCCTGGCTCGAGGAATATATGATCAAAAATTTCCTGCCCAAAGGTATGGGTAAGAGGAGAAGAGGGAGTTGATTAGGCTTGCCTGGCCCTCGTAGCCACAGGCCCTAAGCACGGAGACGTGTCATATTCAACCACAAGAGTCTCCACCTCAGACACAACGATCTGCAGAGGGGTCGGTGATTTGACAGCATCAACGATGGGGACTGAAAGGTCTTCAGCCGCGCCATCTACAGCAGGATTGGTCGAACCGGCGGTAATGTTTCCCTTCAGAACATCTACCCGAGTGGGTTCCGTCTCGGCGGCTGCAGTTGCGGTGGAGCCGGTGCTGACTCTTGCTATTATAATATCATCATCCGAAAAGTCCCTCAGACCCCGATCTACTGAAGCACCGCCAACACCCTTGGAGCCTCTCTTTCTTTTTGACCCACCGCAGAAGACTTCGAGGAACTGAAGGATTTGGCTTTCATTTTCTTCTCCTCTGCCTCGGTAATAAGCCGCGTTGAGCCTAATGAAACAAACTCCGAACTCGGCACAGGAGGGGCCTCTGGATTACGAAACCCTTCGGCAAGCCTGAGAGAAAGGTCAAAGTTAGAAAAGGATGAACGAAGGGAAGAGCACAGAGCAAAACACACACACACACACACTTACCATGATTTTTTGCTACCCACTTCTTGTCGGATAGCTCCTTCCACGTGTGCAGTTGATAAGGGAATTTGCATATAATTCCCTCCACCCAATCGTGGAAATTTTCTATTTCCTCCGGGATCCATGCAATGGCTGAAATAAAAGAAAATTAGATGAATAGTTAAAAGCACACGAAGAGAGTAAAATTCCATGATGCTTACGTTTATCGTTCCATTGCTCACGAAAGGGCATGGATCCCTCTGGAATTATCTTCGCAGTCTTGACTCTGAAAAAACGCTCCACCCAACCTCGGTCTCTATTTTCATCGACGCTAGAGAGGATAGGTGTTTCCCCCACTTGGAAAGCTTTACGACCCCACCACGGAAGACATGCAGGCAATATAACCGGATCAAATGGTGCAAAGTGAATTCTGCATCGATGTTGTTTGCCAAAAAATGGAGGCAAGTTACGATCCTCCAAACATGCTGGCCGATCTGTGCAAGGCACAAATTGTTCATTCAGCACATATCAAGAATGGCCTGATCAATCAGGGGGTTAAGTTTGAACATGAAGGGATAAGTGTAAACATTTGAGTATCCCTCCACGAAGATGTTAATGCCATCATCCCTACTCGAAACTATGATCGGTAAAAGGCAATCTGTCCAACTGCATTCGGTTCAGACTCGCGGGAGGTCCGTCGCCTTGATCGAAGAGAAGCATCGTCGGGCATCAAAGCCCCTGTCAGATTTTCTCGCAGCTTCCTCAACAGCAAACTCGGTGTCAAAGTGGATGTGTGCAGGTAGAATATCTTAGGGTTGAGGTTCGAAGGGTTCGATTTGAGCACTAACCCCGGGGCTAGCACCAATGTCGACCGCCGGGGGAGGAGAAGTAGCCGGTGAGGCATTCTTAGAAGATGATCGGGAATTCATTGTCATTTTTTATAATTTGAAGATATGAATATCTAAAGATATAAAGGGTCTTGATGAAGATTTGAACAAATTTATGAAGATTTGAAGGTTTCTGACGAAGATTTGAAGATATATATATATATATATATAAAGGTTTGAACGTTTCAGATGAAGGGTAGAAGAGAGGAAAGAGTGAAGAACGAGGAGTAAAAAATTGTGAAGTGGTACAAAATGAGGGGAATCGGGCTTTTATAGAGGGAGTGTAATGATGGCGAAAACACATTAATTATAGAACTGAAGGGACGTCCAATTAGGAAGTTACACGTGTATGAAGTCAGACGGACGTGATGTGAAAGGATGTTTATTTTCCCGACTATTTTGAAACGTACAAGAGAAGATATTGAGGTTATGATTTCACTTCCCATCACTCCGATAGACTTTGATCCTGGAAGTGTGGGGACTATCTATATACGGTAAAAATCGGTGTAAAGTGTCACAAGGGGTCGGAGTAATTTATAAACGCTGACAGATGTGACATTGGATTGAGTTCGGTGGTTCGGATGAATTAACGTCTGAAGGGTCATTTTCCCATTTAGCCGAAGTGACACCAAAGCTGAGGTGGCGCCAGTTAGCCTCGATATGAGAAATTCGTGACAGGCTGGGTTTCTCGCCACCAAATCCTCCATCCGTTATAGCTGAGGAGACGCCAATTAGCGTCAACATGAGAAATCCGCGACAGGCTGAATTTCTCGCCGCTAATCTCACAGTCCGGTATGTTCAGACCGTTGGCACCGCCAGCTGCAGTAAAAAGATTTTTACCTTGTTTAGGGGAGCATTAGGGTTTTGCTTTTGTAATATAAATAGGGGTGAAGCCTCATTAGTGAAAAAGAATCTACTTTCTGGCACACAAACTCTGTAACATTCATTATTCAAAGTTTTATGTTATATACTGATTCGGTCCGGTCAAGAGGAAAGAGAGCTTGGCACCGGGCAATTCACTGTGGAAGATCAAAATTCACAGGCTGTTTTAATTCTTATTCTTTACTTGCAACTGATTGTTATTTCATATCTCATAACGTTAACAACGAATTAAACCACGTATCCTTTAAACCGCATATAAATTTAATTGTTACCTTTTTTAGGGGTAAACAGATATAAATGTCATATTAAAAGTTGATGATAGCAAGGTTCTTCGCTCTCTTAGCAAGTATAGAAGTTTGGTTGACAAACTTATTCTCCTCACTCACACACAATATATAATTTATGTTTTTCTCTTCAACACTTAAGTTAATACCTCAAATCACCCACACTGCTCATATGTAAGTTGTTCTTCATTATCTCTGATACTTGAAAGAAATTACTGCTAAAGCTGCTAAGTTTTTTAGTAATTTTTTGGGCTTAACTTCTCTACTTATTATGAAAATGATTGAGTTGCTTGACCGGTCATTCACAAGTCTATAATTGGGTTCTGTATTTTTTAAGGACATTGTTAATAGGGTAGAAGTTTAAAAAGCAACTTGTTTCTCTCTTTTTTATTGTGGCAAGTTACAGGGATATTAGCAAGACGGTTGCATAATTGACTTGGTTGGTTCAACTTTTGTGTGATTTTAGTGTTTCATCTGCTTATTTGAGTTTCTCATTCAATTGTATCATGTCTCCACATCGAACCAATTGATTGCTTGTTACTCGCACTACACATCATTCTCTTCTTCTCAAGAATTGTTAGAGTGGGTGGGGGGTCTCTTTCCACACTCCAACTTGAGGGAAGTGGTGGAGTTCGAAGTGTAAAAGAATTAAAGACTAAAGATCCAACTAGAAGATAGTTTTTAATTGAGCTAGTTATATTATTGTTTCATAGTCACTTAATTGAGCTAGTTATATTATTGTTTCATTGTCACTTCTGTTTCGGGCATGATGCATGTAAAGTATTTAATTTTTTGCCAACTTAATTAGCTTAGTTAATCGGGTATTTGGTTGTGATTCGACCCATAATCCGTTGTATTTTTTACTTTGTGGGTATTTTCTGGAAGGGTCGCGATTCTTTTTTCTAAAGTTAATGTACAATTTCTCTCTCTCCTTCTCTTTCTTTATCTCTTTTGTCTCTTGAAGTTACTCTACACAAAACACAATTCCTAATTTAGTTCTCACATTTTTGCCTTGATTTAGTGAACACCTAATATAGTTCCAATATTTTCACCTTGATTTAACGAGGTTGACATATAATAGCCGATATTATTAGCTAAGCATCAACTGCAGAATTTAATTAACTTATTATACTCAATAGTATAAAGAGTTTTCTGTTATGAAATATATTACTGTGGATGTCCATGTAGTTCCCCCCACTATTGAAGAACAGATCTAAATTTAGCCAAATTAATAACTTGGGTTTGTGATAATTTGTAAAATACATATGCTTGCGACAAGTAGGATAAATAAAAAAAAATATGTGAATTTTTCTTACTAATATTAGAAAGGGACTTTTTTATAGTCGAAATAAAGTGAATTTTTTTTATTATTAATTTTTTCTTGATTTATTTCATTATTGGAAATGTATTTTTCAATCAATTTATTTGTTGATTCAAGAAAGAGTTGTGTATTAATTCTGGGAATATTAATGATAGTATGACTCACCTCCTCCATGTTCATAACTCTTGTAGAAGTAACTCTCATTACTTCATGATCACTACTCCCACACTTTATTTCTATAATCCCTAATTGTTATTACTCATGTTTATGACACACCCTTTGATGTTCTCAATGTATTCCTATAAATAGTAGTATTGAATGTAATGGCTACACACTTGAACATACTTCATTACTTGGATGAAATAAGAAATTCTCTCCTCTCTTTGTGACTTTATTGTTCTTACTCATCTTTTGATAGATAGTACTAACTCTTTTAGGTTGATTTTACAACATTTTCCTAATTATTACAACACATTATTTGCTTTAGTTTCTATGGATCCAAGTTAAACTTATTATAAATGGTACCTATGGTAGTGGATAACTTTAACCTAATTATTTATTTATTCTTAAAGTATGATTTTTTTCTAAACATCTTTAATGATTTTTTTCTAAACATCTTTAATTTTTTTTAAAAAAAAATCTAAACATCTGTAACTTATTTATGCAAAAAAGATTTGAGTTTAACTTCTAAACAGTGTCGGTGCAAATGAATTTTCACAATATCAGATTACCTCAAAATAACTATAGATAACTACGAAGCCATAACTTAATGGAAATCGTATTCTGGAAAATAAGGCAAGTAACCTTTTACGACAAATTAAATTTACGATAATGATTGTGTAAAAATTCTTTAAACGATGACGATATATATTTATTTAGTAACAAAGTTGTATACTATTGTTGTATGAAGTTAACTTTTAGCGGAGTAGTATGTCAATGCACGAAATGTGAGTGGCGTTGGAATTGTGATGCATAAGGAACAAGAAGAGACCATAATAATTCGTCATCTTTGCTAAATAAGGCACACGAAAAAGCCAAATTAATATAACTGATTTTGCAATATCCTGACACACATTTATCCACTATTAACCATTTCCATTTTAAGAATTAACTATAAATAAAGGCCATTCAATTAAAAAGGAAAAACAACAAAGAGATTTAAGGACATATATATCTAAAGAAAGAAGAGAATGAAGTCTGTTGCAGTAGCAGTTGTTGTGTGTTAGCCATGGTTCAGTTAATAGCTAAGCCAACATGTAACGACCCGCTTCGTTGTTACTGTGACTTCCGGGAAATTCGCAGCCTTGACCCTCTTAAAACCCTTTCAATTCGTTGAGCTCCAAAAAAATCGCTGACTTGATCGGACCAGTCGTGCGAATTATGTATGAAACATTGAATTGGGCCACCGGACCCAGTCATACCGTCATAGAGACAGTCCTGCCGCCCCAACGCTGGCGCCACAGCGACAGGAAGTTCCGCTGAAGCGGAGATGCAGAATCATTAAAGCACCGCCCCAGCGGTGCTGCCACAGCGACCCCTAGACCGCCACAGTGGTTGACGGGGAGTTATTTCCATATTTAAAGCCCATTTATTGACTTGACCTAACATTTATTTCCACAAATCAACAGTCGTCATTAAGAGCAATTTTGAACCCTAGAGATTTAAATGTTGGGAAGGTAACTCATTAAATCCCTCATTACATCTTCCTTTAATTCCTTTTTTCTTCTTGAAACATTTATGAATATAGTAGAGCATTAATGAGGGTGCATTAATGAGGGTTCTTTCTCTCATCTTATGCGACCTTTGGGTAAATGTGGTAATGATTAACCTAGAACCATTTTTTATGGAAAACCTAGACAAAATAACATGTTCGAAGCCTAAATCTTCAATTTTTTAAATGGGTTAATTGTTAGAGGCTATTAATGTCTTATGCTAATTATTAAGGTAAGTTTGGCTTAGGTAAACCTTGTTTTCCATAAAAGAAGTGTAATAGCATAATCAAGAATCTAGATTGATAATTTTGGAAATGACAATTTTACCCATATGACCCCGAATTCCGCAATCATTGCTTACTTGAATGTATACATCATTCCTAGACCTCTTGGATCTAGAAGTTCTCTACAAAGATGAAAGATGGAATCCAAGTGGATGTTCGCGTACCTGTTCGGCCTCGAGGTAGGTTACGGTTTTCTTTCTTTGGTAGACTCTAGTTAGACTTACATATACGTGTGTTAGAAGAAACGGAGAATGCATGTGTAGGATTTTGGAGATTGGGATGGAACTCTTAGGTTGGTACTGTTATGTGATTTATATGTTCGGGCTTATGGCCTGTAGACTCTCTCTCTAGGTTCAGATGTTGGCGGTTCTTTGTGTATTAGTGGACTCTATGTGACCTAGGAGACTAGTTGTATGGCACTTAACTTATTATGTTCCGTTGATAAGCATTTTCTGCATGACTTGCATAATCAGGTTATATGTTATTAATATTGAATCATAACTTAGTATTGAAGATGATAAACGAGTTAATGGAACATGGAATGATTCTAGACTGATGCGTAGTGGTTGACCTTATGAGTGAGAAAGTAGATTTATCATATGTTGATGTCGTAAGGAAGTAAAGGAATGATGTGATGTTGCTGTTTGTTATTGACTTGCTGGGTATTGGTGGCAAGCGGTATATCTTTTGTTGACATTGTAGCACCTTACTTGTTAGTGTTCTGGGACGAGGATAGAGATTCTATTATGGTTCATTGTGTAGTCTTTTTAATTGATATTATTGGCGTGCCCATTTGTGGTACTGCTGATATTGATTTGTGTATTGACATTGAACTCATACATTTGCACGAATTGTCATCCTTTATGATATACTATTGATACATTAATGATATACAAGGAAACACTGTTATGAACTGGGCTCAATTGGATGAAAGTGATGTGAGGACCGATGTTCGATGTTTATCCCAGAATCAAGGTATGAGTGCTGGTAGCGATTATCAAGGTCCTTGCCGAAATTGTGATGGTACATAGACTTCGCGGGTCCTCCATGGGTTGTGCTGCTGTAACGACCAGCTTGGTCGTTATAGTCTTTTCGGTACTTTTGACCCGAGGGGTTCGTTGACATGCTTCCTGAGGTTTTTAGATTTAATTAGGGTGACTTTTTTAGAAATTTGGGCTTAAGGCGAAAAAGAGTTGACTTAAAGTTGACTTTTGGATAAACGGACCTTTTTTGAAAATTCGTCGATTTCGAGAGGTTCGGATGGTCATTTAGAACTTTTGTGCATATCTGGTTTAGTTCTCAATGCACTCGGGTGCATTTTGGGACTTCGGTTAAGAAGTTGGAATTAAGGTATAGGGGATTGACTCGATCAACGAGACCTCCGTTGGAAATTTCAAGCCCGTGAGTGCGTTCGTGGCGTGTTTTTATGTGTGTCTGTGTATGTGGTTTGTGAGCAGATAGCCTCGGGTATTAGTCAGGATTTCGAATTGAGATTAAGATTATTTTTTAGCAAAATCTGTGCTGGTGTCCGCCTTGGCAGCACCATTACCTCCATAGCGGTTGTTTTGGCCACTGTGGTGGCCCAGTGCATTTGAAGGCAGACCGTCTCAGCGGTCTGAGAGACCGTCGAGGCGGGACCGCAGCAGCGGTTCCGTTACAGCCGAATCGGTAGCGGGCCTGGTTATTTCATTAATTGTGCATTAAAAGCCCTTAGTGCCTCATTTATTACTATTCCGAAATTTGAGCTTTTGGGAGAAAATCTAGGATATTCTTGGAGAAGATTTTTTGTGGTAAGTCCTTCTAATCCCTTTGCTATTTCGTTACCCCTAATCATTTTAGAATCCATTTATCTTAATAGTTCACTAAGTGATTGAAGATTAAAAGTAGGTTTAATGAATATTCTTTCCAGGCTTCTAAGTCATGATTTGTTGGTTAGGTTAGCTCCCTTAAGCATTGAATTGATGATTAGAATCTTTTATTTCATGACTTCTTCCTAATTATAGGCTAATTTATGAAATTGGAAGTTATGGTTTATACCCAAATTTGGGGGCTTTGCCTAGAATTTGAAATTGAGTGAATTGTTGATTATTCTATCTCGCCATTGATGGGAATTGATCACATAGAGGTTTAATTTCATGTTGGGGCCTTTAGATTCCTAATTTCACTCTTCTAGTTCATAAACCCTATTCCGTAGGTTAGGAATTTGGGTCTTAAATAGAAGTAGGGTTTGTTTGATGATTCTTCTTGATTCTAATTCCATGATTCGAATATGCTTATACTTTTTTTTATCTCGAGCCTCAACGGAAAGGAAAGGCTAAGTTGTGATTGTTGCTGATATCGTTGTTCGGCCATCCAGGTAGGTTACGGTTTACCCGATGGTAAGACTTCGTTTATCGAAGCATATATTTAGACAATATTGTCGAAAAAAGCATGTAAACCTTCGGGTATGAAGTTGGGTTGGATATGGACTTAGGTTGGGCCCTGTTGTGTGATTTGGGCTAGCTACCCTGTTGCGTTGTGACTTGATTTGTTCTATTATTGTTGGCTTAATGCCACGTGGTGATAGTAGATATTGGAGACTACTGGTATATCTTGATCATGATATTGTAGTATCTTACCTGTTGACGTTTGATACGAGGATAGTATTCTATATGGCTTGTGTAGCCTTTTCATGATATTGTTGGTGTACTCATGTGTGGTACTTGTGATATTGATCTGATTATGGACATTAAACTCATACATTGCACACATTCTCATACTTCATGATATACTGTTGACGCACTGATGATACTTGAGAAAACACTGTGATGAGCTGTGCTCAGCTGGATGAGAGTGACGTGAGGATCGATATCCGATGGTTATCCCGGAATCGTGAGGTTTTTGCCGGAATGGTGAGGTAGCGATAGTCGGGGTTTGTGCTGGAGCCGTGAGGTACATGGACTTTGCGGGTCCCCCATAAGTTATGCTACCGAGACATGGAGATTTTCGTCCGAAGTACATGTGTACACAGCATTGCATTTCATTCACATTCCATACATTATTGCATTGCATTGCACTATGGCTTTTATTGTGATATTATTGTGATTTACTTGTGATATTCGGACTCTGACTGAGTAATTGGAGACTTGGCACAGTTGGTTTTAGATGCTAAATATAGGCGATGACGTGTACTTGGATTACGCTTGTGTTTGACATATACCTTGATTGATTACCTGTTTATCTTACTTTATTGACTTAATATGTGTCACTAACCTTATTCGGCCTATGATACCTATCAGTACTTGTTGTTTGTACTGACCTGCACTTCCTGCGTTCTTTTAAGATTGAAGAGTTCCAGGTAGAGTCGACCTTTGATTCTCATGGCTGATTGCGTTGCGAGAGTTGCTGCTGAGAGTCTTACAGGGTGAGCATGAGAAAGTCCGCCCCTTAGAGATTCTTTCCTTATTTTATATCTTATTTGATATTCTGAGACATACTCAGACTTTTGATGTATTATTGAGATTTCCAGACTCGTAAATGTTAGTTAGTTGCTCTTGTATAATTAGATAGATTTCTGGGGTGGTTTGATGTACTTTTGCATATTCTATCTATTATTATGTCAGACTTACGTATTTCTCCTTTTTCCATTTATTTACTTGTTGCCTAATGTATTTGAGATTGTTGGGATTAGGGTTAGCCTACCGAGGTGGGAAAGGTAGGTGCCCGCGCGACTTAGCTAAATTGGGTCGTGATAAGTTGGTATCAGATCCCCAGGTTACCCGGTCTATAATACAAGAGTGTTTCTCGTAGAGTCTCGTGGATCGGTACGATGAGCTCCGTACTTATCTACAAGAGGCTATAGGACATTTTGGGAATTTCACTTTCTTTCCTTTTTTCGTGCTATTTTATTCTAATTGGTATCTGGAACAATCAAATTGGTATCTGGCTCTTATCCCTTCTCTCACAGATGGTGAGGAATCAAGCTACTATAGCCCGTAACCAGGTGCCAGAGCCCACAGCTACGGCTGGCACCAGAGGGTGAGCGACAGCCAGAGGGCATGGTAGAACTAGAGGCCGCGAGGCTGCCCCAGCCAAGGGCAGGGCTCCTGCGGTAGGACAGCGGCGCGAGAGATCTCCGTCTCTAGAGATTGAGGATCAGCAGGTTCGAGACCAAGCCGTCGAGGATGATGTGGCCCCAGCACGGACACAGCGCAAGATCACTTCTGAGCAGACTATACATAATACTATGGCTTGTGTTCTTCTCTATCTAGATGCCCAGCAGGCTGCCACTAGTGTTACCACTCCGAGTGGAGGTTCGCAGACCAGAGTTGGGGCGAAGACCCCTGAGTAGAGACCTAGTCGAGTAGCACACCCTGCTGCAGCTATGGCTCCCTGGATTGATGCAATGCCAGTCCCAAGGGATGATCTTAGACCCGTGGCGGGCCCTGTTATGACCTTGACATATCAGGACCTAGTTGGGAGATTAAGAAAGTTAAAGCCGTCGAGGTTCTTAGGTACTTCTGGGGAGGACGCTTATGAGTTCATCTTGGATATACATGAGTTGTTACATAGGATGGGGATCGTAGAGTCCCATGGAGTTGACTATGTGTCCTACAAGTTTCGTGGCGAAGCGAAGACTTAGTGGAGGTATTTTGTTGCTTGCAGAGACTTGAGGGTTATCCTCCCCTGATTAGGACTCAGTTCTACCAAGCCTTTCTTGAGAAGTATGTGCCTCGGGCATTGACAGAGGCGCGTAGGGATGAGTTTCTACATCTTCAGCAGAGGGGATTGTCTGTAGAGGCCTATGTGACTCGCTATCTATATTTGGACCGTTATTCAGCTCTTTTTATTCTAATTAAGCCTGACCGGATTAGGAGCTTTATTGGTGGGCTCGTTGGTTTTCTTCAGTTTCCTTGTCTTTAGATAGAGGCTATGGGGGCTTCCTTCCAGTCCATTATTGAGCATGCTTCTTTGGTTGAGGCCGCTAAGGCCCGTACATTTGGAGGGGTAGTGAGAAGAGGCAGCGACAGATTGGGAGTTATGGTGGTTCTAGCTCGAGAGGCGCTGGTCAGTCTTCTAGGCCATTTCAGCCATATTCCGGCCGCCCTGTGCATTCAGCCTTGCAGGCTTCCTCCAGTGAGCCACCCAGGCAGAGAGCTCCTGAGAGCTCATTTTCTCGACTAGTAGACAGGTTTATTCCAGCCGGGTCCTCCGCTTCAGCTTATCAGTCTCGGCCCCCTAGGGGCTATTTTGTGTGTGGAGAGCTTGATCATATTGCTAGGAGGTTTCCCCGATCCAGGTAGGATCATCAATCCCAGAGAACTCCGACATCATCAGATAGTCGAGGAGGTGCTTCTCAGAGGGGCGACACTCAGTCAGGCCGCGGTAGTTCTCAGGTTTCTAGAGGTGGATCCCAGGTTGGTAGAGATGGATCCCATAGTTTGAGAGGTGGATCTCATTCTGGACATGGTGGAGCCCAGTGTTACTCATTTCTGGGTAGACCCGAGGCAGAGGCCTCAGATGCTGTTATTTTAGGTACCGTTTATGTCTGACATAGAGCAGCATCTGTGTTATTTGATCCTAGATCTACTTATTCGAATGTGTCTGCATATCATGCCGTTGATTGAGATTCGCCTTGTGAAATCATAGATATATCTGTTCATGTGTCTACTCCAGTCGGAGATTCTGTTATAGTTGATCAAGTTTATCGGATTCTGGCTTTTATTGCATTGCACTATGGCTTTTATTGTGATATTCTTGTGATGTACTTGTGATATCCGAATTCTGACTGAATAATTGGAGAATTGGCACAGTTGGTTTTAGATGCTAAACATAGGCGATGATGTGTACTTGGATTCTGGCTTGTGTTCGACTTATAGCTTGATTTATTAATTGTTTATCTTACTTTATTGACATAATATGTGTTAGCTAAACTTAGTCGGCCTATGATACCTACCAGTACTTGTTGTTTGTACTGACCTGCACTGCTGTATTCTTTTATGAATACGGAGTTCCAAGTACGGTCGACCTCTGATTCTCGTGGCTAATTGTGGTGCGAAAGTTGCTGCTCAGAGTCTTATAGGGTGAGCACAAGGATGTATGCGCCTTGGAGATTCATTCCTTATTTTATGTCTTATTTGATATTCCGAGAAATACTCAGACTTTTGATGTATTATTGAGATTTCCAGACTCATAGGTGTTAGCTAGTTGCTCTTGTATGATTAGACAAATTTCTGGGGTGGTTTGATGGACTTCCACATATTCTATCTATTATTATGTCAGACTTACATATTTCTATTTCTTCCATTTATTTACTTGTTGTCTCATGTATTTAAGATTATTGGGATAAGGGTTCACCTACCGAGGTGGGAAAGGTAGGTGCCTGCGTGACTTAGCTAAATTGGGTCGTGACAGCTGCCGATATATGATGTTCCATCATCGGAATACATGTGTATGGTGCATATGCATTGCATCCACACTTCATACATTATTGCATTGCAGTGTATCATTTGGCTTCCTGTGATATTCCTGTGAATTATTGTGGTACCTTTGTGATATGCGGATTCGGATTGGATATACTGAGACTTGGCACAGTTGGGTTTAGATGCTATAACATAAGTGACGACTTGTAGTGATTTAATTGTGATGTACTGGATCATATTAAGAACTAATTATGATTATTTGCTATAAATATAGGCTGTAATCTTGGATTGGGAAGGCATGGTGTTAGGTGACCTTAAAATGAAGGTGTATGAGAGTGCTAGGCTGGAGGAGTAATGAACACTAGAATGACGAGTGAACTTTCGTTCAAACATGAGCAAATTATTGTAATGATAGTTGACGAGTGATTTTTGTGCCTTGTTGTCTAATCTATGTTATATGAGTTATAAAGTGAGGGTTAATGTAATTAGTAAATAAATCCCTGAGGATAAGTTAATGAAAATATGAATCTTTATTTGTTGGGACGAACAGTAGGTAATGTGTACTGTTGAGCTAGCTTACCTACCATGCTTATTTGTGATCCCTATTTCCGTTAGGTTTTTCTAACCATTGTCAGCCTATGATACTTACCAGTACGAGTGTTATACTAATACTACTCTTGTTACATCCCTTTTGTGGTGTAGAGTTTTCAGGATATTGGTTGATTGGAGTTTTTCCGAAAGAAGCATGGTGCCTATCTTGAAGACCTCCATCATCCTCATTCCGAGATGGAGGTTGAATCTTAGATTTATTGTTGTATTCTGTTTTTAAATCTTAGTCGCTCTTGTACTAGTCTAGACCAAGTCTTGGGAAAAAGGAGTCTGTGTATTTATTAAATTGTTGTAAACCCTTCTGCTATTTTTCCATATCTATAGTGGCTGACTTCTGTTTTGATTACATTATATCTCGAAGGATAAATGAATTTCATTCTTTATTGGTTTATTAAATTGTGTTGCGTTAAGAGTTCGTCTGCCGAGATGGGAATGGTAGGTGCCCGCGCTATTCTAAAATGGGTCGTGACAAGTTGGTATCAGAGCATAGGTTACCAGTCTCACAAGTACAGGAGCGATGTCTAGTAGAGTCTCGTGGAATAGTACGTAGATGTCCGTGCCCTTCTACAAGAGGCTATAGGACATTTCGAAAAAATTTCCTTCTTTCATTCCATTCGTGCTACTTCATCAAATTAGTATCTCGGTGTGTTCAATTGGTATCTAGACGATTCCAATTGGTATCTAAGCGTGTAATTATGTTATGTTACGGATTAGACCTAGTTGTGTGGAGGACCTATTCGATTTAATTCTTAGTTGCGAAGTGATTCGGGCATTGAGTGAATGCCACTATCCAGTGATTGGCGCCACAGTGGTCAGTTAGCCGCTGTGACGTTACCGCTGCAGCGGATACTTCACCGTTGTGGCGGTATCCGCTGTTCTTCGATGACCGCTCCTACTGACCTCCTTACTGCCGAAGTGGGACCGCCATAGTGGTCTGAGAAACCACATAAGCGGAGGTACCTGAGTCTGAGACGTGCAGCTTTCCCTTGTTTTCATCACACACTCTGTTCAATGATTCAACCAAAAATAGGACAAACTAGCAAAAGCCTTTAACCAGCAGTCATATAAAACGAGCCCAGCAAAGGCAAAAATCATCCAAATCAACATTACAAATCCAAAACACAAGAAAAACCAACAAGAAATTGTTCAAACATCTAACCAAACCAGACAAAGCAAACTAGATATTGTTTGAAAATATAAAGCCCCACAAGGGCAACCAAAGCACTATCATAAGGAGGGAAAAGTCTCTAAGCTACCAGCCTGCTAGTCGCACCATTATCATCTGAGCTGCCACCATCATCGCCTAATCCGCCCTGGCCACCCTCACCCCGAGCCAAACTCTCGAAGGAATAATGCTCTGAATCGTCATCATCCTCCACCAGGAGCCGCTCACGAGGGTGCATACTCCTCCACACCCCTTTAATACCCCTCCAAACCTTGATGTGAAGCTTGTCACGGGACTTATTCTTCGCCTTCTCTCTGTCAAGGTCCATGCAAAGCTCGCCGTGGTTCTTGGCCAGAGTGGTATAAGCAGTTTGTAGAGTGGTGAGTGACTGACCCATCTTCTTTTGGGTTTCCAAATAATCCTTCATCTCCTCCTGAGTAGGAAAACTAGTATCAGCTCCTGATGAACCGGACCTGTCAGAAGGCTTGGACATCATCCGAAACATCGAGATCATCGCATCAAAGCGCGAGTCCATGCTCTCAAAAGGGCAGCCCCATCCCCAGCCTCAGTACCGGCCTCGACTCCACTCCCTCCCTCACCTACGTCACCCACCTTCTTTCTCTTTCTACTGTTGATTATGGTACCACGACCCTTCACCTGTAGCGAATGAAATGGAGCATCAGAAGCGACCCAGTCATCACCACCCTCCCTGGGAACCTTGGCCCTCCGGTATAAGGAAGTGATCAGCGATGGAAACATCAAACTCACTCCACCATCCCTCAAAAACTGCCTCCACTCCTCAATTATCTGAGAGCCCACATTCACCGGTATGTCATCAAGAACACAAGTAACCACAAGAGCTTGGGAGAAGGTCACATCACGAGTATTCCCAGAACGACAGATCCGGCTGGAGAGGATATTTAGCCATCTCTTCGCCTCTGCAGTAAAAAGGGTGCTTTGAATCGTAACCTTGCCATGGACCCAAGGAGCCCGTTGTCCATCATCCTAATGCACCAGTTTGGAAGCCAACCATAACGAATCCTTCCCAACTATAACGAATCCTTCTCCGCTGCGTTAACCGCTAAGGGCTCCTCTGGATGATCATCTAGCCTGTACACCTGGTTAATCGCCCTTGACCCCACTTTCACTGGAACACCTCTTATAATGATCTTCGGCTCAGGAGAATCCCAATCAACCGTGGGCAATATAAATCCCTCACCCATGCTTCATTGCAATCACTAGGATCCCTAACCATGCGGGTGCACTTGATCCTTATCAATCAATCCCAGAAGTGTCTCTATGTTGGTCATATCAAAACCCCATTCTAACAGTAGGGGTAGAGACATATGACTTAAGTGTAAGCGTTTGCTTTGAGGTGTGGGAAGCTTCTCATAGGTAGGAACCTCTTCGTCTTAAGGTACCTCTTCTTGATTTTGAGCCATTTTACCTGCAAAAGAGATTGAAACGCGTTAGTTTTCGTGTCACCCAAGTTCAGCATCAATTCTAGTACGTTACAGTGGAAATAACTCAGCAAAACCACCAGCGTATCATAATATTTAGGCTGTAGTTTCTGGTGCCTGATGTTGCAAGCGCCGATGTAGCGGTGCCACAACAGCAGTCACACATACCGTTGCAAAAGATTCATATTCAATCCATATGGGACAGCCTCTATGCAGGCCTGAGCGCCACACGAAGTCACTATAGTGGTAAACCAACCGCTGCAGCGGTCTCATCTTCTTAACAAAGAAATCGAAAAATTTCAGATTTCAACTTCGATTTTTTACTAAAAAACTTGTTTTTAGGTGCGGATTGAGCATATATCAAGCATGCATGATGTTTTCAACCTATGGAAAACAAATTCTAGCAACAAACAACCCCAAATCAATGACAGCCAAATACCCTTTTTCCAAGACAAAAAAAAAATTACTATGCTCAAGTTCCATAGTTCAAATTTGTGCACTAACTACGCAATATTCATTGTAAAGGTTATTCTAACGTTAGACAAATGGTGTATGTTACACCCTAGAAAATTTCATGTTGTCACACCCCTTCTTTTCGCCCCCGCGCGAATGAACGTACAAGGGTTTTTATTATTAAGGGTTTTTTCAATTGAAGTGACGATTTTGAAAAGGGATTATTTTATTTTACAGAGTCGCCACTTGGAATTGAGTTTTGGTGTTCCAAGTCACCTTATGAATCCCTAATCAAAAGGAAATGTCTCTTTTATTATGGTCCGCGAAAACAAAAGACCGGGTAAGGAATTTTGTTGACCGGGGAGAAGGTATTAGGCATTCCCCGAGTCCCGTGGTTCTAGCACGGTCGCTTTATCGACTTATACTTATCTTAAACTATTTTTGGATAAATTATGTCCCGAGCCTTGATTTGCTCGTACTTTTTATTGTTGAACTTTTATTAGTCTGAACCTGGATGCGTAACCGCATTCCGGATCTTTTAAGCGTCTCCAAATAAGATGCGTAACTCCATTCTTGATGGAAACAAGATTAATTATTAAAACGAGGTTAGCCAAGGCGCGTAACCACATCCTTGAGTTGTTTAAAGCGTCTCGAAATAAGATGCGTAACCGCATTCTTAATCAAGATAAACATTTTAAAATGTACCTAAAACCCGTATAGCGTTAAAGGCAATTATTTGTCTCTAAAATCCGAGACTAAAAATTATTTGATTATTATTAATTTTCACTCTTTCGACAACGGGCTTTGAATTGAATTCGCAACCCGTCTCACTCCCTGACAACTTGGTTTTTCCGCTCTTTGCTATTCACTCCCTGACAACTTGGTTTTTTCGCTCTTTTCTTTTCAATAGCAACTAGATTTGGAATAATTCGCATCCCGTCTCGCTCATCTCACACTAAAAAATAATTAATCGGGCCTTAGAAGTGATTTAGGCCTAAAAATCATATGTTCGGAATTCGAAGATATAACTAAATAATTAAGCGTGTAAAGCAATTAAGATTAAACTCAAATGGTCGGTAGTCCACAAAGTTATTTAACTTAACATTCAAAAGAATTAACGGATCATAAAAAGTATGCATCATTTAATGAGAAAACATCAATCCCAAAAGTATGATACAGATCCAATTCTAAATCAGATCAGCAAGAATACATTATTTTTCTAGCTGAAGCCAAAATATACTACTTGCTAAAATATAGTACTAATTCAACACATGCACATTCCATCTTTATTGTTTAACATCACCATATATAATAACTTAATGACCCCTGTTTTTGCGTAACTACATATATATTTTTTGTTTCTTTTTAAGAAAAATAGCACATGTACTCATCAATGCAACATGTTTAATATCAATACTATTAATTATCAAAATAAATAGTACTCTCTCGTAATAAAGAACTGTTGTTCTTATGGCATTAATGAACCGAGAAAAACAACTAAAAAGAAAAGGTTGGAAAGTTCTCTAATCATGGATTAAGAAGGGATCATACACACACAATTGCAGTAAGATGAGATAAAGACAAAAAGGAAACTGAGTCAATATTAAACAATTTAAGTCGAACAACAAACATTAATCATTGAGTAAACTTATCAAAAACATTAAATGCAAAAGTAAAGACATATTCGGAAAGCTAGAGAAAAATTGGACCTTATTTCTCTTCAGTAATACAACTAGAAGATAACTGACTGTGACCTCGACGGAACTTCAAACCTAAACACAGCTGAAGCTTCGATGGTTTTGGGGTGTTTTAAGCTTGGTGTTTGCGGTGATTTCGGACTAGATTTTAGGTGCTATTGGTTTCTGGTTTCGTGGCAGAGATGAAGGTGGCGACGGGTGTGTTAGGTGTATAGTGTGGTGGCTGATGGTGGTGTAGGATCTAGGTCCATTAGGTTTTCATCTTTAGCTATTTATAGTGTGTCTAGATATAGGGCTGTGCTCTTTTTTTTTTTTTCTTTTTTTCCCAAAATGTCTATGTGTAAAAAATATCTTGGGAAGGAAGAATGCTCACCGAAAACTAGGCCTTTCATCCCTGTTTTTCTAATCGGACTCAGAGGGAGGTGAATTCGCTAATTTAGGCTTTTTAGTCAGATTCTCTAAGGCTTGAAATGGAGTGATTAGATTGATTTCTTTCCTTATGTGGGTTTGCCTCACTTTCGTAGTCTCTCATTCAATTCATCCCTACCCTATCGTAGGAAATTGCGTAGGAAAAGGAGTCCCGTACCCTTCTAATCGGGAGAAGGTGCATTTCCTTCAACCTTTATGCTTTTCAACTTGAACGCCTTTTCCACAAAGAAGGAATTCTTTTTTTTTAGGAAGGTGGATCCTATAAGAAACTTGCCCCTTTTGGTCGGAATGCCTATCAATCTTGGTGGTCTCGTAGTACACGTCTCTTTTTATCACCTTCGAATACTTCCGGCTTCCCTTAGCTTTTAGGTGGATTCGCCTCTCCCTCCTAAAAAAGAGAAATAGTCAAGTGAAAGGAGCCCACTTCGGAGTCGCTCACGGAGAAGCACCGACCTTTTCTCTTTTCCCTATCGACTTCGATAAGACTAATAAGTCGGACGAGCTCTTACTTAGAGAGAGTTAGTTGGGTAGGGTCAATAGCTCTAAGATCACATCGGATTCTAACCCTCGTGTGACTTCACTCGCTTTAGAAACGATTAAAGACTAACAAAGGCGAGAGACGGAAACAAAGCAAGAAGTCATCGTCGCATCATACCGGTTAAGAACTTATGCTTAGTGAATCCCCACTCAAATATCGTATGTAATGTAAGGAAATCCTCTCGTTAAAAGCGGATCTTTCTAAATGACTTTCGAAGCAAAGACTAGAAACCGAAAGAGAGAGAAGACAACAATCCCACCATAGCAACCGAATTTCATGCTTTTTAATGCGTTCATTCCCTCTAGGTCATTGAACTAGTTGAATGGAATTCCTTCCCACGCGTATTTAATGCCAAATCTCAAAGTCGTTTGATCCCTTTAAGGAGTGAGGGAGCAAAAGAGAGTAATGACATCGTACCGTACCCCTACCCTAGAAAGGGTGATGTGATTAGCTTGCTTGAACGAATCCGCTCTCTTTGCTGTGAACAAGAGGAAGCTCGATGAAGCAGGCGACGGGTAAATGCTTTTTTTGAGTTCATACCAGATCCAAGGAAAGGCTTTTTGCTCACCCCGCGAAAGGCGCGGGTTGACTCTATTTCTTTCTATGAGTTAGCAGGTGAGAAGGAAAGATTAGTGCTTAGAAATCCGGCGACATTGAACTTAAACTAGTCGCCATTGAAAGAGAAGAGAGCTCCGTGACTTCGGGGCGACGCTCTTTTCCGGCAGATGAATAAACCGGTATTTTCTCTTTCGATTCTGTCGCTCCGGGAAAGAAGTGGAATTTTCTTTGGTAGTCTCGTACGTATTATAAAGAAGAAGATTCCCGTGAGAGGGTGGATGTAATTCAGCTCGAACGAAGTGAGAGGGTCTTTTGGCTTCCTCAGGGCCGTGTGAAGCTTAGCTTGCTTTAGCAGCCATGTGATGATTCAAGTTCGTGGTAGGCGTAGGAGCCGGGCGGAGCGGTAGCGAAGCTCGGTGGTAATGCAAGTGCGCGGTGAGCGTAGTAGCCCCCTCGGGCATGCTCTTTGTGACAAGCAAGCAAAGAGCTAGTGAAGGCCGAATGGAATATCGTATGTAGTGTTGAATCCAATCAAGCTCTTTCGAACAAGCGAGGAACGAGTGACCACAAGCTCCGCTTAAGCGCTCGACATGCAGCTAGCTTCAAACTTTCCGGATGTGGCTTCATCGGCGGCGCCACAAGCAGCAGCTAACCATGCAAATCAAATGACAAGGAGCAACAAGAAGAAGGAAATAAAGACCCGGAAGGCCTAGAGCAAGGTCAAGAAGTTAGCTCATTAGACGGATGGCTACCCGGGAGCTTGGTAGCGTATCCGTACGATGCTCTTACTAAGCGTACCTCTAACCTAAATGAGTTCGCTGTTCGGGTTAGTTCCTTAAGGATAGTGGGGGCCGAATCAATCGGGTCACCGGTAAAGAACCTCTACTTAAGAAAAAATCATAAGAGAAGAAAGGCTCGCTAGCGAGAGGGTGGAGAAGTGCCACACCTTCGTGGATTGATCGAGTGTAGCGTCGATTCTTATCGAGATTGGGTTGGTGTTCGGTGTGGACGGTCTCCTCTATCAAAATAGTAAGAGAAAGAGAAGGACTTATCTCGGATCTTTACCTTTCCCCCTTATATGAGGGGATCTATATTTCACATTTGAATTTCTCCTACCTCATTAATCCGGATCTACTATGTTTTCGGTCTCTAAAACCCCAAGAATTTGCGGCAATCATTTTTGCCACTATTTTGGCTATTATGATTGAGATAAGACTCTTTAGATGGTCTTTTCTATTGTATAAATCGTTGGTCTTGGAGTTGGAGTTAGAAATACATCACGATGTCTTTTTCTTCGTTATTCGATTTTGGTTTTCGTATCATGGATCTTGGTCGCGCTTTATGGCATTTCCACTATCAAAAAAATCCAAGTGATTTCTCCTCTACCTATTATGGAAAGCCTTTGGACTCGTCTCTTTTTCTATCCTTTGGTTTTTTCGTTTTTGACTTCTTGTTAGAAACGGTAGACTGCGCAGAACGGTAGATCGCGCAGAAAGGATTCGGGGGGGGAGCGTCTACCTCTCTCCCGAACTTGCCGAATGGAAAATCGCCTCGGTCTCCCCCGATAATCAAATGGCACCGGAATGTCTACGCTCCCATATTAAAGAGCGCTTAAGATACCTCTTTAATATCGGTCGAAAGACGACCCCGAACGAGGGAAAATTGGAAGAATTTCTTTTCTCCTTGGCCTTAGATAAGGCAACTCGTCGGTTTTGCTAAAGCCGTCCTTCAAAAAGTGATGGACCTTCAATCAGTTCATTACAATGGCGGGGTTCACATTCCATTTAAATTCTCCTCGAGAAAGGAGAAAGACGACTCTATTCTATAGTCTCGGGAATACGCGAGAAATTACCCCAAGAATAATAGGTACCCACACCCCGGGCGAGTTAGTGAGCCGTGTAATAGGCGATCATTTCGCGTGGTTCGGGGGGCACTTGAGTCGGCCGCCGCCGCCCGACGCAGCGTCTTGACCCCCATCCAATTTTTGGGCCAATTCCCCCTTCGTACTACCAAAAAATGAGATTCTTGCCGAATCCGAGTTTCGTCGCTCCAACCATTACCAAACTAATACCTATTCCGTTTAGTACTTCATGTGCTTATGTTGCGTATAATGCTAATCCCGTAGCGGATCAATTCCAACGAGCCTTTCAAACTAGTACTATTAGTAATCGACTCTATAGCTTCTTCAATAAACGCTGGTTTTTCGATCAAGTTTTGAATGACTTTCTAGTCGATCGTTCCTCGCGTTTCGAATATGAAGTCTCCTTCTAAGCTTTAGACAAAGGTGCTATTGAGATATTGGGCCCTTATGGTATCTCGTACACATTCCGACGATTGGCCGAGCGAATAAGTCAACTTCAAAGTGGATTTATTGTGCGAAGAGTGCGTTATGACCCGTGGCCGCCTTTGCCGCGGGGGCGGCTCCTCCGTTGTGGGTAAACGGGAAACCCGACTCTACGAACCCGAGGAAAGGCCGCACAAGAGAGTAGGGGCGTTAAGACCGGAGCTTTTTGTAGTGCTAAGCGTGAATGCAAGTGAATGAATCCCATCCCCTAGCGAGTGAAGTGCTTACGCCCCTTTAGAGATAGGGGCGAGCAAAAGAGCTCGTTCTTCCATTTTGAGATCTTTAGATTCGTAAGATCATAATAGAGTCCCTTTACTTTCTATTATATTAGTCAAGCGCTAGCGCCCTACAACTAGTATAGTATAGCAGAAAACGACCTTCAAAGCTTACCCGATTCAAAAAAAAAGGATTATTAAAAAAGAGAAAGGTTAGGGGTCGAGAAGCTCTTGCTTGTCGCTTGCGGTCTACTTCGCGAGCCTTCACCGCCCCGTTCGTAACTTCCCTTCTTTCGTCCGTCCACGAGGCCGTAAAAAGAGAGAAAGGGGCGGCTATCTAGCGGAGTCGTTTCGGTTGTATGCCACGAGGTCCCTATGGACAAGGGGACAAGTGAATCATCGCTTTGGGCGCGGGCCCCCTCACCATCTATCCCATTGCATTCCATCGTCTCGTATTGTACCGTGCCATATCGTACCGTATAGATCTATTGAGTGAGAGAAAGGGAGAAAACTCTAATTAGATATTCTTTTTATATTGATAGATCCCCATTCATTCCTAGATTCCCGTCACTACGGACTTATTGTCCCTACCTAACTACATGGTAGTGGTCTAGGGAGCGCAATTGCTAGAGCACGGGAGAATTAAGAGTAATGATTTCAGCAAGAGCAGCCAGACGGACTACTATAGTAAGTCTAGTGACTACTAGTATGCCGAAAGAGGTCTCCGCCGAAAGAGGTATCCGCCGACCCAACGACTTTCCGATGTGATTGACAAGCAGCGGGGCATGGAACGGAGTTTAATTCATCGTGACAGGAGTTCACCAAGTCTAAGAAAGGGCCGGTCATCCAACGAGAAGGGTAAATCGGTCACCACCAAGGCCCACTTTTACCCGAAAGATCAAGGTCCGTGAATGAAATGTCCTCTACTCGCAGTAGTAGGAACAAGATGTAATCGATTCATCCGTGCCAACGAGAAGGGGGGCTTCACGATCACTCGAATCCGCCGATCGAAGAGAGAAAGGAAGAGGTTTTTCTTTAGATAAAGCGGAAGCTCGTTCTGGCCTCTTTGGCGTAGCTAATCCGACCGTAACCCGCCATCTTTGGGCGGGAGTCGTCGATCTTGCCCAGTAAAGGAGCGATCGACACTCGCTCGCAAGTTTTAAGAAGTGGTAAGCGCAAGGACAAGTTGATTCGGAAAGGGGAAGAGGAGTAGCCTAGCCTCGGTTCTTTTTTGTTTTCCTTAGCGGTATAGTACGGCACATGGGAAATCACAATCGAGAGAAGTAACGATACAATAGATCCGCAGAAATCGCGAAGTACATGAATTCTCTATCTCTTTCCTTAGCAAGAGAGAGAGGGAGCGCACTCTCGACATGTGCATATCTCGTTGAATCGCCCTTTTTCACCACATCGCGTATAAGGGGAATCGAACCCCCTCCGCCGGCGCGCATGTATAATGTACTACTTCGATCCAAGAACTTAGGAGTAGGTTTTGGCTTGGGAAAACCCGTGGATGAGCGAGAATATACGAATATTTTTGTGTGAAGGTTTCCCCTTTTTTTTTGTGAAAATGAATGCGGATGGGTGTCCGTTTTCTTTGAGAATTTGGATTGTACAACCAAGAACGTGGTCGAATTCTCGGGCCATCTACCGTGGCCTTATGTTGGCATGGGATTTGGGTTACAAGCAGGTCATTCTTGAAACAGATTTGGAATATTGTTTGCATGCTATGATTCATTTGATTTCCTCTAATCACCCTCAAGTTACAACCGATCCAAGCTTGCGGTGAATCTTGTTCAAAGGGATTGCGTGCTTTTGTAAGCATACTCATAGAGAAGAGAGAAGGTAAGATCGCGGCCGACCGGTTGGCATCCGAAGCTCGAGCCCGCCGGGTTATCAACAGCTTTTGACCCGTCTCGCTCGGACATAAGATACCTAAAAAAGAAGAAAGAAAAGGAAAACGTTATTGTAAATGGCACGAGAAATGGACTCACTCTACAAATAATTGTGTAAATTTCGGGAATCGATTCAAGATTACTTGGACAAAGGTTTGTTCCGGATAGCGAGCACCGACCAATGGGAATCGAGACATCACCGTTTGCGGGAGCAAGAGAGATCAATATGATGTCTGGCGACTTAAGGAAGTTGTCCGACCCACGGAAAAGAGTTGGAGGCGGGGCCGAGCACATCCCATCCCACAAGAGTCAAGCCCGTAAAGTGTGGCAAGTCATTCGCCAAGGCCATTACCAACAACGATTATGTTCGAGATGTCAACTTGAAATCTCTCGATGAATCGAGGAGAAAAGCATCTACCCTTTCGAAAAAAGGATGGAATGGCGACCGTGGTAAGAGAGCCTTTAGCACAAGAGCGAAGGATGACGACCGATTAAATTGCCCTCTCTACTCAATTGATTGAATATAGTTGCGTGAAGCGATAAGTGCTAACCCGATCTAAGGAAAGAGGGGGAACGTGAAAGCAAGGCTATTCCGGGGCCTCAAGCGTCCGTAGGCCTATCAGCCATGAAGTACGCATAAGCGGGAATGGGCAAAAAGGACGGTTATAAGGCATCTGAGGACTTTGTTTTGGTCGGTCATAACCCGAACTCTTAGGTTAGGGGGCGAGACTAGTTCATTGACCCGGACCATGGCACGAGACCGTTGGGAGGGGGCTTGGCACATCGGGAAGGATCTTCTTAAAAAACATACTACGGTTTAGCACGCTAGGAGTGGGGGTCAAATCATTCCATAAAGATTGGAGGGAATAATGATTTTCACTATTCGCCAAAGTTGTAGTTAAGAGAAGGGCTTAGCGCAAGGAAAACAAGCTAGCAAAGATTGGTAAGTCTAGAACGAATCCGCAGGGCATGGTTTGCTAAATTTAGTAAAGTTCTTTCGCATACGGGCCGAAGCAACCGAGGTTGATCATTCGGTATTTGTTCGTCATATCCAAAGTGGATCTCTAATCCTTGTTTGTCTATGTTGATGATATTGTGATTACGAGTAGTGAGAGGACGGAATTGTTGACTTGAAACAAGATTTTTAGTAAACACTTTTTTACCAAGGATCTTGGAAAGCTTGGATACTTGTTGGGTATTGAAGTAGCAAGATCAAAGGCGGGAATATCACTTTCTCAAAGGAAGTATGTTACGACTTTTAGAGCTGTTGGATTGTTGGGAGCAATGTGGACACTCCTATGGATCCGACTTTGAAATTCGTAAGGATGATGGCCTCGCTTCTTTGAAAATCCGGAGAGGTATAGACATTTGGTTGGAAAGCTTATCTATCGATCGTAACCGACCAGCATCTAACCCTTGCTCTTGGAGTGGTTAGTCAATTCATGCGAATCCAAGACAAGATCACGGGAGGTTTTTTGTCCCTATCTTGAGGTATCTCAAGAAAACTCCGAGCTAAAAAAAGAGGGCATTCACGGCTATTCTTTATGCGTGGTGTGAATATCTTGACTTCGATTC
Organism: Lycium ferocissimum; assembly: GCF_029784015.1. Taxonomy (NCBI): domain Eukaryota; kingdom Viridiplantae; phylum Streptophyta; class Magnoliopsida; order Solanales; family Solanaceae; genus Lycium; species Lycium ferocissimum. The sequence goes on from NC_081345.1 coordinate 66,329,714, forward strand.
AATTGTTCGAGAGCAAGGGGTTTAGGTTTTGTTTTGGTGAAAAGGTCTTAGGCATCTTTCGATGAGAAGGAAATAGTCTATGTCGGGAATCAGCTTCTCAGCCTAGCTAAAGAAAGTGAGGCAGCACTATTCGCTTGAAGTCAAGTGTCACTTGCTTGCACAAGTGTCACGACCCAACCCCGTGGGCCGTGACTGGTGTCCTACTTGGACACCCATACGTACCTGCCCAACAGATCCGACATGCATAAATCCATACAACCCTAAGGCGTATCGCTCAAACATACGTATACATATACATATACATACTTAATACGTACGAAGCCGTCGAGGCTATCATAACGGACAAAACCGCAAACTCACACATACGTACCAAACCCCGGTGACAACCCACACCTCACGGATATGTCGCGCACCTCTAACATACGAACGAGAATCGAAGACGGGACGGGGGCCCCGCCGTGCCCAAATAGTCATATATACGTACGAACATATGAACAACGAAAAAATATATACCAAAATATCGACTCCGGATCAAGGAGCTCCTCAACGAAGACCGAAGTCCTATACCGGGGGCGGATCACGCGGTGCGTCCGTACCTGTGGGCATGTAACACAGCCCCCGAGAAGCAAGGGGGTCAGTACGAAGAGGTACTGAGTATGTAAAGCAGAACATAACACACATAATTACGATAGCGATAATCAAATATGTAAAATCGTAACGTAGCGTAAATACCAAAATAGTGCGGACAGAATCGAAATCGTAACAGAATCGGACTAACAGAGCATACGGACCGAATCACACGCAGAGTCAGACTTACAGAGCGTACGGACAGAAACATATGCGGAGGCAGACGTACGGAATATACGGACGGAGTCATAAACGTTAATCATAATTACGGGGCTTACGGACGGACTCTCGGAACCGAATTCGGATGTACGACGACGTACGAATCAAAGTCCAAGTCGATATCCAAATGTACAGACGGAGTCGTAATCCAAATCGACACACGGTAACCGAATGTACGAATCATGCATGCGTAGTCATAATCACATACGTACGTACATATCGATTTCTTTCACATACGGACGTATCCCGCCCTTTAATAGGGACGCGTACGTAACCCTCGTAAGTACGGACGCGGTGGACGTACGAGAATCAAATAATATGCCATCACGGCCGCCATCTCCGTAATATCATATAATCGTATCATATCGGGTCATATCGACCATATCGATACGTACGTATCCCGCCCGCACAATCCGAGGGACGCGGTGAACAATGCGGTAAGTGCACGAATCACGTAACTCCGGCCCGGCGCGATGAAGGAGGCATTGAGGCATCCACGAATGCACAAATGGGAAACCATACACATACACCGACATAGACGTAATCAAACCGAAGTAGTCGTGGCGGAAGTCAAATGTAATTTGCGTACCGTGTCGAACGTAGTACCCGTAATCGTTC
>NC_081345.1:66331277-66411076 GCF_029784015.1 Lycium ferocissimum
GGGGTATAATTGTTAATGATGTTATGAATGTACCGTTGCCAGTAGGATTTGCATGAATGACGGATCGAAATTATGATTTAGCTATGTGGCCTACCTAGAGATAAATGTGGATGTACGATAAGAGGTGCCAGGGTGGGTTAGCACCGGGTGCCCGTCATGGCCCTTCGGTCGGGTTGTGACATTTATGCTATGTTTTCCCTTACTTTCAACCATTAAAATCCTCAAAAGAAATGACTTAATATCAAATACCAGATGAAAAAAATACCTTATAACTAGAAGATCTTCACCTCACACCACTTACCCTAAAGCTTATCCACCACAACTTCAATTAGAAGTACGAACAAGCTCCTTCCATAAACTAGTTAAGGATTTTATGGCTTGATCTTCTCTTGATTTGATTTGGAATGGTTTGGATTGTTGGAGAGAGCTCATAGTATCTAGAAGGTTCGGTTTTTGTGAAAATATGCGCCCCAAAGTCGTGGCCCTTCTTTGATTCGTCGAGATTCGTTGTTAATTTTACAAACCTGATAGGAACTCCTAAATTTGCTATATCTTAGTGTAAGAATGTTGGATGAATGTTGTGGAGCTTCTAGAGAAGTGTGGAGATGAGAAATGGTGAAAAATGAGGTGATTTAGATGACTTAAGAGGGTATGTATAGTAGTCCAATTCGGTTTGGGCTTATGGGCCGAAATTGGTAGGCCTTTTTAAGTGGCTTCTAGAATTTCCGCGTAGGTTCGTGGGCTTCTAGCAGTTCGTATTAAACTGCCCATAACTCCCTACTCCAATGTCGTATTGATGAACGGTTTGTTGCGTATTGATGAACGGTTTGTTGGAAACTATACTCGACGAACTTCATTTTAGGCTCTTGAAACACCTCAAAACTCCTGATATACCAGGAGATATACCTCTCTGAAATTGACCCAAAATTCTGCCAAATTTTTGACAAATTTATTTTCTTCTATGTGCTTGATCCCGGAATCTTTCGAAACTTTCCATACGTGATATTTATCATTGATTATACTTGATAAGGGTCATTTCCTTTGGTTCTAAGGTTGACCTTTCCGGGTACGACTTACGAGATCATAATTCATCCTTTACTTCATTGTTACGTACTTCCCATGGCTTGTACCTTTCAAAACTTAGTAGGAAGTCTCCGATAATCCATTAATACGGTGAAATACGTGGCGTGCTCATGCTCTAAAAAGTGCGAGGTGTAACATCCTTCCCCCGTTAGAAATATTCGTCTTCGAATGTTGTAGCTTGCGAGCTTACGATGCTATCATTAATTTCGTGAAATGGTTGTCCTCCTTTTGCTCCTGATCCCCGTGCTCTTATACTATGGGCTTATCAGTCTTCTTTCATATTCTCCCAATTCTTTGTCGAACTCATTCATTAGTTCCATATCCTCATGTTCTTATGTATGTACCCAGTGGTTAACTGATATCTAGTTACTGTCCTGGGATCTGTTGCCATTAAGGTGGTGTTAACTCATGATTGCTACAGCTCCCCGCCGATCTGTGTGTACTTTTAATTGTTGTACTCTTTTGCCTTGCTGCTTATTTCTCTACTAGTAGACAAACTCTCTTGTTCAGATATGACACCTTTCCTTGCTGGCTTCTCTGGTGCTATTTTAGATTATCCCTTTTTGTACTAGTCGATCCTATATACATACCATATCATCTCCTTTTTAATTCCTTGGTCGGACTCCTTAATTCTTTACAATATCATCATAGTTCCACCTATGGTAGCACCCAGATGATTTGCAATAAAGATTTCCTTGCTAGTGACTTAATATTCTCAGTGATTATTTTATTTCGTATCGCCCATCCGTACTTCTTTTCAACACCAACCTCAACATAATCCATTATATATGTGTATATAACACTCCCTCATAGCAAGGTTATACTCATAATATACTAATAATCACAGCTCAAGCTAATTTATGACTCAGGATATCATCGAATTCATATTTGAACTTTTCCTCTAATTTTCTCTCCTCAATCTTAACATAATTACAAAATAAACTCATAAACATGGGACTAAAAAAAATCTTACTTAATCATAGCTTCCTTTCAATACGAGTATGCTTCCCTCCTTAAGTCCTTGGTTCTCTTATACCGATGATTATTTGAGACTTAAATTAGCCCCCATTCTCCTTTGTCCCCTTATCGTCCTCCTTGCACCATTCTACTGGCCGTTTTATTACGACATTTGTTCATATGGTTCTATGTCATTCACTCTCACAATTGATATAATCGGTGACTTGGAATTTCACAACTTACGAGGTACTTTCTAATCTCAGGCAGTACTGCTGTCTTGCTATCCATAGGCACACTATCTTCCTTTCCTTTGAAGATCATTGAACTTCCTATAAATATTCCTCTTTTAAAGCTTTCATCTCTTCTAGTGCTACAAGTTCTTGTTAGTAGTCCCGATTGTCCCTTATACTTATTCCTGGTCACTATGTGCCCTTCTACTCCCCGCCGTTACCTTTAGAGTATGTTACTGCATATTTAGTTGTAACCAAAATTTCTCCCAAAGAGTGATTCAAATCATCGCCCGGAACACAACGCATCGCGTTGATGTAACTTATTCTCTTTGATTCGCTAAACCTTCATCATCTTGTCATGCCTCCTTTTTCACAATTATCTCATAATATACTTGCCATTCTCACTTTTCTTTAGCGCATTCTTGATATATTGGTTCATCTTGAATTTTGGCTCCTTCAAGCCAAAGACATTTCCCTCTTTTGAACTTGGGAATATTGTAGTTCATCTTAGAACTGAATTTTTCTTCCTCCCTTTTAAAGGATGTACTCATATACCAATAACATTCGAGTATTAACCGTCTTTGGCAGTCATCTGGCCGACCTTAGCGATCCTTCAACTCCTTTATTCCATATAATGCCGGAATTCTTTTCATCGAATGGTTTAACTTATTTCCTTTTTGCTAAATGGATTCTTGTACTAAGTCAAATGTTTATACATATCGGATATAATTCAGATGCTTTCTTTATTGATCACCTCTTCCTTTCATAACTAACAGTCCCCTAGGCTAATGAATCAATGATGACACCGAAATTCGTTAGACTCCTTATGGAGTGTCCGGCCTCTAGCCCTAATCTTCCTTCATAACTATCTTTTTACTAATATCCTTGAGATTCTTCTTGCTCCTAGTTCCTAATTCCGATTTATGTCTATACTATACCATTAAAAGTTGATACTCCACACCATCCATTCCCACGACTCATCCCTTTATTAGCTTAGAACATTTTGTCTCGTAATTCTTCTTAACTACTTGTTTGCATCACAACCATGCATAATAGTCCTTCTAGTGTTCTATCGGTTCTTGTTCTTATCATGAAATCCTCACAAAGCACACCTTTTTCTTTCTCCTTGCGTCGAGTCCTCAGCTTCCCTTATGATACTATAACTTGTTCGTATTTTTGCATACCCTACCCCCCCCCCCCCCCGTACGTTCATCCTATTTCCTTTATGATCAAATTTGTGTAATCCTTATCAAGACTTTTATCCCATGTTACCGATGTTTTGCCTTTTGGCCAGACTTAGTTTGCTTATTATCCTTCCTCTTGTCCTTGATGGCTATACAACTTCCTTTTCCAGTTCATTAGTCCACTTTTCTTACTTTTGCCCTTAGGGTCTTTCTTGACTTCCCTTGCTCATAAAGCGCTCTTCCCCACTTGCCATTCTATAGCATTGGCCCTGGAATTCGTAGAATATTCTATTAGAAATACGAATCCTTTCTATTCCTAACATTGCCTTTTGGGGGGGGGGGGCTTTTCCACTTTCTAAGTGAATGTATCAATATGGCTTCATATTTATCCTCTCGGATGTACCATAAGAGTCAAAAATCCCTTGACACTTTTCATAAAATCTGATTATTCCCTCTTAGGTTATATCCATGTCCATCATTATTATACTTCAATCCTGTTTATCAAGATCTGTTTCGGAATCTTCGTATTCGTCTTTTATTCCATATTGCCATACTCTATCCTTCCTGATTACTTACTTTAGAAATTTATCCAGATGGCTCTTCGCCTCTACCATCTCCTTAACCCTTTTCTTGGAAACTTTACTTGACCCTTACTAGCAACGTACTTCCCTTTCTTACACTTCTCTTCTTTCTTATGATATCATAGTCTTCTTCTTACTCTTATGTACACATATTCTTCTTCTCCCTGATATTGTTACATCATGATTATCCAACTTTAACATTTGGAGAAAACAATATCAATCTACCCTGTAGCATCTGTTACCTTAAATTCAATACCCAGCTCAATCAATACCTTTAGCATATCACAAGATCGATCATAAGGGCATGCACAATATTTAATATGGCCATACATGAGTTATCGTTTACATTGCTTATTAATACCTCACTTACCAAGTATCCCAATGCCATTTAAAATTGTCCTGAACCTGTGGCTTTAACACCTTTATCTTCTTTAGCTAGCCAGACTCATACCACACGGTCATTTAAAATTCTCATCGTAAGGCTCATATGCTCCTAATTTCCCTCGGCTATCCTGATTCCTCATATTTTCATATGTCTGAATCAGTAGGACTTCTTAGCATATTTTTTAAGTCCTGATTATGAGCCTCTGGCAGTATAGACTTAATTAATGATCTCTACTCGAATACCTACTCTTCTTTCCTTTTTATTCATAAGCTGGCATCACTCTTATTTTTCTGTCATCAAGTGACCTCTACCACGTCTGTCTGAAAATCAAGGTAAACCTTCTTATAAGGATCACATCCGTTCTTTTTATTGCTACATGGTCTTTTATCACATACCTTTAAAAACCAATTTGAAGTTCTACTGGGAAATCCAAATAAGGCTCTGTAATGTATTTCCCCCAAGGTTGGAAAAGTCCCTTACTTTCCTGGTTGGATAAATATTATCGTAACCTTTGAAACTTCCAATATCTAGAAAATTTTCATAACCACAAGCCAACAGATGCGACTGTTTTTTGTTCCTAGTCCCGGGGTTCCTGTGCCTGTCCTGGTCCTGGTCTTGGGAACTGTGAAGTGAAATATCCCTTTTATCATCCTCCCACCTTCCACTCGTCTGACTATCCTCATCTCCCCCATCATAATCTGAAGGATATGAATACTTTGGCAACTTCTGATTAACTGAAGGCCACGACTGAGGGCTAGAATACTCCGTAACACTTACACTTGTGGCTGCTTTGACGTAGTGCTCAATCATAAGGGAAACTGGAGGGGCCAAATCTGGTGTAGCCTCAGGAGCCTCCTGCTCCACTGGTGTCTCATACGAACCCTCAGATGGGTCAGTCTCATAGTTATTCTCTGATTGATCCTCCTCCATAGAGGTCACAAACTCTGGGGGAATCATCTCAATATCCTTAGAAGGATATGTCTCAATGGAGTAACTAAGACTCCTCCTAACCTGTCCTGGTTCCCGTGGTCCGGAGTCCACCTTGGGGGCCTTCCTTGCACCCCTACTATCAGAAGCAGACCTCTTCATCTATATCAATCTGCACTTACCTATAGGAAAAGAGGGCCAGGAACAATCTTTCCTAGACTCTGGCTCTATTGCACGATCTAAGATAGATAGAAAGATTAATGATTCCTAAATGCCCCGCAGTCTCCTATTTATAAGTGTGGCGCGCTTCACACCCATAAAAAGACACTCTCATCGGGACACGGTTTGTAGATGTTCTCGGGACGAAAAATCGTTCGATACCACTTTTGTCATGACCCAATTTGACGAGTCGTGACGAGTGCCTCGACTCTACCCGACAGCATCCCTAAATCGGTACTCGAATCTGTTTGAGCAACATGGTGACCCATAAATAACTTATCACTGAGCTATACTATCTCTCGTAAGATTAACACAATGGACTCGCATCAAGAACTCACAAGCCGGATATATAAATATATACGCGTGCTGCAAGGATAATGGCAAGCGGACCAGGGGCCGCTACATATCTTTACGTACCACAAAAATAAGGGGCGACAAGGCTACATAACGTCCCAACTACGTACAACCGTTCTGCGTACCTCTACGAAATACAAAGGTCGTAGAAAGGACGGGACAAGGCCCCGTCATACCCATATTCACATGTCAAAATAGCATACCAAAAGTGATTGCAGCCTCCGAACCAAGCCGGAGCGCATTGTCCGTAGCCGCAAGAAGACCTGCCGAGGCCGGATCGCTTGTGCGGCTACTCGAACTCGCGGTATGAACGCAGCGTCCCCTGGCAAAAGGGACTTCAGTACGAAATGATGTACTGAGGATGTAAGGCAAATGATAACTGAAACTGAACTGGAAACAATATAATCTGGAAGCCAAAGAATGCCCTGAGTATCTCACCGACCCTTCGTCTCATATGAAATGCAATATAATGCTATATATATCCTCACCGATCAAGTGGCCGTGAAAACCGAAAAATCTCACCGACCGTCGGCCTGTGCAATCTCGTCTCATCGACCCGTAGGTCTGGCAATCTGTCTCACTGACCAAGTTGCCAGGCTAAAGAAAATGTCTCATTGACCAAGTGGTTAGGCTAAAGAAAAATATATATGTATATCATACATATGCTAAAAAACACCAGTACTGTAACATGTCTCTTCTGTCTCTCTATAAACTCAAGGACATAGGGAGGGGATATGGCCCCTCAGAAAGAATAACATAACACTCGAAAACTATGCCACAACATGACAAGCTCTACTTTGAAAAATCTCTGGTCGTAAGGTTCTTTACGCTCCTACCATCTATGGAATCATGCCAAGAAAAGAAGAAATAACCTTAACATACCTTTTCAGTCGCCTTAACTTTAACTACTTGAAACTTATCCTCTCAAGCTCGTAAATCTACATTCAAAAGAATTCATACTATTATTAAGCTTATCATCACATGCTTGTCTTAAGCCTTCAAATTAAATCCCCTAAGAATCAATTGAAATTCACGGGGCAAAGATCTCCGTATTATTTACTTCCTCCAAATTCCAAAACAACTCTCAAAAATCATTAACAACATCAACCATAATGTAATCAAGATATTACATGACAAACGTATACAAATCCGTCCGAAACTTCCTTTGAAAATCAATCCATAAGCCAACAACATCAACATATCTATCTACGACCTTTATGCCATGTTTTCCCTTACTTTAAACCATTAAAATCCTCAAAAGAAATGACTTAATATCAAACTCAAGATGAAAAACATACCTTATTACTTGAAGATCTTCACCTCACACCATTCACCCTAAAGATTATCCACCACAACTTCAATTAGAAGTACGAACAAGCTCATTCCATGAACTAGTTAAGGATTTTATGGCTTGATCTTCTCTTGATTTGATTTGGAATGGTTTGGAGTGTTGGAGAGAGCTCATAGGGTCTAGAAGGTTCGGGTTTTATGAAAATATGAGCCCTAAAGTCGTGGCCCTTCTTTGATTCGTCGAGATTCGTTGTTAATTTTCCAAACCCAATTTCATGAATGGCCATGGAGATAGGACCGGGTGCATTAATTCTCCCGATTGGTGTATCATCGGCACATGCCTTTGACATTCATCGTACTTCTGGAAAAAATTCTTCGTGTCTTCTTCCATTTGATTCCAGTAGTATCCGGCCCTGATCAACTTACGGACCAATGATTCTGCCCCCGAATGACTTCCGTAAGTCCCTTCATGGACTTCTCGCATCACATAATCCATTTATCCCGGCCCCAAACATCTAGCCAAAGGGGCGTAGAAAGACTGACGATATAATTGGCCATCGATCAAGCAAAATCTTGTTGCTTTGGTTCGAAGAGCTCTGGACTCTTTAGGGTCCGGGGGCAATTTCCCATCTCGAAGATAGTCTACGAATTTATTGCGCCAATCCCAAGTAAGACTCATTGTATTTACCTCGGCATGACTGTTTTGTACCGCGAAGTTCATTAATTGAATGACAGTCCCGGAGTTGAATTCTTCCGCTCCTACCGACGAACTCAAATTGGCCAACTCATCTGCCTCGTTATTTTGTTCTCTTGGCACGTGTTGCAGGGTCCATTCCTTAAATCGATGTAATAGCACTTGGATTTGGTCCAAATACCTCTGCATCCTCTCATCTTTTACCTCGAAGACGCTATTAACTTGATTTACGACCAGAAGCGAGTCACGCTTTGCTTCTATGACTTCGGCTCTCAAGCTTTTGGCTAGTTCTAAACCTGCAATCATAGCCTCATACTCGGCTTCGTTGTTAGTCAATTTTAAAGGTCGTATCAATTGTCGAATATTATCGCCTGCGGGGGCCTTACGTACGATTCCCAGTCCGGACCCTTTCACGTTCGAAGCACCATCCGTGTACAAGGTCCGGACCCCCAAAATTTTTCCCGAGGTTAGCAATAGTTCTTTTTCCACCTCGGGAACCATCGCAGGTGTAAAATCTACCACGGAGTCTATAAAATTTGAGACTTTATGGCCGTTCTGGGTTTATACTCTATGTCATTACTACTAATTTCTACTGCCCATTTTGCTAACCTGCCAGACAATTCAGGCTTATGCATGACATTTTTCAAAGGATATGTGGTTACTACGCATATAGGATGATATTAAAAATAAGGCTTCAGTTTTCTAGATGCGCTTATCAAAGCTAGGGCTAATTTTCTAAGTGTGGATATCGGATTTCTGCACCCCCCAAAGTTCTGCTAACGTAGTAAATTGGGAATTCTATACCTTTTTCTTCTCAAACCAAAATGCCACTTACCGCGACTTCAGACACTGCTAGGTACAGAAAAAGTTGTTCATTCGCCTTTGGTGTGTGTAGCAAAGGTGGGCTCGACAAATATTGCTTCATTTCTTCTAGAGCTCGCTGGCACTCTGGTGTCCATACGAAGTCATTCTTCTTTTTAAACAGTGAAAATAATCGATAACTTTTATCTGAAGATTGAGAGATAAACTGGCTCAAAGCTATAATCCTCCCGGTCAACCTTTGCACTGCCTTCACATTATCGACTACTTCGATATCTTTGATGGCTTTGATTTTGTCCGGGTTGATTTCTATTCCTCGGTTTGACACCATGAAGCCCAAGAATTTTCCTAAGCCTACCCCGAAGGCACATTTTTTTGGATTCAGCTTCATGTTATATTTGAGAAGCATGTCGAAAGTTTCCTGCAAATGCTTCAAATGGTCCTCTGTCTCCAAGGACTTAACTAGCATGTCATCAATATAAAATTCCATTGCTTTCCCTATTTGTTCTTCGAACATCCAGTTAACTAGGCGTTGATAAGTTGCTCCAGTATTTTTTAGTCCTAATGGCACCACGTTGTAACCGGGTTATAGAAGATGTTTTCTCTTGGTCCTCCGGTTCTATTTGAATCTGGTTGTAACCGGAGTAAGCGTCAAGAAAACTAACCATTTCATGTCTCGCCGTCGCATCAATCATTCGATCAATGTGAAGCAAAGGAAAAGAATCCTTCGGGCATGCTTCATTTAAATCTTTGTAATCTACACACATTCTGAATTTATTTCCTTTCTTAGGCACAACTACTACGTTAGCTAACCAATCCGATTACTTGACCTCCTGGATGGAACCTATTTTTAAAAGTTTGGTTACCTCTTCCTTGACAAACTTATGCTTAACTTCAGCCATCGGTGTTCTTTTCTGCTTCACCGGGGGGAAGTTGGATCTAGACTTTGTTTGTGAGTCGTCACCTCCGATGGGACACCTTTCATGTCTAAATGGGACCATGCAAAATAGTCGGCGTTAGCTTGAAGAAATTCAATTAATTTACGCCTAAGCTCCGGGTTTAACCCCGTGCCCAGGTATATCTTTCTGTCCCGCCGATGTATGAATAAGATGACTTGCTCTAATTCTTCCTTGGTTGATTTGGTGGCATCCGAATCATCTGGAAGCACGAATGATCCGGGAACCCCGAAATCCTCTTCCTCGATGTTCATCGATCCTTTCTCTCTCTTTGTACCAATTGTGTCCGAGTCCTGTGGTTGCTATTTGACTGACTTGTCAACATCATTCAACAATGGTGCCTTTGGTATGTGAGCTGTTTCTTCAACTGCGAAAATTTCCCTTGCCGCCGGCTGTTCCCCATGAACCGTCTTTACCTCCTCCGGGATTGGGAATTTTAACATTTGGTGCAGCGTCGAAGGCACCGCCCTCATGTCATGCACCCACGATCTAACTAACAACGCATTATACCACATTTCTCCTTCAATGACGTAAAACTTCATATGTTGAACCATCCTGGCGGTATTCACTGGTAGGGTAATTGCTCTTTTTGTAGCTTTGCATGCCATATTGAGTCCATTAAGGACCTGGATTGCCAGCACGATCTTATCTAATAGTCCCTGTTGTTCCACCACTTTACAACGAATAATGTAGGCTGAACTACCTGGATCAATCAAAATACATTTAATCTATGATTTACTAATAAGGATAGAGATTACCAATGCATCATTATGGGGTTGCATGATGCCCTCTGCATCTTCATCACTGAAAGAAATGGATCCCTCTGGTACGTAGCCCCGAGTTCTTTTTTCACGAGTGATTGAGACTTTTGTTCTCTTCATCATCGGACCCCGGGGAGTTTCAGCCCCACCGATGATCATGTTGATCACGGCTCCACTAGCTCAACTTGCTTGTTTGTATCTCTATTTCTGTAATTCCCTTTAGCCCGATCGCTTGGAAACTCGCGCAAGTGTTCGTTTTTCAGTAGTCGGGCCACTTCGTCTCTCAGCTGCCGACAGTCCTCTATTCTATTGCTGTGAGTACCATGGTACTCGCATATCACATTCGGATCCCTTTGGGAAGGATCGAACCGAAGCGGCCTTGGCCACCTCTCATCTTTAATATGGCCAATAGCCGAGACGATGCCAGCAACATCCACATTGAAATTGTACTCGGACAACTCTGGGCTTTCTCCGCTGGTAGATGACCCGCTGGTGTCACTTCTAAATTTTAACCCTCGGCTTCCCGAACTGTGCTCATTACGCCTGTCATTCCTGATCAAGTGATGACTAGGACCATTTCTTCCCCTGTCCGACCTGAAGCTCGACCTCTCAGGAGGCCTATACGGTTGGTATCTATCCTTGGATGACTTTGGCTCTGTATCTATCACCATTTTTGACCTATCTGCATTTTTACCTCAGTTTGCCATTCCCGGTGGTATCACTGCCTCGTATTCTAACAGGTTCTCCTTCAGTTTAAATGAAGCAGCAGAGCACCGGGGGTTAAGGCCTTTGGTGAAGACTTGGGATGCCCATTCTTCTGGAACCGGGGGTAACAGTATCTGTTCCTTATGGAACCTCGACACAAACTCTCAGAGCAACTCATTGTTCTTTTGGGCGATCCTGAATATGTCCGCCTTCCTTGCTTGAACCTTCTGAGCTCCAGCATGAGCCTTTATAAAAATATCTTCAAGCATTTCGAACGAGCTAATAGAATGTTCAGGAAGCATATCATACCATGTCATTGCCCCTTTGGACAGTGTCTCGCTGAATTTCTTCAGCATCCCCGACTCTATTTTATCCTCCTCAAGATCATTGCCTTTTATAGCACAGGCGAAGGAAGTCACGTGCTCTTGTGGATTCGTCGTTCCGTCGTACTTAGGAATGTTCGGCATCTTAAACCTCTTCAGGATTAACTTCGGGGCTGCACTCGGGCGATAACACCTTTGACAGTATTGTTTGGAGTCCGGTCCTTTCAAAATCGATGGAGCCCCAGGAATCTGTTCCACTCGAGAATTATACATTTCCACCATTTTCTCATTTGTATCGATCCGTTTGGCCAACGCCTCAAGCATCTTTATGACCTCGGTCAACCCGCCAGAACTCGATCCGTTGCCATTGTCAGCCACCAGATATTCCTCTTGGGCCAGTCCACTGGCTCAGTTTGGTTCCTTGGCATTAACTCCACTGACCTTCTTTTAGAGTTGAGCAATATCCGTCCACTGTTCCTGCAACATTTCAAATATCAAGCGTAATTCAATTTCTTCTCCTACATCACCCAATGTCTTTCGCACAGATGCCCGAGGTGAAATCACAAGGTTATTGCTGCTGAACGGGTCAACAGGCTAGTTTCCGTTTATGTTCTAGTCGACAGTGTCATTTGTATTGGCAACATTTGGACCAACGGGGTGAACCCCATTTGGATCTTAGGGAAAATTGTTGATCGGTACCCCGTTGTTGTTGTTTTCGCCGTGGTGACCTGGTTCATCATTAATGTTCAAATGAATCGACTGGCTGTTGTTCGACATTTCGAGGTTAACTTGAAATCACAAATCTCAATAGAACAAGTGAAAGTAGGGTTGCAAACAAATCACCACTATTATCCTTAGCCCCACGATGGGCGCCAAACTATTTACCCCTAAAAAAGGTAACAATTAAATTTATACGCGGTTTTATTCATTGTTAACGAATCAGTTGCAAGTAATGAATAAGAATTGAAATAGCTTGTGAATTTTGATCTTCCACCGTGAATTTCCCTGTGCCAAGCTCTCTTACCTCTTGACCGGACCGACTAGTATATTGCTTAAAACTTTGAATAATGAATGTTACAGAGTTTGTGTGCCAGAAAGTAGAATATTTTTCACTAATGAGGCTTCACCCTATTTATATTACAAAAGCAAAACCCTAATTCTCCCCTAAACAAGGTAAAAAATCTATTTACTGCAGCTGGCGGCGCCAACGATCCGAACATACGGGATGGCGGGATTCGCAGCGAGAAATCCGCCCCGTCGCGAATTTCTCGTGTTGACGCTAATTGGTGTCTCCTCGGCTACAACGGATGGCGGATTTGGTGGCGAGAAACCCGGCCTGTCATGGATTTCTCATATCGAGGCTAACTGGCTCCATCTCGACTTCAGTGTCACTTCGTCTAAATGGGCAAACGACCCCTTGGACATTAATTCATCCGAACCACCAAAATCAATCCAATGTGACATCTCTCGGTGTTTATAAATTACTCTGACCCCTCGTGACACTTTACACCATTTTTTACCGTATACAATATCATAAGGACAAACAATAGGAGACACAATGACATATTGATACTCATTAAAAAGATCATGGATAAAATTCCTGTAAATGCAAAAAAGGTTAAAAAGATTATATGGAACATCTATACTATAAAAGTAGTTAAGAGCCCCAAGTATTTAATTTGAATTGATCATCCAAAAAAGTATATAAGGTAGAAATCTCAACTAAATCATCACCAGTGAGGATTATCTCATCTGCATAAATAAAAAGAAGTACAATGGATGAGACAAATGTTACGATAAAAAGATAATTATCAATGATTGTAACCTTTGGAATATAAGGCCTGATACAGTTTGTCATACCACTGCTTAGACGGTTGTCTTAGATCATATAATAACTTCTTGAGCTTGCAAACCAAAGAAGAGAATAAAGAGCCAAAAAATCAATTGACAAATAACTGGTAGTTAATTTCATGCAGACCTGTTCATCTAAGTCACCATGCAAAAAAACATAGTTGACATCAAGTTAGGAAAGGAACCAATTGATTTGAAGGCAAGGTCTAGAAAGAATTTAACAATAGAAACGTTGATCGTAGGAGAAAATATTTTAGTAAGCCCACATCTTCAACTTGTGTCTCTCCCCTAACGACCAATTTAGTTTGTGCCTCTCACTACTCTCATCAACCTTGTATCTAACTTTGTAAATCCACTTACAATCAATAGGTCTCTTTCCGTAAGGAAACTCAATAATCTGCCATGTTTATTGGCTTCAAATGCCTCTGATTTCTTCCTCATATTCCCTTGCCGAATTGCAGGAGAGTTTTCATGATAGTAAGAATGAGGTTGAAGTACAACAACTGTTGACACCTAATTTTTGACCTCCCATAATTTGTTTTAATTACCCAGAGTCCTTGAATATTAAACGGAGTGAAATATGTATTTTTTGAGAAGTCAAAACGATTTTATAAAATTATTTAGATAACGTTTTACCATTGTTATTTAGTAAAACAATTTCAATAATATAATAAATCATTTAGAAATTAATTTACATATTTTTTGCAACAATTATGATATATTTTCTAAATTTAACCAAGGGAATAATTTAAAATAATTACTTATTTAATTGTTTAGATTATCATAAATTAATTAGCAAGTATTTTACTCAGTTGATTCAAAGAATTTGATTAATTAAATGAATTAATCATTTTACCCCTCAATTCTTAGTTTTGCATATTCAATTTATTAGAATTTATCATAATTAATTGAGTGTTTAATTGTGATTAATTCGATAAAATTGTTTATTATGTAATTAATAGTGGCTACAATTGAAATGATCAATTATTGTTTAATTCTGGCCCTAATTGAAAAGCCAATTCGATGGTTCAAGTCAATTAAGGTCATTATTCCAAAAATAGCCTCTTAATTGTTTGATTAGCTTAATTGTGACTTTATTTTAAAGGCCAAATCCATTGGTTTGATTAATTGAGGTCATTTTTGCAAATTTTACTTTAAGTTTTCTAATTGGACCAAATAAGGCCATAATTGGAGTTATCTAGTCTTAGATTAAAACAATTAAGGTCATATTTGCAAATTTAAGCCCCCTTGCACAATCAGCTATGTTTATTATTTTGATTTAATTGGTTAATTAGTCATGTTTGGCCATAACTAGGGAATTTAAATTAATTGAAACACTTAAATTAGGGCCGTGTTTAAATAGTGTCAAGTTCTTTCTATATATATACGGATGTATACACAGATATACATGTGTATACATGTATATCGTGTATATACAAGGCTAACCCTCCTTTTCTCTTAAGTTGCCCGAGCTCAGGCCCAAGGGACCGAGACTCTGCCCAAATCTTCCTGTAAAGGGGTAATACCCCTAGCATGTTCCTCACTTCTAACCAAACAAACCTCAGCATGTAAAGGGTTTCCTCTTGAGGAAAACCCTAATCGCCGCTAGGTCATGGGGTTTCTCTCTCTTTGAAGTTTGTCGGAAAAGGTAATCTTGTAGTGTACAATCACTTTTGCAGAGATTGTACACCCCATTGAAGCAAGCATTTAATGCTCAACATCTCTCTCCACTCCCAATCAACAAAATAAGGTATTTGCTTCCTCCTTTTTGTGCTTTTTCTGTGTATTCAATGGTCATACGTTGAATTTCTTTAATGGTTTTTTTTTTTTTTGAATCTATGAATTTCATTGGTTCATAAGGAACCAGTTGGATCGAGCCGTTAAGGTCGAATCTGACCCTTCGTTTATAGGTTTGTTAAAACCCTAGCCGTTGATACTAAGATTGAGACCTGATTCTCATTTTTCTGGGATTGTACCACATCGATTCAAAGTCTAGGGTTTGGATTTTTGGGGTTATATATAATGAACGCCCAATCCCTCATTTACAGACGCCGAATATCACAAAAAGATATTCATAAAAAAACTCAAAATACTTAAGTTTTAGGCACTTTTCTTTAAAACTTTAATAGTTTGAGTTACGTTTAAAAAATTTAAGTATTTTTTGTGTCTTGTGTACTTGTGTGGGTTTTGTGACTGAGTTCGAGGTGAAGGAGATTAGGATCTCCCAAGTTCGAGTATCGACAAGTGGATGCACTCAAGAAAGGTAATTTTCTCTCCCTTGCGGTTCATTTTTATGCTTTAAACTGTGGCTATGTGAGTTTATTTTTCTGTAGTATAGTTTAGTTAAACTAGTTTTTGGTATATTTTATTGTAGTTCTATGACTGTTTAGTGTATTGATCATGTTGCTTGATGGTTATTAGTTTATACTAGCTATAAAAGCCTGCTTTTGTATCTGATTTAATGCTCATGCTTAGTATTTAGTCTATACATTTAGTTCAGTCTAATTATGTGATTAGCATGCCTATTATTCAAGTTCTAGGTCAGATATGTGTTTGCTTATGAGCATCCTATATTAAGCTAGTACTGTTAGTCTTAAAATTATGCTATTAGTTTACATTTGATCAATATGTGTCCTATGTTGGAGAATACGATGAGATTATATCCAGTTCAAAATGCTTTCATTAATTTAGACTTGACCAAACAACTTGGTATGCTAATGATGTTGTTACTCAAATTAAGTATGCACATAGTGAATGATACCTTTGTTTAGGTTATGGTTTTTGTCTGAGAGGTCTGCAATATATTTAAGGAAATATTCCTGCCCCGTTTTTATGTGGTGTTGTTAGTTTAGGGCTTGTTTAATTTAGACTAAGGATGTGAATAGGGGGTATCATAGGATATTATGCACTGAGTTTACTGAGAATATTTTGGTTCCAAACCTTATATGGATCCTACTGCTTGCTTGAAGGATTAAACTTTGTCATGTTTAAATGTAACAACAGTAACCCTCAAACCCTCTTTGCTAAGTAATCTGTTTTTCTATTGAAATCCATCCGTGCTATCTAATGCCTAAGTATAAAATTATGTTGTGACAGATTCATATTTTAAATAATTGCCTTGTTAAGTTAATAGTATGTCTTACCTTAGTCAGTTGGATTTGCCTTTTTTAACATGACCTCGTGCTTGTCTCATTATTGCTTATGCCTATGTCCATGATGTTTGTTTTGTCAAACTGCCTCTCTGTGTTGTATGAGGGTCTCAGTCTATGTTGTGTGTCATGAGGTATTAAGGTCCCTATATCTATCTGCCTAATCCATATCTGTGAAGTGGTCATATCCTACCTAATATTCTGTTTGACTATTTTGTTTTCCCTGTATATGGCCCTGTCTCACTGAGTGTCAAGCATGTATATATGTGGTATTTTGCCTAAGTCATCATGCAGTATCCCCTTTCCCTTCTTCCACTCTAAACTAGAGTATCTTGTTTTCTAAACTCATAAATTCAATGTGATCATGTCTGAACCTGCTTACTTCCTCACTTAAAAGTGTTCCATGAATTAGTTAAATGCATGTCCTTATGGGATACCTATTTGAATCTACAAGAGTTATGATGTTGTTATGCTTCACTACAAGAAACTACATCTTACTTAGCCTCATAAATGATTACCTTAGAATTGAGAAAGGTCAAGCATGATTGAAGGGTTTGATGCCCTGTCTGTTTATGCCTATGTTGAACTGCCCCTCTTATGTGTTTGTAGCATTGTGTATCTACTTCTATAAGTGTTTGCAAGGCCAAGAACTGAGTGTAAACATGGGATTAGGTATAGTTTGAATTCTAATGTATGAACCTAAGTTGAAAGAGGCTGTCACTTAGGGTATGGATAACTATAAGTGTGACTTACCTAGCACCAATAGAAAGAATGATGAAAGCTTGGAGTCTAGCTCGGTCAAATCCTTCTATTCTAGGTTATTGGGGTTCCCTCATAGGATTTCATGTCCTATGGGACCCTATGAGTGTCTACAAAATAAGCAAAGGCCTGCGTATATCATGTATATTGTTTGGTGTTCATCTTGTGTATCACTCTTTTTCCTATAATACTGTTTGTTTGAGCGTAAATGTACATCAAAATGTGAACTTAAACATGTCTTCTTGCTATTTTTTTTTCCTTTTCCTTTATATAGTTAATTATCTTCATAAATATAGCTTGATACACAAGATGTATTCAGTTCATATATATGCAAATACATGGGGGCTGATACACTAGTATACAAGGGTATCTCACTTGTATGAACCTTATAAATATTGGTTGCTGTAAGTTTTTGTTTGGTTTTTGGGCCTGATTTCTCTTCACATGGTTGTTGGGCTCTTCTCTTTATATTTCCAATTGGACTCATATAGTCTCAAATTGCTTATTATGTTCTGGGCTTGGTTTGCACTTGTCACGACATAATCGGAGGGCCATGACGGGTACCTGGAGCTAACCTACCGAGCACCACCTAACATGCTTCTTATAATCGCAACTCGATCAACCACATGGCTAACTCACAGTTATCATAATCTGTAAGGGCATGAATTCTCAAATAATAGCTCATCTATAAGGTTATCATAAACTGTGCCCATATATATATAAACAAGCCAACAAGCCTACAAAGATGATATACAAAATACGAACCGGTAAGGTTGTGAGACTTCTAACTGTACACATTTGTCTACGAGCCTCTAAATAAAGTACAAGAAATCATAAGGACGGAACAAGACCCCGTTGTGCCAAAATATATACACAAAAGGGTAATACCAATAGATTGCAGCTCCGAAGTAAATGGAGCGCTCCTGAGACTCCGCTGATGAATCACCTAGGGGTCTGATCCGTCTCTCTGCCTACCTGCGGGCATGAACAAAAGGACGTCAGTACGAATAATGTACTAAGTATATAAGGCATGAATAACTACATAATAACGATATAAAGGTGCGTGAGATAAAAGAAATAACCTGTACATCTGATAGCCTCTTAAGACGAATATCATGCATGCTTAGCTTTTCCTTTCAAAACATATATATATATATATATATAGTATACTGCCCGACCATATATGTACGGTGTTATCATCATATATATAGTATACTGCCCGGCCATATAGGCGCAGTGTTATCATCATATCATCATCATTGTATATATTGCTGCGGAACGTGCAGCCCAATCCATATATCATATCATCATTATATATATTGCTGCGGAACGCGCAGCCCGATCCATATATCCCCCGTCCGGGATGATATCACAAGCTGCCTACTGCAGTGATGTGTACATTTATGTGTCTACCCGGCCGGCTATAGCACGGCACGATATGAGAAAATACATGCATATATATAAAGCATGCATGAGAGCCCAAATGAAACGTTACTACTCTATCGGAGTGACGTAAGGTCGCTAAATCTCCGATTTCTATTATGGAATCATCATCATCGCTATATCTCACCTTGGAAGAATAACTATTATATGATGAGATCAACAACAACGATTACAATCAATAATCATGGAACAAGGTCAATATTATCATGAGAACATTACGAAATATAACTTTGATATCTTTGGAATTGAAATCATCATCATCGTCATCATGAAGAACTTTTATCAACAATACCATAAGAATCTTGAAAATCATGTGTTTCTAACATCTCTAGGAAGTAGGACATTATGGATATCAAGTACGGGTTCACAATAAGAAGATAATGCCTTTAGAAAGAAAGGGTTAGCCTTAAAATGCCTTTACGTCTTCTTAACTACTAGACGTTTTCCTCCAAAGCCCGCAAAATCTACATTCAAGAGGATTCATACTAAAGGTTAAGTCTTGAAAACACCCATAAGTTCAAACTAGAGCAATTAAGGAGCTAACAAAAATGGGGCAACACTTGCCCTATTTTATCGACTTCCACCATATTACAAAACAGCCCCCAAACAACAATAACAACATCCATAATATCATAATCAAGAAGTTATATTCAATTTAATCTCAAATTTACCCAAAAATCCCTTTTTAAGTTCATCTCATAGTCATCTTCTTCATTTCAACCCTTTATGACTTCTCTACTTTCATTCTTTTCCTTTCCAAGAGTTACTAAACCTTTACATCAACTCAATCACGTAAATAATAGGAAGAATATACCTTATAATGGAAGAACTTTGCCTTGCTCAACTCTTTCCATGATTAAGTTCATCACCACCTTGAAGAGAAAAAGAACAATAACCTTCCATGGATTCTCTTGGGATTTTGATGTTGATCTTCTCTCTTGATGATGTAGAAAGGTTTGGAATGGTATCGAACCTTCAAGAACTCTCTAGAAGTAAGGGGAAATAAGTGTGGGAGGTTGGTATGAAAATGAGATCTTTTGGGATTTAAAAAGGTGATAAAATCGCTCCCCCGCACAGATTTGCGGTGGAGATGCGGCTCAGCTTATTGGATATGCGGCTGCATGTCACGACCCAATTCCGGGTCGCACGGCCACCTACCCTTCCTACCTGGGTAGGCGAACCCTCTATTCAATTAACAAGGACGAGTCATTTAAACAAAGAGATACTTAGAAATAACAGTGGAACATCATAAAATATTTAATAAACTCAAGATTCGATAAGATTACAACCATTAAATGATTATAGACTCGATTTGACTTCCCGTGACCTGGTCTAGACTAGCACAAGAGCGACTAAGGATTTCAGATTACCACTACGTTCGAAGACTCAACCTCTGTTCCGGAATGAAGTGGGAGGAGGCCTTCCAAATAGGCACCGCACATATCCGCTTCGTATCACAATCAACCACCTGAAACAATCTACACCCAAAAAGAGTGCAGCAAGTGCAATATCAGTACAATCCATGCGTACTGAGTAAGTATCATAGGCCGACAATGGTTATTAACACATATTGGTAAAAGAATTCACAAACAACCATGATAATCACTAAATCAAGTCATACGTTTATCTACCGCACATCATAACATCAATACCCTTAAATCACAACTGCTCTCTAATAACTACAAGTCAAATAGCACTAGTGCAATTTCCCAGTACACAAATCATTAGATCGTTCATTTTAGTCCAGGAGTCAACTCATCGTTATAACGGCTTTTACCCTACATCACTTAGAAACCAATCAAATAACTGATTTTATGGAGGGTTCTCCGGGATAATTCCAAAAGTACAAATCAACAAGTATAAATCAAATGTAATCGGATCCAGATACACGTCATCGCCTAAGTAAAGCATCTAATCCCCAAACATGCCAAGTCTGAATACATCAAGTCCGAATCCAAAATCGCAAGTACAACACCAAGCATCTAAATCACAAACCATAGTGCAATACAATGCAATAATGTATGGATGCAATGCAATGCCATGCAAATGCGGTGTACACATGTACTTTAGACGAAAATATTGACGTCTCGATAGCACAACCCAGCGTGACTCGTGAAGTCTAAGTGCCACCCATCCCGGATCTTTGCCCAACGTACGAAAGGACCCCGTATCTTTGCCCACGGGGTTTTCACCGCACCACCCCGGGGGAGCCGGCGAGTCCATGCACTAACAGTGATTCCAGAACTAACATCGGATATCGGCCATGCAACAACGATTTCGGAATTGATCATCGGACATCGGCCATCTCATGTCACTCAAGTAAACGAGTTTTATCAGGTATCAATTGCACTCAATCAACGATTCCGGGATGAACATCGGACATCGGCCGTCTCACGTCACTCAAGTAAAACTGAGCCCAGCTCATCAAGTGCTTCATCAATATCTCAACAGTGTATCATGAAATGAGAGTCCGTGCAATGCATATATCGACATCAACAATCATACTCAATATCACAAGTACCAACGATGGGTACGCCAACAATGTACACGATTCACAAATACCAACAGTGGGTATGCCAATAATATAACCGAATCACAAGTACCAACAACGGGTACACTAACAATATGCATGAATACAGTTACCAACAGTGGGCATGTCAACTATATCATAATCAAGAGGATAAAAAAGAATCTAGTATCTACCAACGACTCATGGCATCAAGCTGGCACAATAGAACAATCAAATCACATATAATTAGGCAACTAGCCCCAACCACACAACAGGTTAAGCAAGTCGATACACATTTTACCACTTCCCCTAACTCAGCCTAATAGCTTAGAACAAGTAATTTCACCACCTGCTCACAATCACTCCTCATACTTAGTCTAGAAATTAGTCATAATCTTTGGTACTTTTTATCCTTCCATTTATCGACTAGGTTCGCTATTAATGGGATAACACAATTTACCACATATTACGAAATTTCCTATCGTAAGGCATAGATAAATTACGTACCATCCACTACCCCCAAGTCACATAAAATCCACCAATATTCAAGAAACCAAACCAAACAACCTAACGAGTCTACAGGCCACAAGCCCGAACACACAAATCACACAACAATACCATCCTAAGGTTCCATCCCAAATCTCCAATTCCTATACATACATTCTCCGTTCCTTCTAATACACGAATATATGAAACTAACTGGAGTCTACTGAAAGGGAAGCCATACCCTACCTCATGGCCGAGCGGGTGCCACAAACACCATAGATTCTTTCAATTAATCACCACATCGCAATCCGCACTAAATATTTTGGAGAAAACCATGAGACCCACGAATAGATCTACCATAGATAACCTTTGTAAGGGCTTTCAGAGTAAGGGAGGGTTAGGATCTTACCCACTTCTAGATTCTATCTACAACCACACTAGGTGATTTGCCCACTTTTAAGCTTATATTGGGAAAACCCCATTCCCAAGACCCATGAAAGAACTAATTTTTAAGGTGTAGGAATGTGGGGATCTAGGTTATTAACTTTATTTTAGATGAAGGACATGGGTGATTGCCCAAAGGGAATCATGTGAAAATGTTGCTAACCTATCATTTCTCCCACTCTAGCTACTTGAAACACCCATTTGATGATTCTCTAGGTGACTATGGTTAGGTGTAATTTACTAAGTGGAAGGAGAGTTGGAGGTTGTTAGAAAGATTTATCAAGACTAAGAATCTCATTTTTAGGCTTTCCCGCCGAATTGGGCAGCTAGAATTTAGGGTTATGAAAAATGGGATAATTCTCGAAATGATTCCTTAAATAGGAAATTTTACTATATGACACCGCCCCAGCGGTAAGTTCACCACTTCAGCGATGCCGCTAGGGCGGTTGAGTGGCCGCTATGGCAGCTCACTGGCATTTGCTATTACCGCTATGGCGGTGACAAAGCCGCTACATCGTAACCGCTGTAGCGACAACACTACCGCTATGGCGGCTCAGCTGGGCCTGGTGGCCCATATTTCCATCCCTTACGTGATGTGCACAATAATTTTAGTTAAATTAAATTATTTCCAGAACATAACTAGATGGAGACATTGTTAAGGAGCCAAAGTTGTCGTCTTCCTTCAAAATTTATTGTAACGACGAAACGGGTAGTTACATCAGATACCAATTGAACAACTGTTTGTCCCCGAACGACAAGGGAACGAACCAGCGCTAACTGGTGACGCATTTAGTAGCCAAGACTTAATAGTACCATCTTACCCTCGTATCTCAAATCCAACAGGAAGGAATAGGGCGAATAACGTAGTCGAGGAACCTTTTGTGACTTAACTCTCTTAGACATAACTCAATGAAATCACCTGATTACAATGGCATTCTTGTTTCACGTACCCCCTCTGTTCTGGTGATCGTCACCGATTTTCATAACTCGTATTACAATCGGAGCAAGTTCGGAGTCAGTTGGATCATAAAAGCTTCACAAGGTATCAAGGCAAGAAGGACTCAAAGGCAAGGAGTGATTTGTAAGAGGTCCACCACAAGATGTAAGGCTCGAATATACCCCAACGTATCAAGAACTCCACAGACAAAATTGGAAAGTGCTATAGCGACTGTTTGACTGTTGGGACAGTACCGCCACAGTGCCAACTCTGGAAGCTGTGACGGTCACCCAAAAACAAAAAAATCCAAGATACTGCCATAACGGTCCCTTTACTGCTATGGCGTCGCCGCCGTAGCTGCTGCGTTGCCGCCATAACGGTCCCACTGGTAGAATATTAAGGGACAATAGTCCCTTTTTGTTCACTCCCCACTCCCATAACCCATTCAAAAAACCTCTCCACATCCCTCAAAACTCTTACCCCCATTTCACTTCTAATCCAATTAAAACTCTACCAACACCCTACTTTCCCTACTTAACACTAACCAACCTCCCTAAACACCCACTTTCTCTTACCCACAAGAAGAAGAAGAAGGGGAACAACCAAGGCAAAAGAATTCACATCCATTTACTACTTCGCTACAAAATCAGGTAAAATTTCATCTCTCCTTTTACTCTGTAGTTAGCAATAACACTGCATTTAGAACAACAACCTAAGGGTTGGAATTTTAGTAGTACAAAGTTGGGGTTTTTGAATTTTGGGTAAACATACAAATAGGAAATTTTTTTGAAGTAATCTGCACTAGTTAGTCATTAGGATAGCCTTCTCTTTGAACACAGCGTGATTATAACACAAATTTGAGCCGCAAAACTTGAACATAGTAAAGAAAATTCTTGTAATAGATTCTGGAGTTCTTCTCAAAATTTGGGCTAGTTTGTTGTTAGAATGGCACCCCAATGTGTTTTAAACTTCATGCACACTGATTTTCTGCCTAATCTGCGCTTCAAAACAAATTTTTGACCCAAAAATTGGGGTTTGAAATCTGGAATTTTGGCATTTTTGTCGAGGAATGTGATACCGCTAAAACGGTTGACTGATCGCTACAGCGGTGCCGCTGTGGCGCTCAGTTGACCGCTATGGCGATCATCAGGAATCTATTGTAACTGCTGTGGTGGTATGTCTTCCGCCATTGCGGTACCGTCATGGCAGTCTGCAAACCGCTGCAGCGGTACTTGCAGATTCTGCAATTGTGCGTTGATTCTTGCTAGAATGACGTGCAATTGATAAGGCACAAGAATTGACACGCTTCAAAATTATTTTGCAGGCACTATGGCTAACAATCAAGAACAAGTACCTCAGGTTCAAGGAGTGGTACCCCAAAATGAAGAGGTGCCCATTTATGACAAACTCCCCATTTGACAAACCAAACGGCTACGTTTGAGCCAGAGGTCCATTCCCCTACTATTGGAGCGGGGATTTGACATGACGAATGTGGAAAGGCGGGCTCCGGATTTCTGAAACAGGTTGGTAGCGACTAAGTAGACTAGCTTGGTTTGAAACCCGAGTGATTACAATGAGTTTTGGCTAAGGGAATTTTATGCCATGCTGCCTTCGATTGACTGGGATGCCCCCAGCCCGGTGATCATATTGAGAGGCACTCCAGTGAAAGTGGGATCAAGGGCTATCAATTGGGTTTACCGGCTGGATGATCACCTAGAAGAGCCCTATCAAGAGAAGGCAGCGGAGAAGGATCTTATGTGGTTGGCCACCCAGTTGGTACAGGCGGATGATAGAGCGAAGACTCCCTGGGCTCATAGTAGGGGAGCAATATATAGTGATCGTTTTACTGCTGAGGCCAAGAAATGGCTGCACATTGTTAGCCGTCGGGTCTGCCCTTCATCAAACACCCATGATGTGTCCTATGCCCGTGCCATTGTTATTTCTTGCGTCCTTGCCGACATACCCGTAATATGGGGGCGCAAGTCATTGCGGATAAGGGTGGGGGAAGCTTGATGTTCCTGTTACACCCCTCGCTTTTGTAGTAGTAGAACCTATGGTTTCCTAGCCTGGTATGCCTTCGGAACAAAGACCCGAGCCCTAGTTTGGAGGTAGAAAGTGTCCTATCCCATGTACAAGGGTACCAGTAGATATTCCTGGCGATTTATAGAGTTAGAAGTTGAACGAATCGAATCGACGCGATCTAAACTGAATCAGAAAAATCTGCAGACACCAGTCATCGTCGATGGGTCATCGACATAGTCGACAGACCGTCGATATGGGGAGTCAACAGGGTCTCACAGCCTTGCATCTTCAGGCGCAGGTCGACGGAGCAAGTCGACGGACCGTCAACACATCGACGGGTCATCGACCTACTCGTCGAACTGGACCGCTGTAGCTTTTTGGCTTCCAAGTATAAATATAGGAGCCACGGCCTTATTTCTCATTTTCCTCCATTCCAAATCAGAAAAATCCTAATATATTCTCTCCCAATATTTTCCATCATATTAGTGAAGATTTGACAAGACCCGGACCCCGTAAACCCGAGCCTGTGGAGAAGAAGGTTGCTTCTAGGTTTTCTTCAAGGTTGTGAAGCTTAGGGAGTTGAAGTTGAAGTGATTCTTGGGATTTTTGACCTCTCAACGTATGTAAATAATTTCTACCCTTGTATTTGAGTTTATTATCAAAAGTTTTAGTGATTTAAGTAAAAAGAAGGTATTTGTGGGAGTGGTAAGTTGATGAAGGACAAGATAGTGACTTGGGGTTAGTTTAAGAGATGATTGGAAATGGATTGAAGTATAGTTTGATATATATATATATATATGTGTGTGTGTGTGTGTGTGTGTGTGTGTTGTCATCGTGTTGTGGGTATTGTGGTTGATGTTGGATCGAATGAGAAGTTGAAGAGTTGTTAAGCTTATAAGAAAAATAGTGCCCATAAATTGTCAAGCTTTATTCGTGTTAAAATGATTAGTAAGCGAGGTAAATAGCCTAATTAAGCCCTATGTTATCTTAATTGTAGACTTGCAAGTTCGAGAGGAAGAAGTTGGACGATTGAGTATACTTCAAGGTATGCTAAGGCCATTCTTTCCTTCTTTTGGCATGATCCTATGGTATGATCCAGCAACCGAGTAAGCGTGCTTCCATATTACTCTACTCTTAGAAGCATTAGAAGTACTTCAGTCTTTGTTGTTCATGTACCCCGTTTATGAGTGATCCTTCTGTTCATGGGTCCAGTCTTATGTAGCCAGTTCTATGCATACAGTTGATTCATGCATTACATTTATTATATATATATATATATATGTGTGTGTGTGTGTGTATATGTATATAGATATATATATATATGTGTGTGTGTATATATATATATATATGTGTGTGTATACATATATATATATGTGTATATACATATATATATATGTGTATATACATATATATATGTGTATATACATATATATATATATATATATATATATGTGTGTGGGTATGAGAAGGGAGATAGGCGTTATATACGCATTACCACCGAGCGGTGGTGTACATTGATGATGATATTGAGTATGGCCGCAGAGGAGCCGATATGATATGATGAGATGCCATAGAGGCTTTACCGGCGTTATACACGCACATATATCAGGCGTTATATACGCACATACACATATATAGATGTATGACCCTCATTGATAGGCGTGAGCATGCATACTATGTGCCCACGGGGCATTGTCGGTTATACAAATTTATGCGATACGGGCGGATACTAGTTCACACAAGTACATACGCAGTTAGTCATTTCGGTTTATGAGTTCAGTTCTTATCCATGATTCTTATGTATATATGTTGTTCTTATGCCTTACATACTCGGTACATTATCCGTACTGACTCCCCGTTGCTCGAGAGGCTGCGTTCATGCCCGTAGGTACAGGTAGACAGACAGGTGGTCCAGCTCAGTAGGACCTCTAGATCTGCGCGGTGGGCGCTCCATTTGATCCGGAGTCGGCCGGTTTTGGTATGCCACCTTTGGAGATGTGTATGCATATGGGTATGACGGGTCCCTGTCCCGTCCTTTCTCGACTTTCATTCTAGTAAGGTCCGCGAACGGTTGTATGTAGTCGTCGGATGATGTAGCCTTGTCGGCTTCATTCTTTTGTGTACGATATGCAGCGACCTGGGCGGCTTGCCGTTCTTCCGCATGTTGTGTATATATGCAGATTGTACAGAGTTTTGATGTTTCCCTTTTATGAGATCAGTTTATGCCATTTATGGGCCCTTGATGTTCAGTATGTTTCAGATACGTGTTTAGGGGTGTTTGGTCGCTAGAGGTCAGACACTCGTCACGACTCATCGGTTTGGGTCGTGACAGTTCCCTTCTCTGATCACCTTCTTATGCCAGAGGACTAAGGTTACAGAGGAGGATGATGATGATTGGCTCCAGTCTGATGCCCCTTTCTATCCGTTGAAGGCGAAGGGTTATGGGACCGAGATTGTCAGTCGAAAAAAGAGAAAGGTGGACAATGCAGGTGAAGGGGGAAGCGGAGCTGAGGCTGACTCTGGGGTTGGGGATGATGTTGACACTGGGGTTCCTCGTATCCAGGGTCCCTTTGAGCGCATAGATTCACACTTTGATGAGATAGTGGCTATGTTCTGGACGATGTCCATGCCTTCTGGCGGTTCCAGTTCATCAAGTGCTGCTGCTAGCTACCCTACCCAATAGGAGATGAAGGGGTATTTTGACACCCAAACGCAGATGGGGGAGTCGCTCACCAGTCTCCAGACTGCCTACACTACCCTGGCTACCAACCACAGCAAGCTTCGCAATGACTTTCATAAGGAGAGGATGAAGAACAAGTCGCGCAACAAGCTTAACATCATATCTTGGAGGGTTACTTAGAGTATGTAGGGTAACATGTACCCCAATGTGCCACTGCCAGTGGGAGATGATAATGACTACGAGTAGTACTCCTTTGAGAGTGGCCCCCGAGAGGATAACGATTAGGGCGGGTTTGATGATGTTGGTAGTGGCGACTCGGATGACGACAGTGAGACTAGCATGCGGACCGCCTAGAGATCCCTCCCCCCCCCCCCCCTTCCCTTTATTATGCTTGGTTGCCCTTGTAGGGCCTTTATGTCTGGACAATCTTTTTATTTGGTTTGCCTTATCGGCTTTGATGTTTGAAACAATTTCTGTTAGTTTTCTTTTTGGTTTGGATTTTGGTGGTTTGGTCTTATGTTTTGGACCACTTCCCTTTGGCTTTTAAATAATTTGGGTTGTAGTGTTTGTCTTGGATAATTTCTCGCCCTTACCGGGTTTATTTTGTGCGACAGCTAATGGTAGACCTTTGTTGTGTTTCTGTTTTTGGCTTAATTCAAGCTGGGAACAATAACGGAAACAGGGGAAGAATTAGGCCTCTGACCCCAGGCATGCCGCAATGGTGGTCCCGCTTCGGCGGAGCAGGGACAGCAACGACGGTCAGGAGGGGCATCAACTAACCGCTACAGCGGTGGATAAGCAGCCATAGCGGTGCCGTCACAGCGGCTTAAGGAACGCTGTGGCGGTACCACTGAACAGAAATGTTCGACATTTTTGACATACTGTACGGACGTAACAATACAGATCGGAATACAAAGTAACACCTTCTTCTGTGTAGATACCAATTGGGACTGTCTAGGTACCAATTGAATCCACCGAGATACCAATTTGACTGAAGTTGTATGATTGGAAAGAAGGAAGGAAATTTTCCTAAATGCCTTATAGCCTCCCGTGGATGGGTACGGATATCTACGCACCATTCCACGAGACTCTACTAGACATTGCTCTTGTACTTGTAAGACCGGTAACCTATGCTCTGATACCAACTTGTCACGGCCCATTTTGGGGTCGCCCGGGCACCTATCCTTCCCACTTGGGTAGGCGAACCCTCTATTCAATTAACAAATCAATTAACCAGGACGAGTCATTTAAACCAAGAGATACTTAGAAATAACAGCGGAACATCATAAAATATTTAATAAACTCAAGATTCGATAAGATTACAACCATTTAATGATTACAGACTCGATTTGACTTCCCGTGACCTGGTCTAGACTAGTACAAGAGCGACTAAGGATTTTAGATTACCACTACGTTCGAAGACTCAACCTCCGTTCCGGAATGAAGTCGGAGGAGGCCTTCTAGATAGGCACCGCACATATCCGCTTCGTATCACAATCAACCACCTGAAACAATCTACACCCAAAAAGTGGTGCGTAGTGCAATATCGGACAATCCATGCGTACGAGTAAGTATCATAGGCCGACAATGGTTATTAACACATATTGGTAAAAGAATTCACAAACAACCATGATAATCACTAAATCAAGTCATACGTTTATCTACCGCACATCATAACATCAATACCCTTAAATCGCAACTGCTCTCTAATAACTACAAGTCAAATAGAACCAAAGGCAATTTCCCAGTACACAAATCATTATATCGTTCATTTTAGTCCAGGAGTCAACTCATCGTTATAACGGCTTTCATCCTACATCACTTAGAAACCAATCAAATAACTGATTTTACAGAGAGTTCTCTGGGATAATTCCACAAGTACAAATCAACAAGTATAAATCAAATGTAATCGGATCCAGATACACGTCATCGCCTAAGTAAAGCATCTAATCCCAAAAACATGCCAAGTCTGAATACATCAACTCCGAATCCAAAATCACAAGTACAACACCAAGCATCTAAATCACAAACCATAGTGCAATGCAATGCAATAATGTATGGATGTAATGCATGCCATGCAAATGCAGTGTACACATGTACTCCGGACGGAAATATCGACGACTCGGTAGCACAACCTAGCGTGACTCGCGAAGTCTAAGTACCACCCGTCCCGGATCTTTGCCCAACAGAGAGACGGGACCCCGGATCTTTGCCCACGGGAGGTTCTCACCGGCACCACCCTGAGGGATCCGCTGATTCCATGCACTAACAATGATTCCGGAACTAACATCGAATATCGGCCATGCAACAACGATTTCGAAATTGATCATCGGACGGCTATCTCACGTCACTTAAGTAAAAAAGTTTTATCAAGTATCAATTTCACTCAATCAACGATTCCGGGATGAACATCGAACATCGGCCATCTCACGTCACTCAAGTAAAACTGAGCCCAGCTCATCAAGTGCTTCATCAATATCTCAACAAAGGTATCATGAAATGAGAGTGCGTGCAATGCATATATCGACATCAACAATCATACTCAATATCACAAGTAACAATGATGGGTACGCCAACAATGTACACGATTCACAAATACCAACAGTGGGTATGCCAATAATATAACCGAATCACAAGTACCAACAACGGGTACGCTAAAAATATACATGAATACAATTACCAA
This sequence comes from Lycium ferocissimum, assembly GCF_029784015.1. Lineage (NCBI taxonomy): Eukaryota > Viridiplantae > Streptophyta > Magnoliopsida > Solanales > Solanaceae > Lycium > Lycium ferocissimum. The sequence goes on from NC_081345.1 coordinate 66,361,709, forward strand.
CAATGGGTATGTCAACGATATCATAATCAATAGGATAAAACAGAATCCAGTATCTACCAACGACTCATGGCATCAAGCCAGCACAGTAGAACAATCAAATCACACATAACGGGGCGACTAGCCCCAAACACACAACAGGTTAAGCAAGTCGATACATATTGTTACCACTTCCCCTAACTCAATCAAATAGCTTAGAACAAGTAATTTCACCACCTGCTCACAATCACTCCTCACACTTAGTCACAATCTTTGGTATTTTTTATTTTTCCATTTATCGACTAGGTTCGCTATTAATGGTATAACACAATTTACCACATATTACGGAATTTCCTATCGTAAGGCATAAATATTTTACGTACCATCCACTACCCCCAAGTCACATAAAATCCACCAATATTCAAGAAACCAAACCAAACAACCTAACGATTCTACAGGCCACAAGCCCGAACACACAAATCACACAACAACACCATCCTAAGGTTCCATCCCAAATCTCCAATTCCTATACAGGCATTCTCCGTTCCTTCTAATACACGAATATATGAAACTAACTGGAGTCTACCGAAAGGGAAGCCATAACCTACCTCATGGCCGAGCGGGTTCCACGAACATCCATTGATTCTTTCAATTAATCACCACATCGCAATCCGCACGAAATACTTTGGAGAAAACCATGAGACCCACGAATAGATCTACCATAGATAACCTTTGTAAGGGCTTTCGGAGTAAGGGAGGGTTGGGATCTTAGCCCACTTCTAGATTCTATCTACAACCACACTAGGTGATTTGCCCACTTTTAAGCTTATATTGGGAAAACCCATTCCCAAGACCTATGAAAGAACTCATTTTTAAGGTCTAGGAATGTAGGGATCTAGGTTATTAACTTTATTTTAGATGAAGGACATGGGAGATTGCTCAAAGGGAATCATGTGAAAATGTTGCTAACCCATCATTTCTCCCACTCTAGCTACTTGAAACACCCATTTGATAATTCTCTAGGTGAATATGGTTAGGATTAATTTACTAAGTGGAAGGAGAGTCGGAGGGTGTTAGAAAGATTTATCAAGACTAAGAATCTCATTTTTAGGCTTTCCCACCGAACTGGGCGGCTAGAATTTAGGGTTTTGAAAAATGGGACAATTCCCGAAATGATTCCTTAAATAGGGAATTTCACTGCACGATACCATGTCACGACCCAACCGGAGGGCCATGACGGGCACCCGGTGCTAATCCACCCAGGCACCTCTTATCGTACATTCGTATTCATATCTAGGTGAGCTACATGGCCTACTCATGCTTTCTATACATCAATAATACTAATCTCATAGGGCAACGACACATTTATATCATCATCAACAACAATGCCCATATCCATACACGCAAGCTGACGAGGCTAACAAAATAATATACAAAATATGAGCCGACAAGGCCAAAGGACATCTAGCTATACACAACTGTCTACGAGCCTCTAAAGAGAGTATAGAACATCATATAGACGGGACAGGACCCCGCCATGCCCATATGTATGTACACAAAAGAATAATACCAACGGTCGTAGCTCCGAATGAAACGGAGCTCCTCTAGCGATCCCCGAACAAGTAATCTGTGGATCAAGTCTGTCTCCCTGTCCACCTGCGGGCATGACACAGCGTCCACAAACAAAAAAACGTCAGTACGAATAATGTACTGAGTATGTAAAGCTTAATCAGTAACATAATGGAAGCATACGAAACAACATAAGATAGACGAGTCATGGAATGAAAGAGTCATGTATACCTCTAGCGACGTTCGTCATATTTACTTACCCTCTTTCTAATGGAAAACTTCCATTTCATACATTTATACATTTAGAATCATACCTGACCATAGAGGTTCGGTGTCTTACATACCCGACCATGATGAGGTTCGGTGTCATACATACCTCGCCCTACTAAGGCTCAGTGTTATCCGTACCCAACTGTAGTGGTGTGCGCGCGATAGACGTCATACCCGGCCATAGAAGCTCGGTGTTACATAATAGCCATACATACTTATACACATATACATACTAGTCCTTAAGTATCATCAACATCATCATCATCATCATCGTTTTCGTTACTTCTTTCCTTAAAGGATCAACTATGATATAAAGGAGGCAATAGCATCGTGAAAATATCGAGAATCATGAGCTTTAGTAATTCTAGGGATGGAGTCATTTAGAAGACATTTTTGGAACCCATGAGGAGGTAGATAGCAAAGGAATCATGCCTTAATAAAAGAAGGGTTAGCCTTACATACCTCGTCGCCTTCTTAACTACTTAACGTTCACCGCTCAAGCTTGAGAAATCTACATTTAAAAGGATTCATACCATGATTAAGTCTTAGAGACACTCTTAAATTCAAACTAGAATAGTTCATGAGCTAACGGAAATTGGGTAGCATTTCCCCTATTTCGTCTACTTCTACCAAATTCTAAAACAACTCCCAATCAACAATGATATTATCAACAATACCACAATCAAGAGACTTCATTCAAATTAAGCATCATTCAATTCCCACAACTCCTTGCAAGATCACTAATAATAATAATCTCAACACACTTCATATACACTTACATGCAATACTTCCTCAACATTATTAGACTCACCCACAACAAGGCTATACTCATAACATGCCAAGAATATCAATTCAAGTTAACATATAGCTCAAAATATCCTCAAATTCCTACTTGAACTCCATTTTCATTTTTCTTCCTTTACCCACATGGTATAACAATCAAACAACCACAACCATATGTAGAAGATGTAAAAACTTACCTTAATCTCACAAGAACAAGTCTTGAATCAACTTACTCCACCTAAGTGAAAAACCTTAACATCAACACCCAAGGAAAACATGAGCTCCACAAGCCCTAGCAAACTTCTTAGCACTTGAACCTCTTAATTCTTTTAGATTTCCTTGGGTTTTGGCTTGGATTAGTTTATGGAGTTGAAGAGAGGGTTTTTGGAGAGCTCTTGGATCTGATTTGGGAAAATAAAAGGTCCAAATGTAGTAAAATGACATATATAAAGCGTGACTTAAAAACCCGACGGGCAATCTTGTGACCACTTTGACGGACCGTCAAAATTTATACGGTCCGTCAAAGTGCACCGTCAAACTACCCAGCTTTGCATAGCCCACTGTGACCGTTATACGGTGGTCCTCCACCATTTGACGGGCTGTCAAATATTATACGGTCCCTCAAATGGTCCGTCAAAGTGCCATCTCCCGATAAGTTGCTCCTTTCGATTCGTTTGACTCCCAATCCTTATGGAACCTTCTTGGCACTTCCATAACACTTCATTAACCATGCAATAGGCCCTATAGCAGCCCCTCAAGACATTACCAAATAAATATTAGCTCAATTATAGTGAAAACCTTCCCAAACATGGCTCATATTTCACTTCCTTCAACGAACTTAGTTCGATATATTCCTATGACCTCAAAGTCTTAAAGTACTTACTTAAAGTTATCAAATACTCTCCTTAATCTCATAAGGATCTCATGTTCACTTTAGGATCATGCTAGTCTACTCATGATTCACACGACTCGAAATTTCTGAGATGCAACAACCCGCCCCAGCGGTAAGTTCACCGCTTCAGCGGTGCCGCTACGGCGGCTGAGTGGCTGCTATGGCGGCTCATTGGCATTTGCTATTACTGCTATGGCGGTGACTAGGCCGCTACAGCATAACCACTGTAGCGATAACACTACCGCTATGGCGGCTACGGGCCTGGTGGCCATGTTTCCATTCCTTACGCGATGCGCACAACGATTTTGGTTAAATTAAATTATTACCAGAACATAACTAGATGGAGACATTATTAAGGAGCTAGAGTTGTCGTCTTCCTTCGAAATTTACAGTAATGAAGAAACGGTTCGTTACACCGCATCTCCCTTCCTCTCCTTAGGGAGGAGGTTGGGCAGTGAGGGTTGCCAAAAAGGTGAGTTTGCGACCAATTTACTGCCGCAAACTGGACCACTGTTACGGTTCTCTTTTACACGGATTAAGGTATAAAAGTTACTACGAGTTTGTTGGTGCTCTAAATTGAATATTTAGTATTTTTTAGAGTCTCACCTAATTTATTAAAGGAAAACTAGGTAAACTGAGCAAAAGATTTTTCAAGCGAGTGAGAAATCCTTTTGGACCAGAGTTCAAGATAAGGATTCTGGTGATCCCCTAGGAAAGGTTTTAAGCACCCTAATACTAAGGATCCGTAGAATACAGTTGGCCTACGAGCTTCAATGTGTGATTAATGTATTTATTTGCTAAAATGTTTTCTTTCTTCAAAAAATTGTCATTTTGATCATAAAACTCCACCTTTGGCAAAAATATCTTTAAGGATAAAAAATTTGTTTCATTTGGAAAATATTGTAAGGAAGTTAAATTCACTTCATTTTCAGACCGAGACAAACTTAAAATTTCTCTTAAGTAGAATTCCTACTATTTGGTCCTAATGTCGTGATTTTTGTCCCTATAAGTTTTATTATATGTATAAAAAATAGATGGTAGATTTCCTTCATAAAATAAGTATAAAAAGAGTTTGCTTTTATCTCTTTTTGTCCATTGAAGCTCATATAATCAATTATATTCCACAACCAAAGCCATCTCATTTCAAACTTGGGTCCAAATGTATTTTCTCTTGTCTCATGTTTTAAGGTTTGAGCTTTGGGTCCCAAAGGGATTTGCAAAATCCTTCAGCTTTTATGGTTTTTGAAATTCATTTTTTTTCATTCTACTACCTTATGAAATCAGTTTCTTCTCAATTTCCTTTAAGCACCACAAAATCATTTCAACTTTTTACTGCAAAAAATGACTCAAAACAGTTTCAATTTTAAAAGCTAATACCCAAATGTTGCTTTTTCTCTCGATTCATATACACACACATATATGTCTCGTATACCATCTTTGAAGAAATTATCAAGTTGGAAACTCATTTCCCAAGTTTCGTACATCATTTATCCTTTCTAAGTTTGATTTGAAAATCATTTGGGAAATCCCTAACTTTCTACGTGAAATTCCTAAGTTCTAACACATCCGGGTTTCAATATTTTACAATCATTTATTTACACATACATATACAAATTATATAAAAATGGAAAAAGAGGAGAGTTAGGCTAGTGGGCCTACCGAAGCCCACTAGTTGCCATTTTCACCCATGGTCTGGCTTTCAATCAGCGGCTGCCGCTAGAAATGGGGCTGACTTGATTTTAATGAGGTGTTGCACTTGAACCCAACGAGATTATGCAAAGGGGATTGAGTCCACTAGACTCGTGCTCAAGCAATTTTATGCACAAACAATAAAGAAAGAAAAAGAATTAGTAAATGAACAAGGAGTTGGTATTGATTTTAACAACTCAAACTGTAGGCATCAGTTTTATAAAATCATTCAGTTGAACTTTAGCTAAGGGAAATCTTTACTAATTGAATTCAACAACAAAGAACAAACTGTCCCTAGTATTTCTAAAGAGAACAGAGAAGCTAAAAAATACTTGGACAAAGCAAATATTAACTAATTTTAAGAAGAAAATATAGAGGCAGTCTGAAGTCAAACGGAGACCGCATATTTCTGAATTCTACAACTAGTTAAAGCATGTTTGGATTTCAAAACTGAAAAAAAAAATAAACTAGAAGGGTATATTTGGCCTGAATTCAACACACCTCCGACAGTGTCATTACACAATGGTATTCTTAGCACTTTGTAGATAGGAAACAGTAAGGTAGAGGAATAGCATATTTGAGGAGTCATTTGGACTGATTAAATGAATTTGAAACAGTAATTTAACTAAAGCAAGAACATTTAGTAAATGAAGAAGGATTAGACGAATGCTAATGCGTAAAACTTAACACAATAATTTATTAATAGATCTGAGTCAGATTAGAATTCTAAAAAAAGGTTCACAATACAGCAGCTCATTTCAAACATGAATCCATTTAAACACTAGAAAAACAAACATCTTCATCCTTCAAACTCAAATGCCATATCCATTCGATTTTAGGAGTACATATGAACTCATGTTCCATTTCAAAACCTAGACCAAAAGCTTCTGCACTTATTTCCAAAAAAAAAAAAAACACATAAAGGAGGCTAGGGATAGGGATCCTAACCAACCAGTGACTACAACATATTACTACTTGAACAAATACAAATTTTTGCTAATCCGACAACACGACAGTAAAGGAAAGTCAATGTGTTCAACAACTCCTATTAAAACTAGACAGTAGCACTTCTTATTAAACTCTTAAACAGAAGGGAAAAAAAAGAGGCTATGACCTCTATTACATATTCAAACACAATATGAACATAGACCAGTAGAAGGACATGCTCTCATGCCTACAATAAAAACAAACAGTTTCATGCCTCAACGTGTGAAGACCTTGGAAATAGGAAACTATCATTCAAACGAGATTGAAGCTGAGATTAATCTACACACAACTAAACAAAATTTCAAAATAAACATTAAGAGGATATTAAACCACTTGAAACAAAATGAAGCTAAGCCAATCTACACATGAGATTAGAAATATACCTAAGCGATGAAAATATGCAGGCAACCTAGAAGGAAATATACTTATCTAACTTTGACAACATTTTAAAGCTAAGCTAATCTACAACAAAATGGGAAACACATAGAACTTAAAAAAAAAAAAAAATAAAGCTGAGACGAGGAAGAAATTACCTTTCCGTTGAGCAGCGACGGGGGCGACTGGAGTAGCAAATCACCTTTGACCTTTCACCGACTCAACAAACTAACTCGAAACGAAATAAAATTTTTAAAACTTGTTCCGATAATTCAAGAACTCGGACGACAAGAGAAATTTTTTGTTTTTGAGCCAAGTAATTTTAGAATTTCAGAATTTGGGGATGTTAAAACTTTTTGAGGTGTAAAAAAAACATGTCCTGAGAATGAAGAGAGTGGGTTCTATTTATAGAACCCCAATTCTAGGGTTTTAACATTTCAAAACGATGTGGGACTCATTTCAAATCGGAAATGGTTCAATTTTGGTTTGAAATCCGAATTTTCTTAATGAAAGTTTTCAAATTCGTACTAGAAAAGAAGAAAACTAAAAGAAAATTGATAAGAAAGTCAAGGGTTACCGTTTGAATTGATTTTGCTGTAGGAAAAACTCCAAATGCCATTAAGGTTTTTGCTGAAAACGGACGAACAAGACTGTGGAAAGCAAAAGATCCCACTGTCTTTGCCAAGAATGGGATTCGCATGAGCTGGATGTAGAATTAGGGCTCGTTTGGTTCTGGACATTTTCTTAAAATGATGGGGAAAAGAGGTGTTGGGGAATTAAGGATTGATTAGGCCGGGTCAGTTTTTTTATTGAGATTGGGCTGGTTCAAAAATAAGGAAAGGATGACAAGCTGGCTTGAACTTTAAGAAAATGGCCAAATTTGAGTTTAAAACTGTGACTTTCTTATTTCAATTATAACCACACTTTGTGAAAAGTAGTTATTTCAATTCAAATCGAGGTCAATTCTTTTAAATCAAGACTAATTTTTAAAATCCAGCAGATTTGAAATAAGATTGAATTAAGTATCCAATTAAATAATTAAGCTTCTTGAATTTAACAAAGTAAAATATTGAATAATTATAGTAATTAAGTTGTGAAGGACTTTAATTTTACCATTAAAATACGTACTAAAATAAATACTTGTTTTTGTGCAAATTGATTTTGAAATTGATAAAATTGACATAACTTATACTTAAATTATACGTAAAATGTACATAATATATATCATAGCATTTTCCCAAATACATTAGCAAAATATCACCGAAAGTAACTTAGAAAGCATTTTTTGATTTTATGAATAATTCTTTTACTCTGTTTGCGATTTAAGAAGCTTGACTAGTTAATGAATTTTCGGAGGGCAAAAATTGGGTGTCAACAACTTGCCCCTTCGTTGTTCAAGGATGGCAGAGCCGTCCTTGGGCAACGAAATTTGACAAATCCGATTTTTATCCGACCAACTCAACTCGTCTCTTAAGTGAAAAAGTGCATATTTTTTTTATTTTTTTTTAAATTATGGCCGGACCCTGGCATTGGGTTTCCTACATATCTCAGGCAATATGAGAATTCAGGCCACTTTGAAAAACGCATTCTTTTCAATTCATTTGACCTTCAATCCTTATGGAACCTTCTTGACCCTTGTATAAAACTTCATTAACCATCCAAGGGGCCTTATAGCTCCCCCTAAAGTCAATGCTAAGCAATGTATAACTCAAATGATACGAAATCTTCCCAAAACATGACTCAAACACCAATTTCTTCAATGAACTTACTTTCACCGATTCATTTAACTCCGAAATCTTAAGGTACACACTTAAAATTATCAAATATCCTTCTTAACCTTATAAGGGCTTCATGTCCACTTTAGGCTTGCGTTAGTTCACTCATAATGCAAACGACACGAAATTTCTAAGGTGTAACATTCCTCCCTCCTTAAGAACATTCGTCCTCGCATGTTAGACTCTTAGGATTCTATAAAAATTTCGCCAGAGTTTTCCCTGTAAATATGCCACAACCATCCTACCACAACAAACCAAAATATACAACACCTCACAGGGCTACAACAACAATAACAATAATGGCCACACACAACCATGAAATCATCAAAAGGAAGCATTACATACACAAGACAATGGTGCCTCGGTCTAAACCTTCTCTGGGAGTGGAAACAGATGTGGATACCTGGACTTCATATCTTCCTCAGCTTCCCAAGTTATTTCTTCTCTATTATTTCTTCACCATAGAGCTTTAACTGAAGCTACATCTTTAGTTCTGAGTCTCCGAACTCGTCTATCTAGAATCGCAATAGGAACTTCTTCGTAGGACAATTGCTCAGTAACTTGGACATCATCTATGGGTACAATTCTCGAAGGATCTCCAATATACTTGCGAAGCATTGACACATGGAAAATTGGGTGAACCGACTGCAAGTCTGAAGGTAGATTTAACTCGTAAGCCACTTGGCCTATCTTGCGCACAATCTTGTAAGGCCCAATATACCAAGGACTAAGCTTGACCTTCTTACCAAATCTCATCACACTTTTCATAGATGACACCTTCAACAATACCCAATCATTAACTTAGAATTCTAAGTCTCGTCAGCGATTGTTTGCATACGATTTCTGACTACTCTGAGCTGCTAATAATTGATTCTGAATGAGCTTGACCTTTTCCACTGCTTGCTGGATCAAATCTGGACCTATTAACTTATTATTCCCCAATTCAAACCATCCAATTGGTGATCTACACTCGCCCCCATATAGAGCCTCATACGGGCTATCCGGATGCTGGGGTGATAGCTATTGTTATATGAAAACTCAATGAGTGGTAAGTGATCGTCCCAACTACCTCCAAAGTCTATCCCACATGCCCTTAATATATCTTCGAGGGTCTAAATGGCACGCTCAGCTTGTCCATCCGTCTGAGGATGAAATGCCGTACTAAGACTCACTTAAGTCCCCAAACCATTTTGAAAAGACTTCTAGAAATTAGCTGTAAACTGCACCCCCTCTATCCGAAATAACGGATACTGGAGCACCATAGAGTCGTACTATCTGTTTGACATACAGCTTTGCATAATGTTTAGCCGAGTACGTGGTTCTGACCGGTAGAAAATGAGCTGACTTCGTAAGTCTATCCATAATTACCCATATAGAATCATACTTATGCTGAGAACGAGGCAAGCCCGTAATGAAATCCATATTAATCACTTCCCATTTCCAAGTTGGAATTTGATAGCTTGCAACAATCCCCCGGCTTCTGATGCTCAATCTTTACGTGCTGACAGTTAGGACATTGAGCTACGAACTCTGCTATGTCTTTCTTTATTTCGTCCCACCAACAAATGGATTTAAGATCACGATACATCTTTTTCGCTCCTAGATGAACAGAATAACGGGAATGATCGGCTTTCCCCAGAATTTGTTGACGTAACCCTATTGCATTCGAAACACATAATCTGCCTCGATACCTGAGAACTCCATCTGTAGAAATCTCAAATGGTGACTTGTTCTTCTGAGGAAATGTACCTCTATAATGAGTTAACATGGAGGTCCTCATATTGGCGCCTTTTCGCCTCCACTACAAAGGATGAAACAGCTGAATTCTGGATAGTGACTCCCGTATTGCCTGAGTCCATCAAGTGAACTCCTAGGCTGGCTAGCTGTTGAAGCTCATGAGCTAACTCTCTCTTCTCCAGCTGAACATCACATAAAAGCGCCTATGGATTTGGGCTAAGAGCATCAGCTACTACATTCGCCTTTTCCGGGATGATTTAACCTATCATAATCCTTCAATAGCTCCAACCATCGTCTTTGCCGTAGATTCAACTCCTTCTGCTTGAAAATATACTGGAGACTCTTGTGGTCCGTATGAATATCAACATGAACACCATATAAATAAGGTCTCCACATCTTCAATGCATGAATAACCGCAGCTAACTCTAGATCATGGGTCGGGTAGTCTCTCTCATGTTTCCGTAATTGCCTTGAAGCATAAGCAATCACCTTACCGTGTTGCCTTAACACATAACTTAGTCCAACACCTGAGGTATCACAATAAATAACATAGCCCTCCAATCCTTCTGGAAGTGTCATGACCAGGGCCGAAGTTAATCTGTTCTTCAGCCATGAAAACTGCGCTCACCAAAGATCCGTCCACTGAAATTTAGATGATTTCTGAGTCAACTTCATCAATAGTGTAGAAATATAAGAAAAGCCTTCTACAAATCTTTTGTAATAACCTGCCAAGCCCAGAAAACTACGAACCATTCGTAGGTATTGTAGACCTTGGCCAAGTCTTCACAGCTTTAATCTTCTGGGTATCTATCAGAATACCATCATCGGAAATCATATGCCCCAGCAAAGTTACAAAATGTAACCAGAACTCACATTTTGAGAACTTTGCATATAGCTCCCGAGCTTGAAGAACACTAAGGACAGCACGTAAATGATCCGCATGTTCTGCCTCGGATCGAGAGTATATCAGGATATCACCGATGAACACAATCTCAAATAGATCTAGGACAAGCCTGAACACATTATTCATCAAATCCATGAATACCGCCGGTACATTAGTCAATCCAAACGGCATTACCCAAAACTCAAAATGACCATATCTAGTTCTGAAGGCTGCCTTCAGAATGTCCTCCTCCCTGACTCTCACCTGGTGGTACCCCCATCTCAGATCTATCTTTGAGAACCATTTGGCATCCTGTAACTGATCAAAATAAATCATCAATCCTTGAAAGTGGATATTTATTCTTTATTGACACCTTATTCAACTGCTTGTAATCAATACACATCCCCAAGGAACTATCTTTCTTCATTGAATACAACACAGGTGCTCCCTATGGCGACGAACTAGGCATAATAAAGCCTTTTTCTAGAAAATCTTTCAGTTGCTCCTTCAACTCTTTCAATTCTACAGGAGCCATTCTATAAGGAGGAATAGATATGGGCTTAGTATCCGGTAACACATCAATGGCAAAATCAATCTCCCGAAAACTGGAAAGTAACAATTTTTGTTCTGCAATCAACATTGGCATAACAGGAGGCCAACTAATCCATACCCATAATGACATCAAAATCTATCATTTTCAGCTTAATCAAGTTAGCCATGGTCTGGCGGTCGCAAACTACAACCACACAATTTCTATACACCCGTCTAGCTACCACTGGATCACTAACGGTGTAGATACTTCGAAAGGTTTTAATCGACTTTGGTGTCACCCCAAACCGATCAGCGACATAAGGAGTAGCATATGACACACAGAACTCAGATCAATCAATGCATATACATCATAAGAAAATACTGATAATATACCTGTGACAACATAAGGGGAAGACTCAAGATTCTGTCGCCCAGCTAATGTAGAGATATGATGCTGAAGACCACTCGAACCGGACGCTCCTCCTCTACCCCTACCACGGCCTGCTGGTGTCTGTGAGCTTTGTCCCGGAGGGCGTACAGATGACGAAAAACCAACTGTTGATCTTGTGGGCTGGACCCTGCCTTTACCACCTATCGATGGACAGTCACGCTTGATATGGCCTGGCCGACTGCAAGCATAACAAACATCTAAACCTAATCGGCACGGTCTACACTGAGTATATCGTGGTATAGGTGGTCTCGTCTGACCGGAACCACTACTAATCTGAGAACTGGGAACTCTGGAACTCTGAGCTAGTCCAGAATAAGTGGGTCTATCAAACCTGGGTCCAGGAAAATGTGGAGGCGCACTAGCTGCTGAATGAGCTGAGCGTTTAGAGAACTGCTTGGGCCACCTATGAACTCACTGTCAAACCCTGAAAACCTGGCTCTCTTGCTCTGACCCCTATCACCATGGCCCGCACCTTGTCGCTGAGCCTGAGCGGCTACTAATTGGGTCAGCAAAGGATGGCCTCTCTCACATCCTGGCTTGAGGCATCTGTCGGAGGAACTAGGGGTGTTGGAGCTGGAGCTGAGGCTCTTTCATGCTCCTCTAAAATGGTGGAGTATGAGAGGTCCCTGATGAAGCCTCATTTGGGACTCACCCTCCTCTATATCTACCGGTGGCTCCTGCTCAGTCCTCCTTCCGACCACTGTCTTGCCCTTCTAGGCCGCTGTTTCTTTTCTCTTCACAGGCATCGCTGAAAACATAACACATGGTTAGAAAAAAGGGAAACTCTTATATCGTGGCTCTATCGCATGATCTATGATGAGGAAGAAAGGTCAATCATTCCTAAATGCCCCGCAGCATCCTTTTCATAAATGTGGCGCGCTTTACACCTATAAACAAGACTCTACTGGACACAGCTCATAAACACATCCTAGGACGAACTGATCTGATACCACTTTTATCACGACCCAACCGGAGGGCCATGACGGGTACCCGGAGTTAACCTACCGAGCACCACCTAACATGATTCTTATAATCACAACTCGATGGACCACATGGCTAACTCACAGTTATCATAATCTGTAAAGGCATGAATTCTCAAATAATAGCTCATCTATATGGTTATCATCAACTATGCCTATATATAAACAAGCCAACAAGGCTACAAAGATGATGTACAAAATACGAACCGGTAAGGTTGTGAGCCGTTTAACTGTACACATCTGTCTACGAGCCTCTAAATAGAGTAAAGAAATCATAAGGATGGGACAGGACCCCGCTGTGCCAAAATATGTACACAAAAGGGTAATACCAATACACTACAATTACAAGTAAGTGGAGCGCTCCTGAGACTCCGCTGATGAATCACCTAGGGGTTTGATCCGTCTCTCTACCTACCTGTGGGCATGAACGCAACGTCCACAAACAAAAGGACTTCAGTACGAATAATGTACTGAGTATGTAAGGCATGAATAACTACATAATAAGGATATAAAGGAGCATGAGATAAAAGAGATAACCTGCACATCTGATAGCCTCTTAAGGTGAATATCATGCATGCTTAGCTTTTCCTTTCAAAACAACATCTTATACATACATCCATATATATATATATATATAGAGTATACTGCCCGACCATATAGGTACGGTGTTATTATCATATATATAATATACGCACCGGCATATAGGCACGGTTATATATATATATATATATATATATATATATATATATATATATATATACACACACATATTGCCCGACCATATAGGTACGATGTTATTATCATATATATAGTATACTGCCCGGCCATATAGGCGTGGTGTTATTATCATATCATCATTATATATATTGCTACGGAACGTGCAGCCCAATCCATATATCATATCATCATTATATATATTGCTGCAGAACGTGTAGCCCGATCCATATATCCCGCGTCCGAGTATCTCGCGTCCGGGATGATATCATAAGCTGCCCACTGCAGTGATGCGTACATCTAGTGTCTGCCCGACTGGCTATAGCACGGCGCGATATGAGAAAATACATACATATATATAAAAGAATGCATGAGAGCCCAAACGAAACGTTACTACTCTATCGGAGTGACGTAAGGTCGGTAAACCTCCGATTTCTATTATGGAATCATCTTCATCGCTATATCTCACCTTGAAAGAACAACTATTATAAGATGAGATCAATAACAACGAATACAATCAATAATCATGGAACAAGGTCAATATTATCATGAGAACATTACGAAATATAAGCTTTGATATCTTTGGAATTGAAATCATCATCATCATTATCATAAAGAACTTTTATCAACAATACCATAAGAATCTTGAAAATCATGTGTTTCTAACATCTCTAGGAAGTAAGACATTATGGATATCAAGTACGGGTTCACAATAAGAAGATCATGCCTTTAGAAAGAAAGGGTTAGCCTTAACATACCTTTATGTTTCTTAACTACTAGACGTCTTTCTCCAAAGCCCGCAAAATCTACATTCAAGAGGATTCATACTAAAGGTTAAGTCTTGAAAACACCCATAAGTTCAAACTAGAGCAACTAAGGAGCTAATGGAAATTGGGCAGCACTTGCCCTATTTTGTCGACTTCCACCATATTACAAAACAGCCCCCAAACAACAATAACAACATCCACAATATCATAATCAAGAATTTATATTCAATTTAATCTCAAATTTATCCAAAAATCCCTTTTTAAGTTCATCTCACAGTCATCTTCTTCATTTCAACCCTTTATGACTTCTCCACTTTCATTCTTTTCCTTTCCAAGAGTTACTAAACCTTTACAACAACTCAATCACGTAACTAATAGGAAGAATATACCTTATAATGGAAGAACTTCACTTTGCTCAACTCTTTCCATGATTAAGTTCATCACCACCTTGAAGAGAAACAAGAACAATCACCTTCCATGGATTCTCTGGGGGTTTTATGTTGATCTTCTCTCTTGATGATATAGCTAGGTTTGGAATGGTAAGGAAGCTTCAATAACTCTCTAGAAGTATGGGGAAATTAGTGTGGGAGGTTGGTATGAAAATGGGATCTTTCAGGATTTAAAAAGGTGACAAAATGGCTCCCCCGCACCAATTTGCGGTGGAGATGCGGTTCAGCGTATTGGTTATGCTGCCACATCTCCCCTCCTCTCCTTAGGGAGGGGGTTGGGCAGTGAGGGCTGCCAAAAAGGTGAGTTTACGGCCAGTTTTCTGCTCAGCAAACTCAATTTGTGGCTGCAAACTGGACCACAAACTCCGGCTTTTGCGAAAACGCGTTCTTTTCGATTCGTTTGACCTCCAATCCTTATGTAACCTTCTTGGCATTTGTATAAAACTTCATTAACCATCCAAGGGTCCCTATATCTCCCCCTAAAGTCAATTCTAAGAAATATATAGCTCAAATGATACGAGATCTTCCCAAAACATGACTCAAACTCCAATTTCTTCAACGAACTTACTTTCACCGATTCATTTAACTCCAAAACCTTAAGGTACACACTTAAAATTATCAAATACCCTTCTTAACCTTATAAGGGCTTCATGTCCACTTTAGGCTTTCGTTAGTTCACTCATAATGCAAACGACACGAAATTTCCAAGGTGTAACAAAGACCATCTCGTTTAGGCCTAAGGCCTCCTTAATATTTCTGCCTGCTTCTATGTGCATTTATGCCTTTAGTTTATTTAAAGTACGCATTATATGTGCCTTAGTCTAAATACTTAGACGAATACTAATCTTTATCCCCTTGTGTTCCATGTGAATTCAACTTGGGCCATTCGGGCCACCCTTGCATTAAACCTGTTGGGCCAGAAGCCCAACCCCTTTCTTAATAGAGTTTGTGTAAGGGAAACTAATATTATTTGAACACCCAACCATGGGTGAAAATGGTGAAGGCCCAGCTATGGGTGAAAATAGCTAACTGGTGGGCTTAGGTAGGCCCACTAGGGTAAACTTTCCTTTTATATTCATTTTTTTGTTTAAATGTTTTTGTCAGACACTTGATATTATTGAAACCCCATTGTATGTTAGGGCTTAGGAAAAAATGTTGGTATTTTAGTAAAGTCGACCCAAAAACCATTTTGAATACGGTTAACTCTCAATTTGGCATGAAAATTTTTACTTGATTTTGGCTCTAAAATTAGTAAAGATGCAATCAATTGTAAGATGATAAAAATGGGACTTTTTGGCTAAGTAAAAAACTGGATCAGTGTTTAAAAATAAAATAAAACAAATCTTCAAATGATTTGCAATAAGCTTTTGGCTTTAAACTTGCAACTACAGTGACAGACTCCCTTTCTTCAAAAACCGACTTGGGACAAAAACTTTAAGGGTCACATTTCATGAATACCAAAGGACATTTTTTGGACTTGGGATGACTTGGGTGAAATTCAGAAACAGGAAATCGGTCATGGACTTTGTGGAAATTTGACAAGAACTAAAACTGTTTTGGGCCTTAGGCCCAGTACCTGTTGGACCGAAAAAATGAGGAAAAATCTACTTGGACCAAGGTTGAGATAAGATGGATTTGGACTTGGAATATGGACTGATCAATATGAACTTCAATGATATAAAAATGGACTTAAGCTAAACAATTGTGTTTTTTCTTATATATGTATAAAAATCGGAGATATACTCCATACTTTCTATATACGTATAATAAAACCCATAAGTACTAAACCCATTTCATTAGGAGTACCAAATTGTGTAGGTAGAAAGGAAGCTCTCTTCTCTCTCCATGCAAATCCTAAAAGAGAGTAAACCCTAATCTTTTAACCATGGCCGCTATTACTCAATATCCACCTTTACCTTCCAACCCTTCCACTAGTGGAGCGATTACCATTGATGAATATGTAGTGAAAACCCTAAAATATGCTGAAGTTGTAAACCCTAATCATGCAACCATCCAGACGCCAATATGTGATGTTGAGCCAATTCATATGAAGCCCGTGGAGATTGTTGATGGGATACATGTGATTAAATGGACGGAGGAAGAGGTTTTACGCATGAACAAAATTGAAAATCTCTCGTATGCAGTGATAGGAGAATTTTCATATAATTTGCCTGATTTGGTGGTCTTGAGAATCCAAATTCCTAAATAATGTGGCATAAAAGGAGATTGTAGGATTGGTTTTTTCAGGCATAGACATGTTCTTATGAGATTGGAGAACTTAGAAGACTTCCTTACAATGACTTCAAAGGTTGTGCATTATGTTAAGTGTAAGGATGGCTATTCTTACCAAATGCGTACATTAATTTATTATCCTATGTTCAAAATTGATGAGGAGACAACTAAGACCATAGCTTGGATCTCTTTTTCGTACTTGTTGCCTACTTATTATGTAAAGGAGGCTCTTTTCTCTTTAGCTTCAGTAGTAGGTCAACCAATACAGTTGGACATGGTAACTATTAACAAAACTAGACCTAGTTGTGGTAGGGTTAAAGTTTTAGTTAATCTTGTTACTAATCTACCAGAGTTTGAAAGGATGGAAATCAAGGATGTGAAAGTTTAGCAAGTTAGACTAGGGGATGTTATGATCCAATATGATGTATTGCCAAAGTATTGTAAGAAATGCAAGCTTCAAGGTTATGATGAGATTGGTTGTAGGATTTTGCATCCAGAATTGAGATTAGAGACTGCTGAGACTTTTAAAAATAAAGTTGTGAATGATACTGGTAAGAAAAGAAGGAGGGGGTGAAGAAAGTTGTTTCACAGGTGGTGAAATAACCTTCTAAAGGTTGGAACTATAGGAAATTCCCTACTAAAACTCTTGCTAGTGGATTAGTAGTGGGAACTCCTGGAACTTTTAATGTGGTTGCAGATATAAGAAATATGGATATAGGTAATAAATCTGACAACAATGAGATTCATATGGAAAAAAAATTTGCTGCACTTGAGGTTGAAGAGGTGGTTGATAATGGGAAGGACGAGCCCTTAATATTTGATGATGTTATTCCTAGTGCAGCTAAGAATGTAGTTGATATTGCTGAAAGGGCAATCAGAGAGAATAAGGATTTTAAAGGTGTGATTGATAATATGATCATGGAAACAAATTCTACTGCTTTGCAGGCAAATTTGGAATCTGTGGAAACTTGTGAGGAGATTTCTAATGTGATATGTAATGAAGATTCTTTTGCAGGTAAGTTGGAAATAGTAGAACCTACTACTACTGTTCCTGAACTTAATGCTGAGGACCAAATGGTGGACAATGTAGTGGATAATGTGGCAAATCTAGAGGAGGAGGATAAGTTGGATACTCTAGAGACTCCAAATTCCTTAGAAACAGTTGCGAGTCATGGGGTGGATAATGTGGAAAAAGGGTGAGGTGGATTATGAGGTAAATGAGGCTGCTTATCTCCTTCTAAATTGGGTGATAATGTAGAAGTTGATGATCCTGGTGGAGGACTAGAAGGGTCTTGGTGAACTCATGATCATTGCCTTTGATTGAGAAGGGGATGGTTAACTCAATGGATATAGTAACCAGTTCTATGACAATTCAACCTTTGCAAAAATTGAGTAAGGATTCTCCTATGAGGAGGCTACATGATATTGTTTCTCACCAAGTAGGAGGGTAAGAAAACAGTAACTCAGATGGTAAGGAAAATGAGATCAATAATATTGAAGATAATGAGGAATCTCTGGAGGCTAAAATAGATCATATAAGTAGACAGGCTGGTTTATCACCAAGATCAGCATTGAAGAGTCGTAAAAAGGGAAAGAAGGGAAGTCATATGGAAGGTCAATATTTAACCAGGGATATGCCAAAGAGAGCTGCAGCTTTGAAAGTCTCTTTTAAATGATAGTAAAAGCTTTGATATGGAACATCAGATCAGTAAGGACTTAACAGGCTTTTCATAGGCTACAAATGTTACATAGCCATCACAATTTTGTATTGATAGCTTTGATGGAACCTTTTCAACAAGCTAGACATATACAGAATTATCAAAGAAGATTGAGAATGCATAGTGCAGGTGCAAACAAAGAATGGGAAGATTTGGTTCTTTGTTAATGAAAATGTGGATGTACAGGTTGTATCAAATATAGAACAGGAGATTACTTTGAAGTTATTTCTGCAGAAGCACAACAGACATATGATTTCTACACTAGTATATGCTAAATGCGATGACTATGAGAGGTTGTAATTATGGGATAGTATATATCATTTTTCTGCTAATATAGATATACCTTGGATGGTAGGAGGAGATTTTAATGTGGTGCTAAATGAGGAAGAGAAAATTGGTGGTACTCCTATTGTCCCTCAAGATTATGAAGACATTGCCTTTTGTATAAATTCTTGTGAGCTGGAGGAAACATCTTTCAAAGGTGATCCATTTACATGGTGGAATGCGAGGGATGGAAATGGCTGCATATTTGAGAGATTGGATAGGATTGTAGTCAACTCACATATGCAGAATTGGTTTGGAAACATTGAGGTGGAACACTTGTCTAGGACAGGCTCTGACCATGCTCCTTTATTTATCACCTTGGGTACTGATGATCATGAAGATTTTCAGGATATTATTAAAGGCAATTGGCCTAGGGACGGTGATGGTGATCCTTTTCTGAATTTCAAAAAGAAGATTAAACAAGTTAAAGGGGCATTATCAGCTTGGAGTAAGGTGGCTTTTGGTGACATTTTCAAACAACTCATCATAAGGGAGGAGATTGTGAGGGTGAAAGAACAGTTGTTTGAAGAAGAGCCTTCAGTGGAGAATAGATGCATTCTGCAACTAGCACAAGTAGAAATGAAGAAATATTTACATTTTGAGGAAGAATTCTGGAAACAAAATCTGGTTATACCTGGTTTGCTGAGGGTGATAGAAACACAAAGTTTTTCCATAGTATTGTCAATGGTAGAAGAAAAAGGCTACAAGTGAAGAGAATCCAGGATGCTGATGGAGTATGGCTTGAGAATGAGGAAGGAATTGCTCAAGGTGCAGTGCAGTTTTTTCAAGATCAGTTTACTCAAGAAGCTTGTAGTTCAGACTTCTCAATGATAAATATTGTGCCCAGATTAGTTACTGATGAATACAATGAAATGTTGTGTGCCCTTCCCATAGAAGATGAAAATAAAAAAGATAGCTTTTGGTTCAAAAGGTGAGAGTGCTTGTGGTCTAGATGGATTATCAGGCAGCTTTTATCAGGCTTGCTGGAATATAGTTGGGATAGATGTCTATAAAGTAGTGAAGGCATTCTATGAAGGTCATACCCTTCCAAAGTCTGTTACACACACAAACCTAGTACTCCTTCCTAAGAAGGCGGTAGTTCAGCAGTTCACTGATTTGAGGCCTATAAGTTTGAGTAACTTTATCAATAAAGTTATTTATAGAGTTGTGCATGGGAGGCTAGACAAGATCTTGCATGAGATGATTTCTCCCAACCAGTCTGGGTTTGTGAAGAATAGAAGTATCATTGAGAATGTTCTACTCACTCAACAAATTGTGACAGATATCAGAAAAGAAGCAAGCTTGCTCATGTGATTATCAATCTAGACATGGCTAAAGCCTATAATAGAGTGTCATGGCAGTTTTTAACCAAAGTTTTGGAAAAGATGGGATTTGATGGAGCATTTGTGGATCAGATATGGAGGCTACTAGCTAACAATTAGTACTTAGTTCTGTTAAATGGCCAGTCTCATGGTTTCTTTCACCCAATTAGAGGAGTGAAGCAAGGTGAGCCTTTATCACCTGCATTGTTTGTTCTAGCTACAGAGGTGCTATCAAGAGCTCTTAACTCTTTATTTGATCATGAACAATACAAGGGGTATGGTATGCCTAAATGGGGTGCCAATTTGAACCATATTGCATATGCAGATGACACTATTATCTTTACCTCAGCAGATAAGGTTTCATTAGACATGATCATGACAGTCTTGAGGAAGTATGAAGATGTTTCAGGACAGAAAATTCACAAAAACAAGAGTTGTTTTTACTTGCATCAGAAATTATCAGCTGTTTTGTGTCAAGAGGTAGAGCAGACTACACGTTTCACTAGAGGTGTCTTCCCATTTAAGTACTCAGGCTATCCAATATTCCATACTAGAAAGAGAAAGGTGTACTTCAATGAGTTGATCAAGAAGGTTAAAAACAAGCTGTAGAATTGGAAGGGCAGGCTCCTCTCTTTTGGTGGTAAGGCAGTCTTAATCACTAGTGTACTTCAAAGTATGCCTCTTTATCTGTTATCAGGCATGGAACCTACTAAATACACTTTGAATGAGCTACACAAAATCTTTGCAAGATTTTTCTAGAGTAATAAAAAAGAAGGCAAAAGTAGACATTGATCAGCTTGGTTAAAAGTGTGTGTTCCAAAAAATGAAGAGGCCTAGGGTTTAGATCCTTATTTGATATTTATGGTGCTCTTTTTTCTAAGTTATGGTGGAGGTTTTGAACAAAGATGCACATTGTGGTCTACATATATGTGGAATAAGTATTGTAAGAGGAGGCTCACAATTATGGAAAAAGATGTTAGAAGCTAGAGATGTGATTGAAAAGGATATATGGTGGGAGACAAGAAATGGTTCAGCTAACTTCTGGTATGATAATTGGACAAAGCTAGGTCCTATAGCTGAGTTGATGCCTATAATTTTCATTTTGATGAAAGCATTCAGGATGTGGAAGACATGATGATAAATGGACAGTGGAATATCTGTTGACACCTAATTTTTGACCTCCCGTAATTTATTTCAATCACTCAGGATCCCCTGATAATAAATAAATGAGCTGAGCATTTTTAAAGGCCTTAAATGGTTTTTATAAATTGTCCAGATCAATATTTCTTTCCCTTAACTTAACAAAAGGGGATTTTCATGCGTCATAAATTTTATTTAGAGATTAATGAGTATTTTCATGATATTTTATGAGATTTGTTAAATTTAATTAAACAAGAAAATGAGAGAGAGAGAGAGAGAGAGAGAGAGAGGGTTCTTATTTAATCATATAAAATTATCAAGATTTTGCAAATACTTCATTCTCTTTTAATCTTTGAAAGTTTGAGTAATTTAAATAATTTAAGTAATTAACTATTTAACCCTTTAAATTTCGAATTTTTTATGTAATCTGCATGATTTATCAAAAATAGGCATAAATTGCCCTTAAATATTTTAACCAGGCTAATTAATTAAGCGATAATTACTGCAAAATTGATCCTTTTATAAATGTATTTTTTGTCTTAGTCAGGATTAATTTAATCAATTCACAATTTAAGGAAATTAGACTTATTTTGCAGAATCAGCCTGCTAATGCTTTATTTGAAATAATCGATTTAATTTAATTCCAAAATTGTTAATTGGGACAAAAGGCCATAATTGAAATATTCATGCTAGGCCACATTCGCAATTTTGAGTCCAAGAACACAGCTAGTCACTTTTAAATTATTTATATGGGTCAATTATGTCCTAATTTACTTGTAATTGAATTATTGTGACTAATAATTAATATTCTAGTTTTGTGCATTTATTTAATTTACTTTATATGTGCGTATATACACTAGGTGTATACGTATGTATACACTTATACATAAAAAAAGGGCCAGTCTACTGTTTTGAAGAATCGGACCAGGTCTGGTCCAAAAATGGACCGAGACCCAGCCCAAAATATGAGCCCAAACGACTAAAGGGAGTAATAACCCTTTAATCATTTCATTTTCAACCAAACACACCCGTCTCTATTCTTTCAAGAAGGTTCTAGAAGAACCTAGGAGACGACGTCGTTTCCACCGCTAAGGCCACCTCATCTCACCATTTTTGGCAAGGGTTCAAGCCAAAGGACAAGCGGTCAGGAGCATTGAAGAATTTCGGGTAAGGCATTAATTGCCCTACCCATTTTCGTCTAACACTACCATGTTTTTTGCCCAAACAAGGTATTTAATCCCTTTTTCTTGTCTATTTTCATTCACTACTGTCAAGCCATAATGGGCTTTGTTGGATTGTGAAAAAGCAAGGTCGATCTTCATTGGTTCACCCATGAAGGTTTGGATTGGTCAAAACGAGGTTGAGCCTTAGACTATTGATTTGTTTCTTTGGTGGATCTCAGCTGTTTGTTTGAAATTTCAAGGGCAAACTGCCCAGTTTAATCTAGTCCCGCATCGATATTCGTAGTCCTTGAATGAATTTTGGGGTTCTATAACCCCATCCCTCACCAAAAAGCAGGTTTTTTACAACCAAGAGGCTTGAACTTTGAGTTTTACTCGAAATTTATGCTTCATTAGCATAATTTTAGACTTCAACTAAGGGGTTAGAGTCTTCTCTAGTTCTAATTTATTTATTTTTGTGCTTTGTGTGGTTGAGATTTGAATTTGTAAGCACCAAGGTCTTCAAATCCATTCTTGTTCACGGCTGCGCTCAAAAAAGGTAACACTTTAAGCTTGTTATTTATTTCTGTTATTTTTTTTTTTGATGATATTTAGTCTTTGTTGTTAAGTGTTCCAGGTACTGATGGATAGTCTTATAGAATAGTTGTCACGCCCCATGCCATGGCCTGGGCGCAACACGACACTCGGGCCTTGCTTGCATGTGTCCGAGCGAACCTCATGGCTTGCTTGTCAACATGGGCATCAAAACCACATAATCTATATGATGCAATTTAAATGAATCACGAAAACATAATTGCGAAATAAAGTCTTGAAGTAATCTCATAGCATGACATATCATGAAAACGTAATAGTCTGCAAACATAAAAGCACAATTGACTTCATGTACTAACATCTGTCTATGAAACCTCTAAAACATGTCTGAATACTAACTACCAGGACATGGCCCTGGACTACCATAAACTGAATACTAGTGCAGACTCCATGTTGAACCCCAAGAGAAGTTGGGCTCACCAATAAGCTGATAGCCGAGATGATCCTACTGCACAGGTGTATGCTCCTGAAAACCGATATCTGCACCGTGAAGTGCAGGTTCCCCTGGCAAAAAGGGACGTTAGTACATGGTGAATAGTACTAGTATGTAAAACCTGCTGAAACGAAGAACATGGCACAATATAGGTATAGGACATGAACTGAAACTGAATATAACCTGAACATGAGCATGAGTAGAGTTTGAAAACAGTAAACCAATGGAAATATATGTATATATAACTGCTTGTAACATGGGGAATGCTATAGTATAACCGACAACATGATCTGGTACTTGCGTCCTACCAGCAGAACACTCACACCTTGCCAGGGATATGAGATTTAAATTATAATAATAAGCATGTAAGGATCCAAACTGCATAATGAAGGTGTTGCCTCCTTGCTGACAACCCTTATCCTACGGTGGCTACGTAGTTTCAGGCTTTACTAAGCCTTCTCGGTTAACTAAGCAAATCCCAAAACATCTGAACCTTCTCGGTTAACTAAGCAAATCCCAAAACATCTGAACCTTCTCGGTTAACTAAGCAAATCCCAAAACATGTGAATTATCATGATAGCTTGTGAGATCATGGTTTCATGAGATTTCTTGTCATAGTATTGCAAACATGTTCTTGATTCATGAATAATAATAATAATAATAATAATAATAATAATAATAATAATAATAATAATAATAATAATAATAATAATAATAATAATAATAATAATAATAATCATAAATACTTATATAATTAACTTGAAAACATGCTTGTAACTTGCTAGATAAAATCATGAAGCTTCATATAAACATAATGAGAACACATGAGGAAGAATTCATGATTCATGGATTAAGCTAGGGTTTCTAATAACCATAATGGAAGATTAGGAATATAATAACGAATATATATACAAAATTCATGTTCATAAATACATAAATACGGGCTACCAATATCTTGGGTTTAATGCCCTAGGATTTGAACTTCATGGATATCAAGAAACGGAGCGTGGGGAAGAACGTAGAGATTCTCACACGTGAATAGAAGTTCTACATATCTTAATCCCTCCAAAACTTGAATTAAAGACTTGAATTTTGAAGAAGAACTCCAAAAGCTAGAATCTTGATTTTTATGTGGGTTTTCTTGAAAACCCTAGGTTAGGAATGATGAATTCTTGATTAGTAATCATGGGTATATGTTAGAATTAACTTGGGATGACTTAGAATGGCTTACCTTAGTATGTCTTGAGTTTGGCAGAGAAGAATTTCGTCCTTAGGGTTTGGGAGAATGAAAAATTGGAACAAAATAAGACCATACCCATGCTAAATGAGTTTTCTAACAAAAACGGGCAATGTACGTCCTAGGATGTATGGCCCGTACTTGAAAGTACGTCCAATACTCCTTGGGCGTACATTGGGTGAAATTTTCAGTGAAGATTTAGCTCTGCCACCCTTCAGTAAAATGGCTATAACTCTTTCTACGGATGTCCATTTGATCTTTACAATATGCCGTTGGAAAGCTATTTGAATTATATACAACTTTCAAGAAGGAAGTTTTCTCAAATTACTAACGCACATTCTCGAAAACTGGCAATGAATGAAGATTCAGCTCTGCCACCTTCAAGAAATGGCCATAACTCTTTGTAAGGATGTCCGTTTGATCTCTGCAATATATCGTTGGAAAGATATTTTAATTATCTAAAACTTTCAAGAAGGAAGTTTTCTCAAACTAATAACGCAAATTCTCAAAAACTGGCAATGAATGAAGATTGTCTCAGATTTAGACAGATTTAGAAGGCCTTAAGGATTTCACTTTGTGGTTTGACTTCAAAATGACTATCTATTGCCCGAAATCATCTCGAAGGGATTCATATAACTAACATGTCATTACAATACCAATATTACCCATTAGGACCTAACTTGAACTTACGAGATGTTACCGATATGGTTTAGTATGAAAGTACGAGATGTTACAATATCTCCCCCTTGGGATCATTCGTCCTCGAATGATGGGTCATAGTTAAGATTGGGACTAGACCTGGCTTGAATACATGAACATGAAGGAACATAACATGAAACATGGGACATGATATGACGTGATTATATGGAAGTATGAATACTGAAGCATGAGACATGAGCGTGAAACATGAGACATGACATGACATAGGGTATGAAGGTTACCTTGAGAATTCTCTGCTTGCTCTTCAAACAAAAATAGGTACTTGGATTTCATATCCTCGTCGACTTCCCATTTAGCTTCCTCAACTTTCTGACTTCTCCATAACACTTTTACTGAGGCCACTTCCTTAGTTCGCAACTTGTGAACCTGACGATCAAGAATGGCTACGGGGATCTCTTCATAGGTCAAACCATCCTTAACTGTTATAGTATCAGCAGGAGCAACCAACGACGGGTTTCTTACATACTTCCTCAACATGGACACATGAAACACTGGATGTACAGCAGCCAACTCTTGTGGCAACTCAAGTTCATAAGCTACTAGACCGACCTTTCGCAGAATTCTGTAAGGTCCAATATATCTAGGACTGAGTTTGCCTTTCTTGCCAAATCTCATAACACCCTTCATGGGTGAGACTTTAAGGAACACCCAATCATCAACTTGAAATTCTAAGTCTCTTCGCCTCACTTCTGTGTAAGACTTCTGGTGACTCTAAGCCATTTTCAAATGCTCTTGAATTAACTTGACTTTCTCCATAGCCTGATAAATCAAATCTGGCCCTAACAATTCTACTTCACCAATGTTATATCTCGTACTTCTGTACGTTGGATTATTCGTAAGTTAACCGACATAAGTTCAAGGACAAGATTATTTTTGAGATATGAGACAAGGACTTTTAAATCCTAATTTTATTATTGCACGGTTTTGCTAATTAATCACTATCAATGTGGAAACATTAGTGAAGTGAAAAATTAACAACCATGATAAGATTATTAAGTGGGCCCCACTAAAACATGGATAATTAAGATTGGAGCATGGATGATGACATGCTAAAGTGGGGCACGTGTCAAGTGGGCTGATGGCATATATATATATATTGGTGATGACTAATTTATTCATATCATCTTCTTCATAAAAACTCATTTGAGAGAGATTTACAAACAGCCATGGATACAACTTGTAGCTCACGGCCAATTTCAAAGTTTGGAAGAAATTTTTTTTATAATTTTCTAGTAAGTGTTCTAGAAGTCTAAAGGAGGCAGTAACATTATTTACATCTTAGGTCTCATTTTCTTGTTGAATTAGGAGCAAGTAGCAACGTTAATTTCATCTTGTTCATAGGACAAAAAAAAAGTTCCAGCCCTCTTTTTAATCAAGTGAGCAGCAACGTTGGTATTTGATTTGAGGAAGAAGAAGTGGGTAGTAACCTCATATCTTATTCCATTCAAGTAGTGTCGTGATTATTGGAAACCCGGGCAGAATTGGCTTGTTCTTGTCTATGGTATGTATTCGCTTCTTTTCATAATTGAAACGATCATAAATACTATATTGGTATGTTATTGTTGGGCATTGTTGTATGGTAGTTGGGTAGGGCTGCTCTTGTTGAGTTGAAGGATTAGAAGTGTAGTTATGATTATGTATTTGTGTTGCTGTGTTTGGGGCATGTTATTGTTAGGTCATTTTTGATGATGTGTTGTGGCTATAAATCAGTAGGAATAACTTGAATATGTCATGGTTGTTATGTTGATTATTGTTGAATGTTGCAACGTGTGGAATGAATTGGAGCATTGTGCGTGCGGTGCGGGCTGTTTCGAGGTGTTCTTGGACCTTGTTTTGGCTAGTTCTTGATGTGGTAACTTGGACGTGTTGTTGTTGATGTTGTTCTGGTTGTTTTTAGAGCTGGTTTGAATGTGAGGGAAGTGAACAATATAGGGGAAATGCTACCCAATTTTCTAGAAATAAGCTACTAGCTTTGAAATATGTTTTAAGCTTTTCCGTAGCTTAACCATAGTTCTTAACGTCTTAATATTGGTTGAAGTACTTCGGGCAGCGTATACATATCGAGTCATGGATTAAGTGTCAAAGGTATGTAAAGCTATCCCTTCCTTCTTTTTGGCATGAATTGCATAAACGAGTGAACGATGAGCATACATGACTTCAATGAATTCTAGTTCTCAGCGGTACTTGACATGACAGTTACCTTTGATTCTTAAGTGTTGATTCATTCTGATTATTCTATTGAGTCTCAGATGATGGTTTAGCTTGCATATGGTTGCTCATGATATTCTAATCGTGCATAGGGTTATTACATCATTTCACCGAGTCCCGAGCCGGGTATGTATTCGTGCACAGTTTCATTGCATTGTTCACCGAGTCCCTCACTAGAGGGCCGAGTACAGTATATATATATATGATTATTTCACCGAGACCTTCACTAGAGGGCCAGGTACGATATATATGTATATGACTTCATTCATCGAGTCCCATAATGGGCCGGGTATGGTATATTATATGGATATGCATGCTTCTCATCTCGTAAGGCACAGGTGCATTGGTATCTTTGATTATCATACTTGCCTCCTGTCATCTTTTATTCAGTCATGATCTTCTTTATTATATTTCATGCTTTATATACTCAGTACATTTCTCGTACTGACCCCCTTTCTTCGGGGGCTGCGTTTCATGCCCGCAGGTACAGACACTCAGTTTGGTGATCCTCCACCTAGACTTCGCTCGGTGTTTGAGAGCTCCATTATTTCGAGCCTAAGTCATTTTGGTACAGATCCTTTGATATAGACTTATGCATATCCAGGGGTACGGCGGGGCCCTGTCCCGTCATATTTCACTATTATACTCTTAGAGGTCTGTAGACATGTTTGGGTTGTATATAGGTTTTGGTCAGCTGTATCGATATGATTTGTTTTGGATATTCCCGTATATAGTGGCAGCCTTGTCGGCTTGCATATCATGTTATGTTTTGGTTAGTTGTGACTCCTCAGGAGACAGGTTCATTATGATATATGACGCTATGAGTCTATAGCTTACTTTTACAAATTTCCATACTGTCCTTAGTTTCAGTCTGACTATATCTAACAGGTTCGTATACGAGTGTCCAGCTCGGGCACTAGTCATGGCTCATCGGGTTGGATCGTGACAAAAGTGGTATCAGAGCAGTTCGTCCTCGGAGTGTCTACAGACCGTGTCTAGTAGAGTCTTGTTTATCGGTGTGTTGTGCACCACATCTATAAATAGAAAGCTACAGGACATTTAGGATGTCACTTTTTCCTTCTTACTCTAGATTGTGCGATAGAGCTATGTTATCAGGATAATCCCTCTCTAACAAATTATTGTGTTTACAGCTATGCCTCCAAAGAAATCGACAGCTACCCAGAAGGGCAAATCGGTAGCAGGAGATACTAGTCAGACCCGGAGAGTTACTAGGGCCCGTGCCCAGTCTATGCCTGAGATTGTACTCCAGTCGGCGAGCTCTGCTACACCGCCACCTCCAGAGGAACTTAGAGCAGCAGCAGCTCCAGTTCAGGGGGCAGCCCCACCGCCAGCTCCCGAGGCCCCAGCACCTGAGCCTCCAGCTCCTCAGCCAGGGGTGGAGGATAGGGCCATGAGAGATGCAGTTCAGCTGCTGACCAGATTAGTGGCAGGGCAGGCTCGCAGGCATGGACTAGGAGTTGACCATGCGGATAGATCTGATAGTTTGAGGGTTCGTGACTTCTTAAGTTGTAACCCTCCAGAGTTTTTTGGGTCAAAGCCCGAGGATGATCCACAGGAGTTTATTCGGCAGATGCAACGTACATTGAGGATAATCAAGGCTTCTGAGACTGAGTCTGTTGAGTTGGCTTTGTATCGGTTGCGGGATGTAGCTGTTAATTGGTATGAGTCTTGGGAGTTATCTAGGGGCGAGGGTGCTCCTCCAGCGGTATGGGATGAGTTTATGGAGGCATTCCTTGGCCACTTCCTGCCTCCAGAGATGAGGCGAGCTAGAGTTGATAGATTCTTACATTTGAGGCAGAGTGGCAGGAGCATTCGAGTGTATAGTCTTGAGTTTGATTCGATGGCTAGATATGCGCCTACTATTGTAGCTGATATGGCAGATAGAGTGCATCATTATGTGATGGGACTAGATCATTATCTGATTGATGGTTGTATGGCAGTGGCTCTCCCAGCCTGTGTATGGATATTGCTTGGGTACAGGCATATACACAGGGGGTAAAGGATCGACACAGAGGACGTCAGCCAGATAGAGACCACGACAGAGGCCAGCATAAGAGGGCTAGATTAGCTGGTTATCCTGGTGAGTTTTGAGGCAGGAAGCCTCAGCAGCATATTAGATATTCTTCCCAGCCAGCACAAAGTGCACCTCCACAGTTCACAGGTAGGAGATTTGACAGCACAGGGTATTCAGGAGCTGGTCAGAGCTCCAAGGCTTCAGGTTCAGATGAAAAGGGGTTCGAGTTAGTCGAGGCCACCTTTGCCTTAGTGTTCTTAGTGTGGTAGGCCCCATTTTGGGGAATGCCGTCTTACTACAGGTGCTTGTTTTTCTTGCGGCCGTCAAGGCCATATGAAGAGAGAGTGTCCTTATGGAGGTGGTACAGGTGGTGTGGCTCAGCCTACTGGATCGGTTGCTGGTTCATCTTCTTCTGTAGCTATGCGCCCTATGGGGCAGAGTATTCAGACATCAGCAGGCCGTGGTAGAGGTCGTGGCGGAGCTTCCAGTTCTAGCGGTCCTTCGAACCGCATATATGCTTTGGCTAGTAGGCAGGATCAGGAGGCGTCACCGAATGTGGTTACAGGTATATTATCGATTTTCTCCCAGGACGTATATGCATTGATAGATCTAGGTTCCACCTTATCATATATATCCCCCTTTGTTGCTAGTAGAATCAGAATAGAACCTGAGTTGATAGAACCATTTGAGGTAGCTACACCGGTAGGAGATTCTGTCATAGCAAAGCAAGTATATAGAAATTGTTCGGTGGTTATATAT
This sequence comes from Lycium ferocissimum, assembly GCF_029784015.1. NCBI lineage: Eukaryota > Viridiplantae > Streptophyta > Magnoliopsida > Solanales > Solanaceae > Lycium > Lycium ferocissimum. The sequence continues at coordinate 66,392,437 of NC_081345.1, forward strand.
AGTCATCATACCATAGCAGATCTGATAGAGTTAGACATGACTGAGTTTGATGTTATTATGGGTATGGATTGGTTGGCTTCTTGTTATGCTAACGTTGATTGTAGAGAAAAGATAGTTCGATTTCAGTTCCCAGGAGAGCCGATTATAGAGTGGAGAGGGATACAGCATCGCCGAGGGGTAAGTTTATTTCATACCTCAAGGCAAGGAAGATGGTTAGAAAAGGTTATATTTATCATCTGGTTCGTGTGCATGATATGAAAGCAGAGGTACCGACTCTTCAGTCAGTCCCGATAGTTAATGAATTTCCAGATGTATTCCCAGATGAACTTTCAGGTCTTCCTCCTGAACGGGAAATAGAGTTTACTATAGATGTATTGCCAGATACTCAGCCCATATCTATTCCTCCTTATAGAATGGCACTGCCAACGAGTCAAGGAATTAAAGGAGCAACTGAGAGACTTGTTAGAAAAGGGCTTCATCGGCCTAGCACATCACCTTGGGGAGCACCAGTACTATTTGTGAGAAAGAAAGATGGGTCGCTGCGGATGTGTATTGATTATAGGCAGTTGAATAAAGTAACAATAAAGAATAGGTATCCCCTCCCCAGGATTGACGATCTATTTGACCAGTTGCAGGGTGCTAAGTGTTTTTCGAAGATAGACTTGCGGTCAGGTTATTATCAGGTGTAGGAAAAGGAGGTAGATATTTCGAAGACGGCATTCAAGACCCGATACGGGCATTATGAATTTAGAGTGATATCTTTTGGGCTAACCAATATTCCAGCAGTATTTATGGATTTGATGAACCGAGTATTCAAACCATTCCTAGATATGTTCGTTATTGTATTTATTGTTGATATTCTAGTCTATTCACGTTCAGAAGAGGAGCATGCAGACCATTTGAGGACGGTACTTAGGGTGCTCTAACACCAGAAGTTGTATGCTAAATTTTCTAAATGCGAATTCTGGTTGACTTCAGTAGCATTCTTGGGGCATATTATTGGAGCTGATGGTATTCGGGTAGATACGCAGAAGATTGAGGCTGTAAAGACTTGGCCTAGACCTACGACACCTACTGAGGTACGTAGTTTTCTGGGGCTAGCAGGATATTACAGGAGATTCGTAGAAAAGTTTGCCTCGATCTCGCCCTTTAACAAGGCTAACTCGGAAGGCGCCTAAGTTCCAGCGGACCGATGCTTGTGAGCAAAGCTTCCGCTTTCGAAAGACAAGTTGACTACTGCTCCAGTTCTAACTCTACCTGAGGGACCAAATGGCTATGTTATTTATTGTGATGCTTTTGGTGTTGGACTAGGTTGTGTATTGATGCAGCATGGCAGGGTTATATCCTATGCCTCCCGACAGCTCAGGAAGCACGAACGGAATTATCCTACTCATGATCTGGAGTTAGCAGCAGTAATTCATGCCTTGAAGATATGGAGGCATTATTTATATGGTGTTCATGTTGATATTTATACGGATCATAAAAGTCTCCAATATATCTTTAAACAGAAGGAGTTGAATTTACGACAGAGACGGTGGTTAGAGTTACTAAAGGATTATGATGTTGATATTCTATACCATCCAGGGAAAGAAAATGTTGTAGTAGATGATCTTAGCCATAAATCTATGGGTAGCTTGACAGACGTGCAACCAAAAAGGAAGGAGATAGTTCGCGAGATTTACAAGCTAGCTATCCGTTTGGCTAATTCTGGAGATAGTGGAGTTTCTGTTCGAGAAGTTGCTGAGTCCTCTATCATAGAAGAGGTAAAGAGATGCCAGTACGAGGACCCTGTTCTGGCACAGTATAGAGATACAGCTCTTCAAAAGGAGAAGACCCCATTCGAGGTTACACCTGACGGAGTGTTACGATATGGGGGCAGATTGTGTGTACCTGAGGTTGCAGGGCTACGACGACAGGTTATGGGAGAGGCACACTATGCCCGTTATTCTTTTCATCCAGGGTCAACGAAGATGTATCATGACCTCAGATGTTTATATTGGTGGGATGGCATGAAAAGGACATAGCGGAGTTTGTTGCCCAAAGGCCCGAATTGTCAACGAGGTGTTAAAGTCGAGCATCAGAAGCCTGGTGGGTTATTACAGGAGATAGAGATCCCAACTTGGAAATGGGAAGTAATTAATATGGACTTCATTACAGGTTTACCTCGCACTCAACGGAAGTATGACTCTATATGGGTTATCAGGATAGGCCGACAAAATCAGCCCATTTTCTTCCAGTCAGGACTACTTATTCACCGAGGACTATGCGAGGTTATACATCAGGGAGATAGTGAGACTTCATGGGGTTCCCACATCTATTATACCGGACAGAGGAGCTCAGTTTACAGCTAACTTCTGGAGATCATTCCAGAAGGGATTGGGGACACACGTGAGTCTTAGCACAACATTTCATCCTCAGACTAACGGACAGGCTGAGCGTACTATACAGATGCTAGAAGATATGTTGCGAGCCTGTATTATTAAATTTAGAGGTATCTGGGATGATCATTTGTCACTTATTGAGTTTGCTTATAATAATAGCTACCATTCTAGTGTCCAAATGGCACCGTACGAGGCCTTATATGGGAGGAAGTGCAGGTCACCTATCGGTTGGTTCGATGTAGGCGAGACTAAGTTAATCGGCCCGAACATGATTTAGCAAGCTGTTGATAAGGTGAAGCTCATTCAAGAGAGATTATTGGCAGCCCAGGGTCGACAGAAGTCATATGCAGATAATCGACGTCGACACTTAGAGTTTTAGATTGGTGATTGGGTGCTCCTGAAGGTATCACCCATGAAGGGTGTGATGAGATTCGGCAAGAAGGGGAAACTTAGCCCGAGATACATTGGGCCTTATCAAATTATTCGTAGGGTAGGCAAGGTTGCCTATGAGTTGGACCTACCATCTGATTTGGAAGCAGTACATCCAGTCTTTCATGTATCAATGCTTCGTAAATGTATTGGTGACCCTTCTAGAGTATTCCCTATAGATGATATCCAGGTGACAGAGGAGTTGTCTTATGAGGAGAACCCCATAGCTATACTTGATCGCCAAGTTAGAAGATTATGTACTAAGGATGTGGCTTCCGTCAAAGTATTGTGGCGAAATAATAATAGGGAAGAGATAACCTGGGAAGCCGAAGACGAAATGAAGAATAAGTATCCTTACTTGTTCCAATTTAATTCCTTACTTAGCTATATTAATTGGTAGATGAGACTATATGATATTGTGGCCCTGTGAGGCATCTGTGGGTTGTTGAATGCAGGTTGGTAGGTATAGCGATAAAGGGGACTTTGCCAAAAAAAAATTTATAAGACTCTATAGACTAATTCTATATTCGAGGACGAATGTCCTAAAGGGGGGAAGGATGTTATATCCCGTACTTCTGTACGTTGGATTATTCGTAAGTTAACCGACATAAGTTCAAGGACAAGATTATTTTTGTGATATGAGACAAGGACTTTTAAATTCCAATTTTATTATTGCACGGTTTTGCTAATTAATCACTATCAATGTGGAAACATTAGTGAAGTGAAAAATTAACAATCATGATCAGATTATTAAGTGGGCCCCACTAAAACATGGATAATTAAGATTGGAGCATGGATGATGACATGCTAAAGTGGGGCACGTGTCAAGTAGGCTGATGGCATATATATATATATTGGTGATGACTAATGTATTCATATTATCTTCTTCATAAAAACTCATTTGAGAGAGATTTACAAACAACCATGGATACAACTTGTAGCTCACGGCCAATTTCAATGTTTGGAAGAATTTTTTTTTTATAATTTTCTAGTAAGTGTTCTAGAAGTCTAAAGGCAAGTAGCACATTAAACATTATTTACATCTTAGGTCTCATTTTCTTGTTGAATTAGGAGCAAGTAGTAACGTTAATTTCATCTTGTTCATAGGAAAAAAAAAAAGTTCCAACTCTCTTTTTAATCAAGTGAGCGGCAACGTTGGTATTTGATTTGAGGAAGAAGAAGTGGGTAGTAACCTCATATCTCATTCCAAATGGTTTGAAGTAGTGTCGTGATTATTGGAAACCGTGAAGAATTGGCTTGTATCTTAAAGTCTACGGTATGTATTCGCTTCTTTTCATAATAGAAATGATCATAAATACTATATTGGTAGGTTATTGTTGGGCGTTGTTGTATGGTAGTTGCGTAGGGATGTTCTTGTTGAGTTGAAGGATTAGAAGTGTAGTTATGATTATGTATTTGTGTTGCTGTAGTGATGGGCTGTTTGGGGCATGTTATTGTTAGGTCATTTTTGATGATGTGTTGTGGCTATAAATCAGTAGGAATAACTTGAATATTTCGTGGTTGTTATGTTGATTATTGTTGAATGTTGCAACGTGTGGACTGAATTGGAGCGTTCTGCGTGCGGTGCGGGCTGTTTCGAGGTGTTCGTGGACCTTGTTTTGGCTAGTTCTTGATGAAGTAACTTGGACGTGTTGTTGTTGATGTTGTTCTGGTTATTTTTAGAGCTGGTTTGAATGTGGGGGAAGTGAACAATATAGGGGAAACGCTGCCCAATTTTCTAGAAATAAGCTACTAGCTTTGAAATATATTTTAAGCTTTTCCGTAGCTTAACCATAGTTCTTAACGTATTAATATAGGTTGAAGTACTTCGGGCAGCGTATACATATCGAGTCATGGATTAAGTGTCAAAGGTATGTAAAGCTATCCCTTCCTTCTTTTTGGCATGAATTACATAAACGAGTGAACGATGAACATACATGACTTCAATGAATTCTAGTTCTCAGCAGTACTTGACATGACAGTTACCTTTGATTCATAAGTGTTGATTCATTCTGATTATTCTATTGAGTCTCAGATGATGGCTTCATTTTCATATGGTTGCTCATGATATTCTAATCGTGCATAGCGTTATTACATCATTTCACCGAGTCCCGGCCGGTATGTATTCGTGTATATATTCATTGCATATATATATATATATACGATTATTTTCCGCGCGTGTGCGCGCGTGTGTGATCCCTCACTGAGGGCCGGTACGGTATATATGTATATGACTTCATTCACTGAGTCCCATAATGGGCCGGGTATGGTATACTATATGGATATGCATGCTTCTCATCTCGCAAGGCACAGGTGCATTGGTATCTTTGATTATCATACTTTCCTCCTGTCATCTTTTATTCAGTCACGATCTTCTTTATTATATTTTATGCTTTATATACTCAGTACATTTCTCGTACTGACCCCCTTTCTTCGGGGGCGCGTTTCATGCCCGCAGTACGGACACTCGCCTTGGTGATCCTCCCGCCTAGGACTTCGCTTTCACTTTTTTTGGAGAGCTCCATTGTTCCGGAGCCAAAGTCATTTTGGTACAGATCCTTTTATATAGACTTATGCATATCCAGGGGTACGGCGGGGCCCTGTCCCGTCATATTTCACTATCATACTCTTAGAGGTCTATAGACATGTATGGGTTGTATATAGGTTTTGGTCAGCTGTATCGATATGGTTCGTTTTGGCTATTCCCGTATATAGGGGCAGCCTTGTCGGCTTGCATATTATGTTATGTTTTGGTTAGTTGTGACTCCTTAGGAGACAGGTTAATTATGATATATGACGCTATGAGTCTATAGCTTGCTTTTACAAATTTCCATACTGTCCTTAGTTTCAGTCTGACTATATCTAACAGGTTCGTATACGAGTGTCCAGCTCGGGCACTAGTCATGGCTCATGGGGTTGGGTCGTGACAACCAACTTCAAACCAATCAGTGACCTACACCTTCGCCTATACAGAGTTTCAAACGGTGCCATCCCAATGCTAGCATGATAACTGTTATTATAAGAAAACTCAATAAGAGGTAAGTGATCATCACAATTACCTTTGAAATCTAGGACACATGCTCTCAACATGTCCTCAAGGCTCTGAATAGTACGCTCTGCCTGGCCATTTGTTTGCAGATGAAAAGCCGTACTGAGGTTCACCTTGGTACCCAATCCTTTCTGAAAGGATTTTTAGAAGTTTGTTGTGAACTGAGCACCACGATCTGAAATAATGGACACTGGGGTCCCATGCAATCTGACAATTTCATTAACATACAACTTGGCGTAATCTTCTACTGAATCTGTGGTTTTGACTGGCAAAAAGTGCGCCGACTTAGTAAGCCGGTCAATGATCACCCAAATAGAGTCATGTCTCCTAGCTGAACGAGGTAGACCTGATACAAAATCCATATTGATCATTTTCCATTTCCAGACAGGAATATCAATATTCTGAGCCAAGCCACTAGGCCTCTGGTGTTCGGCCTTCACTTGCTGACAATTCGGACACTTAGCTACAAAATCTGCCACATTCTTCTTCATATCGTTCCACCAATAAATATCCTTAAGATCATGATACATCTTAGTGGAACCTGGGTGAATGAAATACTTGGAGTTGTGAGCTTCTGACATGATTCGCTCTCTGAGCCCATCTACATCTGGAACACACAATCTGCCTCGGTATCTCAAGGTACCATCATCTCTCCCCTGTTCGAAAGCCGTCATCTTATGCTTATAAATCCCCTCTTTTAGCTACAACAAATAGGGATCATTAAACTATTTCTCCTTGACTTCAACGACTAAAGAGGAAAGAGCTCTATTCTGAACAACCACACCACCATCTTCGGAGTCCAAAAGTTGAACTCTAAGACTGGCCAAACGGTGAACTTCCTTTGTCAGCTTCTATCCATGCCAGGCCACCCGAAGTGCTTCCTCTTATGATGTCGTTTCCTATTCTGGACATCATGGATATTTATTAGCCAGATTTCATTCCCTAGACATGTTTTAGATTAGAGTCCTGGTACGATGACTTTCGAATTTTGGGAATTTTGTAATAGTTAGAACTTCTGCACTTATTTCAAAGATTTTATGGTATGACTCATTTTGTTTATTTGATGGTTAAACGAGCAATTACTGACTGACTTAGTCAATATAAAATCGGACTTGAATGAATAGATGAGTTGTGTGTTGGTTCGCCCACTAGGATTTAGTTGGGTGCCAGTCATGGCGGATTGTGTCGTGACAGAGTTGGTATCAGAGCTTTAGGTTCATCGATCTCGTCGTATAAGGACATGTTTAGTAAAGTCTTGCGAATCGGTACGGAAACGTCTGTACTTATCTTCGAGAGGCTACCAGACACTAGGAAAATTCCTTTTTCTTTTTTTCTTTCGTGTTACTTGATTCCAATTGGTATCTGATGATTCAAGTTGGTATCTAACTATCCTTTATTCTCTCGCAGATGGTGAGAACATGCGCGGCAACATCTAGAGGTAGAAGTAGAGGTAGATCAGCTGACAGAGGGGCGGCCCCAGCGGGGGACGGAGTCCCAATGGTTGATCCCGTGCCTCCAGTGGTTCCTAACGAGGCAACGGGAGATGCAGTCGTACCAGCCCAGCCAGTGATAGTACCAGTTCCGCCAAGAGCTGCAACTGCTCAGGGTATACCAGATGCTATGGAACAGGTGCTAAATTAGTTGCACGGGTTAGCACAGGCCTAGCATAGGCCAGAGCTATACCAGCCAGTCCAGCAGGTAGGGTTGCAGGAGTAGTAGCCGCAGGTCAGGATAGAGCACAGGCTCCGGGGGTTCAACATGCCACAGCAGATGCACCTCGCTTGGAGGAAGTTCCAGGTTTTGAGGCCTTTTCGAGGCCAGTTGCAGGGCCGGTAATGACTGGCGAGGAGCATGATCTGTTTTGGAGGTTCACTAAAATGTCTCCTGTGTTCTATGGTACTAGGTCAGAGAATGCATATGAGTTCATCATCGACTGTCACAAGAAGCTCTATAAGATGGGGCTGTGGACAAGTACGGTGTAGAGTTTGTGACCTTCCAGTTCTTGGGTGATGCAAAGCTATGATGAAGGGCCTATGTGGAGTGTAGGCTAGCTGGGTCTCCTCCGTTGACTTGGGTTCAGTTTTATTCTATATTCTTGGATAAATACGTTCCACATACTCTGAGGGACCGAAGGAAGGATGAGTTCGCTAATGTTGATCAGGGGAACTTATCTGTTACTGTGTACGAGTCCGATTTTCACTCCTTGTTCTGTTATGCTCTTAAATTACTGCCTACTGAGGGGGAGAGGATCCGGCGGTTCATGAAAGGCTTGAACACTGGACTTCAGCTATCAGCTCTTCAGCTTGTAGCCACTAGGGCTTCATTCCAGGAGGTAGTGGAGCATGTCCGTGTTATTGAAGGTATTAAGCAGGAGAGTCATGCGAAGCAAGTAGAGAAGAAGACCCTAAGGGGTGAGATTTTTAGCAACTCCTTCTCGAGGGGTCAGAGTTTATAGGCATATTCAGGGTGTCCGATTCAGTCCGCGATGCAGGTGTCAGCTAGGGGCCCATCAGGGGCAAATTATTAAAGCCTCCGGGTCGGCGTGGAGGCTACACGCGCTCACCGCCCATCGGTACCCGCCTATCTTTGGACCGTGCTTGCTTCGAGTGTGGTGAGATAGGGCATATTAGGAGGTATTGCCCCCGTACTTAGGACATGTGTGCAAGGGACTCGGTGCACGGGCTCCCCGAGCTCCATTTGCACCGGACTCGAGAGGTAAGATCGCGCACCGCAGGGAGGAGGGCCCACACGCGGGTAGGGGTAGTACCTAGCTTAACCGAGGCGGTCATCAGGCAGGTAGAGGCGAACAGCAGCCCGGCAGGGGCGGAGCTTAGACTGGTCATAGTAATCGCGGTGGTTCGCACTGGCCGCGGGGGCGCGGTCATTTGTATACTTTTCGGGTGCACAGAGGCCGAGGCCTCTCCGACGCGTTATCATAGGCACTATCTCGCTTATGACCGGATGGCTTCTGTTTTATTTTATCCGGGCTCTACTTTTTCTTATGTGTCACATATTTTGCTGTGGGTCTGGATATGATGTGTGATACCCTTGATGCCCCTATTTATGTATCTAATCCGGTTGGGGATTCTGTGGTGGTGGATAGCGTCTACCCTTCTTGTGTGATTACTTTTATGGAATGTAGTACTTGGGCGGATTTGATGATCCTAGACGTATTAGATTTTGATGTTATTTTAGGCATAAGTTGGCTGTCCCCGCATTATGCCATTCTTGATTGTCACTCTAAGACTGTTACCTTAGCTATACCCAGGATACCTAGACTTGAGTGGAAGGGTAACCTTAGTCCCCTCCCTAAGAAATTTATATCCTTTGTTCGTGCTAGGAAGCTAGTGGAGAAGGGTTGTTTAGCTTATTTGACACATATTCATGACACCAGTGTAGATACTCCATCTCTTAATTCGATTTCAGTGGTACGCGAGTTTGCGAATTTTCCTGGTATGCCACCGGATCGTGACATTGATTTCAGGATCGATTTAGACCCAGGGACTCGTCCTATCTCTATCCCACCTTATAGGATGGTGCCGGCGAGAACTCGGGGAATTGAAAGAGCGAATAAGATCTTCGAGTAAAGGGTTTATTCGCCCGAGCGCTCTCTCCGTGGTGCTCCCGTGTTGTTTGTTAGAAGAAGGACGGGTCCATGCGCATGTGTATTTATTACCGTCAAGGCGAATAAGGTAACTGTCCGAAACAAGTATCCCATTCCCCGTATTCATGACTTGTTTGATCAGTTACAGGGAGCTTCTGTGTTCTCAAAAATTGACTTAAGGTCGGGGTATCATCAATTGAAGATTCGGGCAGAGGATGTCCCTAAAACAGCTTTTCGGACCAGGTATGGACACTGTGAGTTCTTGGTTATGTAGTTCAAATTTACTAATGCCCTAGCTGCGTTCATGGATTTGATGAACAGTGTGTTTAAGCCCTTTTTAGACTCTTTCGTAATAGTGTTCATTGATGATATCCTGGTGTATTCTAGAAGTAGGGAAGAGCATGAGAAACATTTGAGAATTGCTCTTGGGGTATTGTGGGAGAAGGAGCTGTATGTTAAATTCTCTAAGTGTGAATTCTGGTTGTCTTCTGTGTCTTTCTTGGGCATGTTATTTCGAAAGAGGGTATCATGGTGGATCCTCAGAAAATTCAGGCAGTTAGGGAATGGGCTAGGCCCACATCAGTGATCGAGATTCGTAGTTTTGTGCGTCTAGCTAGCTACTATCGTTGGTTTGTGAAAGGGTTTGCCTCTATTGCTTCCCATTTGACTCGCTTGAATTAGAAAGAGGTACCGTTTCAGTGGTCCGACGAGTTTAAGGAGAGCTTTCAAAAGCTCAAGACCTTGTTGACTACAACACTGATTCTAGCATTGCCCATGGAGGGCAAGGATTTTGTTATTTATTGTGATGATTCACGTTCTGGTTTGATATTTTGATACAGGAAAAGAAGGTGATTGCTTATACTTCTCGACAGTTGAAAGTGCATGAGAAGAACTATCCTACTCATGATCTAGAATTAGCAACGGTGGTGTTTCCGTTGAAAATCTGGAGGCACTACTTGTATGGTATCCATTGTGAGGTGTACATAGACCATCGCAGTTTGCAGCTCGTGTTCACTCAGAGGGATCTGAACTTTAGGCAGTGGAGATGGATGGAACTACTGAAAGATTATGAAATAACCATTCTGTATCACCCTGGTAAGGCAAACGTAGTGGCTGACGCGTTGAGCAGAAAGTCGGATAGTATGGGAAGTATGGCTCATTTGATTTCTTCGGAGCGTCCCTTAGCTAGAGAGGTTCAGACTCTGGCCAACAACTTTATGAGACTGGAGATTTCTAGCACAGGCGGGGTGTTGGCTTGTGTTGAGTCTTGGTCATCGTTTTTAGAACGGATTAAGGCTAAGCAGTTTGAGGATGCTAAGTTGTATAAAATACATGATAAGGTGTTGCGTGGTGAGGCCAAAGAGGGCGTCATTGATGAGGAGGGCGTGCTGCAAATCAAGGGGCTAGTATGTGTGCCACAAGTGGATGATTTGATATAGACCATTCTGACAGAGGCTCATAGTTCGAGATATTCTGTTCATCCTGGCGCCACTAAGATGTATCGTGATTTGAGGCAATATTACTGGTGAACTAGGATGAAACGTGATATAGCAGAGTTCGTTGCTCAGTGTCTAAATTGCCCGACGTGTGAAGTATGAACATCGAAACCCGGGGGGTACACTGCAGAGGATGCCCATTCCTGAGTGGAAGTGGGAAAGAATAGCCATGGATTTCATGGTTGGTCTTCCGAAGACGCTAGGGAAGTTTGACTCTATCTGAAATATTGTTGACAGGTTGACTAAGTCTGCCCACTTTATTTCAGTGAAGATAACTTATGATGTGGAGAAATTAGCTAAAGTCTACATTCGTGAGGTGCTTAGGCTTCACGGGGTTCCTATCTCCATCGTGTCTGACAGAGGCACCACGTTCACATTCAGGTTTTGGGAGTGTTTGCATGAGGAGTTGGGTACAAATTTAGATCTTAGTACAACCTTTCACCCTCAGACTGACGGGCAGTCTAAGCAGACTATTCAGATTTTTGAGGATATGTTTTATGCATACGTGATAGACTTTGGTGGGCATTGGGACCAATTCTTGCCTTTAGCCGAATTTGCCTACAATAATAGCTACCACTCGAGTATCGATATGGCCCCATTTGAGGTGTTGTATGGAAGGAGGTGTAGGTCTCGTATTGGATGGTTTGATGCGTTCGAGGTAAGACCTTGGGGTACCGATCTTCTGAGAGATTCCCTAGAGAAGGTAAAGGTAATTCAAGCAAAACTTCTGGCAGCGCAGAGTAGGCAGAAGGAGTATGCAGACCGCAAGGTCCGAGATATTGAGTTTGAAGAGGGAGAGCAAGTGTTGTTGAAAGTCTCACCCATGAAGGGTGTGATGAGGTTTAGGAAGAAGGGCAAGCTTAGCCCGAGGTACATTGGGCCATTTGAGATCCTTAAGCGTGTGGGGGAAGTGGCTTACAAGTTGTCTTTACCTCCCGTTTTATAAGGTGTTCATCCAGTATTTCATGTTTCAATGTTGAAGAGGTAAGACAGCGATAGTTCTTACATAATCCGTTGGGATTCGGTTTTGCTAGATGAGAATTTGACATATGAGGAAGAGCCTATTGCTATCTTAGACAGGGATGTTCATAAGTTGAGGTCCAAGGAGATAGCCTCCATGAAAGTTCAGTGGAAGAATCATCCGGTAGAGGAAGCTACATGGGAAACAGAATTTGATATGCATAGCAAGTATCCTCAGCTTTTCACCTAGACAGGTAACTCCTCTCTAGATTTTTCATCTTTGTCTGTTCGGGGATGAACAGTGTTTAATTGGTATCTGGTGTAACGACTCTTCCGGTCGTTATGAAAAATATAGGATCACCCCACCAAATAGAACCTTTCCAAGGGTAGAACGAGCCAGTAGAAACTCAATTTTGTAAGCTTAAGAGCTGAAACTTAACTTGCTTGTGATTGTTGTTTAATTTTGATTGAGTCCGTCAGGGGGTGACGTAGGAAATTAGAACTCCGTTGGGAATTCCGAGGCCATGGGTGGATTTGTATGATGTTTTTATGTTAATATGCATGTTTTGATTGTGTTTCTGAGGCCTTGGATGAAATGTTGAGTGAAAGGGGGAAAAATTGAACAAAAAGTCGAGCTCCGACCGCCCAAAAAGGCACCGGCGCGCGGTGGGAGTACCGCCGTGGCGGTAGGTGGGCTTCAGCCCGCCGCCCATTTTTCTCCGTGGCCTTGTGGTGGGCGATTGCGCCATACGGTGATACCGCCATAGCGGTGAGCGGATTCTTCGGGTCCGCCATATAGCGGTCACTTGGACGCTATAGCGGGAACCGCCGCAAATGAGACCGTCGCAACGTGAAACGACCGCTGTAGCGGTCGACGAAAAATAGTAGCCCGGTTTTAAACACTTAGTCTTACATTATTTATTCATAAAACACCAACACAGTTCCCCACAAGCACATAGGGTGAAATTCCAAGCTAGGGCAAGAAAACTCTTGAGAGGTAAGTCTCATCTATCCCTTTATATCATTTCGTATCATCTTTATGATTATCATCCTTTTTATGGGTCTTCCTTGGTGGAATTGGTAGTAACAACCCTAGAATTAATAAACCTTCTATACTTGATGGGTTATGGTAGTTATCTCTTATTTATCATCTAATGGCTTGGGTTAACTCCTCTTAGTCATAAATTGAGTCCTTAGAACCATATATTAAGTGAATTGAGACCTAGGGTTCTATAAAAATTGTAACTTGACCATGAAATATGCTTATAGTGGAAATGTTGATATACTATTGTTACAATTTGATGATTAATGATTACTAAGGCCCTTGTTAGATTTCTTTACACCTAGGAAATCATTCACCCATTGGAATAAGGGTAAAGGGAAGGGTAATCTTGAATTGGTAATTGTGACTAGAGTAATTGTGACTTATTGAGCCTTCTATTTCTAGACTTTGAGCGTTCCGAGGCTTTGAGGAAGGGAAAAGTTGTAGCGGAATCACTTGCATTGTTTCAGCTCTACGTTTGAGGTAGGTTACGGTCTACTTGAGTTAGACTTTGGTTAGTTGATTGTATGTTTTGTGAATTCTTTAGGAGAAAGCATGTCTAGTTTTCATGCATGATATTGTGTGGCTAAACTCCTATGTGAATGTGATTGAGTGATTGTGTAGGCTTCGTGCCACTGTTCATGTGTGTTAAATCTGCAACATGTGTTGTGATGAGAAGCTAATATGATCTTCTCGGCGATATTATGACATGAAATAATGATTGAATATTGATAATGAGAAGGAAAGAAACACTGTCCTGCAAAGAGGTATGGAAAGGCACACATGTGACCTAGATTATGGGATCGTGGTCCGAGGTTAGTTTCGAAAATAAGAGGTACGTTGATATGTCCCGCGTCCGAGGTTTGTTCCGAAAAGGAGATTTGTGCTCGGGTCCGAGGAGTGAATCCGGAAAAAGTGGTACATGGACACCATGGGGCCCCTACAGGTCATGACTATGAGCAATGACATCAGTTTGCATGTGTGTACAGTGAGTGTGGTTATTGTGGTAAACTTATTTTCATTATGGCTTCCGTTGATTGTGATTCCTGATATCTTGGTGATTTGATTGTGATTATCCTTGGTTGACTTGTTGTGGTTTATTGATATTCATGTCTGTTGGCTGGCTTGTTTATTCTATTGATTTTATGAGATATGCATGATACTAATCTTAGTCGGCCTATGACATCTACCGGTACATAGTGGTTGTACTGATACTACTTTGCTACATTCTTTTGAGTGCAGATTGTGATACAGAGACTGCTACCCGACCTTACATCTAGCATTGAGGACTTTGCTGAAAGATTTAGGGTGAGTTTCTATCCATGCCAGGCCGCCCGAAGATTTTCCTCTTATGATGTCTTTTCCTATTCTAGACATTATGGATATTTATTAGTTAGATTTCATTCCTTAGACATGTTTTAGATTAGAGTCCTGGTACAATGACTGTCGGATTTTGGGGATTTTGTAATAGTTAGAACTTCCGCACTTATTTCAGTATTTTATGGCATGACTCATTTTTTTTTGATGCTTGAACGAGTAATAATCGACTGACTTGGTGAATATAAAATCGGACTTGAATGAATAGATGACTTGTGTGTTGGTTCGCCCACTAGGATTTAGTTGGGTAACAGTCATGGCGGGTTGGGTCGTGACAACTCTCGAAGTAGTAAACTCAGAAATTTGCTCTCAAAGTAGCAAACTCTGGACCTTATTCCCGAAGTAGCAAACTTTGAGCTCTACTCCTGCAGTAGTAGAACTCTGAAATCTACTCCCAAAGTAGTAGAACTCTGAAATTTACTCTTGAAATAGTAAATATTTGAAATCTACTCCTAAAGTTGTAAGACTTTGAAATTTACTCTCGAAGTAGTAATCGCTTAAACGCTACTCCCGAAGTGATAAAACTTTAAACTTTACTCCCGAAGTAGAAAGAATTGGTAAATATTCTAAAGCAATATCTCCTTGTGCTTGAGGAAAATAACTAGTTATTGATGAACATCGTATAGCAAGCATATTTGAATAATCGAGATTCATTTCCCGAAATGAATGAAGAAATATCACAATCTATCTCTGGAGAGATAAAATACAAGGAATATGCATTTTATTTGTGTGGTATGAAATTAAGACATTGCAACACGTACATGCTCGTCGTACGTAGAAACATCTTGGATAAGCTTATTAAAGTATCATTTTAAAGCAAAAAGAAGCAGAGTAAAATGCTTTCTACTATAACCACATTAATACATTGTGGTTAGTTGTTATTAATTTCCTGAAATAAATAACCATCAATGTATGCCTTCCCGAAAGATGTGGTTATTCTGTTGTTGCCGCTTTGATACAAAATATTCAGATGTTAATAGCCAATCTCCTTCAAGGAGATATTTGAAATACTGAACTTTAGAGCATACGTTTACTTTTCATAATATATAGTTTATAATTATCTTTAAATGTCCATTTGATACTGTTTTCTTTCATAACACCAGCAGTGTCTAATCAAATTTTCTTTCATGATACTAGAAGTATCTAAACAACTAATGATCAAGGGCTCTAGAAGAGCTAATTGTTTATCTACAAGTATCATGACACCAGCAGTGTCCAAATAATATCTAATTATGGTAAATAAATTGAAGTCTCTCGAAGATGTTGTATATGATAGCACCATTTGTATTAGACCGTAACTGTTATAGTCGGAACACAAATTATAGTAAATCTGAAGTTTACTAACAATAAAATGGTTATCATATTGAGACTACAAATGATTGGAAGATTGAATATCTTCAAGTTACCACGGGTAAGAAATACGTATGTGAAACTTTACCCGAGCATGATAAGATCACATACCGCAATAAACCAGAAGTTTATTAATACAAATCTCATGCAATAGTAAATCAGAAGTTTACTAAAAGAAATAGCACACATCATAGTAAACTTGAAGTTTACAAGTACATATAATACTTTCATTTGACATGATTGTTTTGGACGTCCTGATTTAAATATGATGTGCTAATTGAGTATTCGGAATATATTGAAGAACTAGAAGATTCTTCAAGAATTTGTTTGTATTGCTTGTTCTCATAATAAGTTAATTACACCTGTACCTAATGTTGGGATTGAATCCCCTAAATTTTGAAAATATAAAAGGTGAATGTACACACTTCACGAAACGTGATGTCTTAAATAGATGCGTATAGACAGTCACATGTAAGTTTATTGTCAACTGGCAATTTGACATTTACGAAGTTGCTTGCTCAAAATAATTGAGTTGGAAGCACAATTTCCAGAATATTTTAATCAAGACAATTCATCTTGATAATGCTGGTTTAAATCTAAGCTGGTTTGGCATTGGATGCCTCCATAATATAACTAAACCATTACTTATGAGAACAGAGCTTTAGATGTTGGTCTGACATATGATATATTGCATACAATGACACTTGCATGCTTCAGACCAATGAATTATGATAAATTCTCCCCTCATAATTGATTTAGGGTCAGGAACTAGATATTTCCATCTTATAGCTTTTAATATACGGTATATAATTAATGGATATACGATGATGCACACAGATGGATTTCCCAAATAATATGAGGATATGTGTTAGTTTTTCTAACATAAGGGGGAGAGAATATGCCGCTAAGAAATATGTTGTGAATTATCATCAGTATGATCCTCAGATAATTCAAGTCAAATGCTGGAGGCATTTGCTGACCCAACTATTTAATATTTCATGCTCAGAAATGCACCTAACGTTCGAAGGAATGTAGTCTACGGACGTCGAAGTTGGTAGACCAATCGGTTCCAAATATAATAATCCTTGAAAAAAGGGATGAGCAAATGATCATAATAAGGAGGCAATGTGCTCTTAAAGAGCCTTCGACATAACACTTCATGAAACCATATGAGAGGTTCGTGTACCGAAAATAATGAAGTGATTTCAATAAGTTATGTTGAATTGCGAACCGATACAAAATGATATCTCGTCGACGATATCTTTGATACAATATGGTGTGCAATATTGTATAAGATTGTGAGGATCTGAGTTCTACGTCTCTTAAAGCATGCCGACGTAGAAATAATTACCAAGTGATATGATACATCTTGATAAGCGTAAAGCTTATTGGACCTGCAATCCAGACATCAGGAGATGTCACGCCATTTAACTACTAAATGGATGTTGTTACAATCTATATGTCTTGCTTGATAAAATTCAAAAATTTCCGAATGATCCAAAATGCCTAAGCATCTACAGAGTTCGTGGGAAACTTGTTCATAATACTTATATGGATTAAATCGGATAAGGTGAACGTGTTTTAATCACCTTAGTGAATATTCATCGACGAAGGGTACAAAGATGACCATGTTTACCCTTGTCTCTTTATGATAATCAGAACCTTTCATATTATTGTATAAGTTGATGACTTGAATATTTTTGGAGCTCTTGAAGAGTTTCCAAAAGTAGTAGATTATCTGCTAAAAGAGTTAAGTTGAAATGAAAAATAATATTGGTCCCGTGCACATATATTCAGGCAATTGATGCACTTATTTATCTATAATTATGACCATGATATAATTCTCTCCTTCATAGAGTTATTGAAATCGTATCAATTGCATATTGTCAATGAAAGTCCCGACATACGAATGTGTTTAACCTAACAAACGTCGTCCAAGTTGTTTTGATATACGGGGGAATTCATCGATCAATATAAGAGTTCGATCTCGATATGTTATCTATTTGCATGAAGGATTACCGTCGTACCATGCAAGCATTACATATAGTAACAATAATTTATGAAGCAAGTCAAGAATGTACTGGCGTGATTCCAAAAATATTATATAGTGATGATGCAACTCTATGTAAGTAATGAAGATGAAAATGATCGACCAGTTCGTTAAATGATCATTTGACAGATCTGATCGCAAAGGCTTTGCCAACCTCAAGCTATGATAAGTTGGTATACAAGATCAGAGTGTATCATCTTCAAGAGCTACGTAGTGCATTAATTAGGGGGAGTAAAATACGCGTTGTACTTTTTTCCCTTAGCCAAGGTTTTGTCCCATTTGGGTTTTTCTGGTAAAGTTTTTAATGATGCAGCTAGCAATGTGTATTACTAGATACCTGTGCTCTTTTTCCTTTACTAGGATTTTCCCCATCGGATTTTTCCTAGTAAGTTTTAATGAGGCCACAAATCTATTAATGAACATCTAAGTGGGAGTGTTATGAATAATTTTTGTCAAGTTGTATTTTGAATGTATTATTAATGATTATACAAGTAAAAGTGTAAATCGTAGCACTTGACTTAAAGTGATAAATAGTTGTGCCAATTGTACAAGTTACAAGTTGTCGGTTGAAAAGAAGAATTGTACGAGTTGTATATGTTGTAGGAAGCTGAAAGGCAAAACTTCTTCTATAAATAGGGAGCTTTGCATTCGCATTTGTAAGATCGAAAAGTGATAATACAATCTCTCCCTCCTCTTTAGAAAGTTATTGGGTTGCTTCTCTTCTTTATTCGCAATTATATATGGTTTATAATAGTTTACTTATTTATTCATTTTAACCGTTTAGGTCAATCAATATTCTACCTCCTATCTTATTTCAAACAAAGGCCCAAAATATATTTTTTTTTTTATTGTTTTTAAAGGTTTTTGGGGTTGGGCCCAAAAAGGGTTTAAAAACCCCCAAG
>NC_081345.1:66411176-66518218 GCF_029784015.1 Lycium ferocissimum
TATTTTTTAAAGTTAGATTTCATTCCTTAGACATGTTTTAGATTAGAGTCCTGGTACAATGACTGTCGGATTTTGGGGATTTTGTAATAGTTAGAACTTCCGCACTTATTTCAGTATTTTATGGCATGACTCATTTTTTTTATTTGATGCTTGAACGAGTAATAACTGACTGACTTGGTGAATATAAAATCGGACTTGAATGAATAGATGACTTGTGTGTTGGTTCGCCCACTAGGATTTAGTTGGGTAACAGTCATGGCGGGTTGGGTCGTGACAACTCTCGAAGTAGTAAACTCAGAAATTTGCTCTCAAAGTAGCAAACTCTGGACCTTATTCCCGAAGTAGCAAACTTTGAGCTCTACTCCTGCAGTAGTAGAACTCTGAAATCTACTCCCAAAGTAGTAGAACTACCGAAATTTACTCTTGAAATAGTAAATATTTTGAAATCTACTCCTAAAGTTGTAAGACTTTGAAATTTACTCTCGAAGTAGTAATCGCTTAAACGCTACTCCCGAAGTGATAAAACTTTAAACTTTACTCCCGAAGTAGAAAGAATTGGTAAAATATTCTAAAGCAATATCTCCTTGTGCTTGAGGAAAATAACTAGTTATTGATGAACATCGTATAGCAAGCATATTTGAATAATCAGGATTCATTTCCCGAAATGAATGAAGAAATATCACAATCTATCTCCTGGAGAGATAAAATACAAGGAATATGCATTTTATTTGTGTGGTATGAAATTAAGACATTGCAACACGTACCTGTCGTACGTAGAAACATCTTGGATAAGCTTATTAAAGTATCATTTTAAAGCAAAAAGAAGCAGAGTAAAATGCTTTCTACTATAACCACATTAATACATTGTGGTTAGTTGTTATTAATTTCCTTGAAGGAAATAACCATCAATGTATGCCTTCCTGAAAGATGTGGTTATTCTGTTGTTGCCGCTTTGATACAAAATATTCAGATGTTAATAGCCAATCTCCTTCAAGGAGATATTTGAAATGCGAACTTTAGAGCATACGTTTACTTTTCATAATATATAGTTTATAATTATCTTTAAATGTCCATTTGATAATCTTGTTTTCTTTCATAACACCGGAATGTCTAATCAAATTTTCTTTCATGATACTAGTATCTAAACAACTAATGATCAAGGGCTCTGTAAGAGCTAATTGTTTATCTACAAGTATCATGACACCAGCAGTGTCCAAATAATATCTAATTATGGTAAATAAATTGAAGTCTCTCGAAGATGTTGTATATGATAGCACCATTTGTATTAGACCGTAAGCGTATAATATAGTCGGAACACAATTATAGTAAATACGAAGTTTACTAACAATAAAATGGTTATCATATTGAGACTACAAATGATTGGAAGATTGAATATCTTGAGTTACCACGGGTAGAAATACGTATGTGAAACTTTTACCCGGCATGATAAGATCACATACCGCAATAAACCGAAGTTTATTAATACAAATCTCATGCGATAGTAAATCGAGAAGTTTACTAAAAAAGAAATAGCACACATCATAGTAAACTTGAAGTTTACAAGTACATATAATACTTTCATTTGACATGATTGTTTTGGACGTCCTGATTTAAATATGATG
The DNA here is from genome assembly GCF_029784015.1 of Lycium ferocissimum. Taxonomy (NCBI): domain Eukaryota; kingdom Viridiplantae; phylum Streptophyta; class Magnoliopsida; order Solanales; family Solanaceae; genus Lycium; species Lycium ferocissimum. Next base: position 66,412,799 of record NC_081345.1, read on the forward strand.
TGCTAATTGAGTATTCGGAATATATTGAAGAACTAGAAGATTCTTCAAGAATTTGTTTGTATTGCTTGTTCTCATAATAAGTTAATTACACCAGCTAATGTTGGGATTGAATCCCCTAAATTTTGAAAAATATAAAAGGTGAATGTGGGCCACTTCACCTGAAATGTGATGTCTTAAATAGATGCATCTATGAGACAGTCACATGTAAGTTTATTGTCAACTGGCAATTTGACATTTACGAAGTTGCTTGCTCAAAATAATTGAGTTGGAAGCACAATTTCAGCAATATTTTAATCAAGACAATTCATCTTGATAATCTTTGGTTTTAAATCTAAGTTTGTGGTTTGGCATTGGATGCCTCCATAATATAACTAAACCATTACTTATGAGAGCAGGCTTTAGATGTTGGATCGACATATGATATATTGCATACAATGACACTTGCATGCTTCGGACCAATGAATTATGATAAATTCTCCCTCATAATTGATTTAGGGTCGGGAACTAGATATTTCCATCTTATAGCTTTTAATATACGGTATATAATTAATGGATATACGATGATGCACACGTAATGGATTTCCCAGATAATATGAGGATATGTGTTATTTTTCTAACATAAGGGGGAGAGAATATGCCGTAAGAAATATGTTGTGAATTATCATCGGTATGATCCTCGGATAATTCAAGTCAAATCTTTGGAGGCATTTCTTGACGACCCAACTATTTAATATTTCATCTGCAAAATGCACTAACGTTCCCGAAGGACGAGTCTACATGCGTACGAAGCTTGGTAGACCATCGGTTCCCAAAATATAATAATCCTTGAAAAAGGGATGAGCAAATGATCATAATAAGGAGGCAATGTGCTCTTAAAGAGCCTTCGACATAACACTTCATGAAACCATATGAGAGGTTCAGGTACCTGAAAATAATGAAGTGATGAGATTTCAATAAGTTATGTTGAATTGCGAACCGATACAAAATGATATCTCGTCGACGATATCTTTGATACAATATGGTGCGCAATATTGTATAAGATTGTGAGGATCTGAGTTCTACGTCTCTTAAAGCATGCTGACGTAGAAATAATTACCAAGTAATATGATGCATCTTGATAAGCGTAAAGCTTATTGGACCTGCAATCCAGACATCAGGAGATGTCACGCCATTTAACTACTAAATGGATGTTGTTACAATCTATATGTCTTACTTGATAAAATTCAAAAATTTCCGAATGATCCAAAATGCCTAAGCATCTACAAGTTCGTGGGAAACTTGTTCATAATACTTATATGGATTAAATCAGATAAGGTGAATGTGTTTTAATCACCTTAGTGAATATTCATTGACGAAGGGTACAAAGATGACCATGTTTACCCTTGTCTCTTTATGATAATCAGAACCTTTCATATTATTGTATAAGGTGATGACTTGAATATTTTTGGAGCTCTTGAAGAGTTTCCAAAAGTAGTAGATTATCTGCTAAAAGAAGTTGAAATGAGAAAATAATATTGGTCCTGACGTACCATATATTTGTGCAATTGATGCACTTATTTATCTATAATTATGACCATGATATAATTTCTCTCCTTCATAGAGTTATTGAAATCAGATCAATTGCATATTGTCAATGAAAGTCCTGACATGAATGTGTTTAACCTAACAAACGTCGTCAAGTGTTTTGGATATACAGGGAATTCATCTGATCAATATAAGAGTTCGATCTCGATATGTTATCTATTTGCATGAAGGATTACTGTCGTACCATGCAGTTTTACATGATAGTAACAATAATTTATGAAGCAAGTCAAGAATGTACTTGGCGTGATTCCAAAAATATTATATAGTGATGATGCAACTCTATGTAAGTAATGAAGATGAAAATGATCGACCAGTTCGTTAAATGATCATTTGACAGATCTGATCGCAAAGGCTTTGCCAACCTCAAGCTATGATAAGTTGGTATACAAGATCGAGTGTATCATCTTCAAGAGCTACGTAGTGCGTTAATTAGGGGAGTAAAATACGCGTTGTACTTTTTTCCTTAGCCAAGGTTTTTTGTCCCATTTGGGTTTTTACGGTAAAGTTTTTAATGATGCAGCTAGCAATGTGTATTACTAGATACCTGTGCTCTTTTTCCTTTACTAGGATTTTTCCCACTGGATTTTTCCTAGTAAGGTTTTAATGAGGCACAAATCTATTAATGAACATCTAAGTGGGAGTGTTATGAATAATTTTGTCAAGTTGTATTTTGAATGTATTATTAATGATTATACAAGTAAAAGTGTAAATTGTAGCACTTGACTTAAAGTGATAAATAGTTGTGCCAAGTTGTGTACAAGTTACAAGTTGTCAGTTGAAGAGCAACTTGTACGAGTTGTATATGTTGTAGGTTGAAAGGCAAAACTCTTCTATAAATAGGGAGCTTTGCATTCGCATTTGTAAGATCAAGAAAAGTGATAATACAATCTCTCCCTCCTCTTTAGAAAGTTATTGGGTTGCTTCTCTTCTTTATTTGCAATTATATATAGTTTTATAATAGTTTACTTATTTATTCATTTTAACCCATTTTAGGTCAATCAATATTCTACTCCAAAGCCATCTTATTTCAAACAAAGGCCCAAATATATATTTCTTTTGTTTATTGCCTTAAGGTTTTGGGCTTGGGCCCAAAAAGGTTTAAAATACCTCAAGTCAATTATGAGTTAAAAAGAGTCCAATTTCACTTATATATTTCAGAAATGTGTTTTGTTTCAATTTGCCCAAAAAAGAAAAAACTATTAGCCCAAGTTTCCAACTTTGTAAATGAGGCCCAAAAAATTTGTTTAGGCCCAGATATGCTTGAGTCCGGAACAACTCGTTTTATAATTTTTTCTTAAATGGCTTACGACCAAAACAGTGTCAATTTCCTGTCCAAATTTTATTGATACATGCATATTACCAGTTTTAACACTTTGTGATATTTTGCAAAATAATCTAAAGTTTATCAATCATGCAATTATCATAAACCGTGTTTAACCTTGAAAGTCAATATTTAGAAAGTATTTTAGCTACTACACAAGTTTCGTAAGTTCTAATCACATTTGGGTTTCAATATTTTACAAGTTGTTTACAACAAACTATGCATAACATACAAATATAAAAATGGAAAAGAGAAAAGTTACACTAGTGGACCTACCTAAGCCCACCAGTTAACCATTTTCACCAATGATTGGGCCTTCTATCCGCGACTGGTTGCTAGAAGTGTGATGGGGTTTGACTCGATAGAGTATTGCTGTGTTAGGCCTTTGGCCCAACTCATAGTGTAATAGGCTAGAGTCCGTGTAAACACGTTGAGGTGTTTTACATGGAACAAAACGAGATAAGGATTAGTAAAAGGGGAAAGAGATTAATACAAATTAGTATTTGACCAATATCACGTAATTCCCTAGTGATACGGAATTTAATACTAAATCCCCAAAGATATGACTTAAAATCTAAGCAAACAGAAAGTGCCCCCAAATCTTGGCGTAACTATATTTGGAGTTTAAAACCCGGAAAAGAAAAAAAAAAAATTAAATTACACATAGTAAATACGACCAAATTTGAGGCAGAGAGAAATTTAACTTCATTCTCTTATCTTCCAGTTTCGAAGTCTAAAAAAGGATTAAATCAGATTTCATAAACGAGATTTGCTAGACTCACTGTCAAAAACAAGACGAAACTGGAAAAACTCATTTTTACTCTTAAAGAAAGAACAGGTTTAAGCCATTTAGAATTAAATTACTCAATTAACACATGGATTCTAGTCAATAGTGAACTCAATAATACTCTCTTATCCTTAAAGGTAACTTATGTAAATGAAAACAGTGTGTGATACAACAACCAAAGCTGGACTCTAGCAGAAAATCCTTTAGTTATGCATAATCAAAGTTAACTACCATTAAACAAATCCTTTTATTTAGTTCAAACTCTTGTTAAGCTATGAAGCTTGAGACAATAACACTCTCTTGGAAGATAGGGAGAAATCAACATGGCATCATTCTCTTCTCAAAAAATGAGCTAAATTGACATATGGCTACCCTCATGGAACTAAAACAAAATCATAACACTCATGCTCTGCATACATACTGAAATTGAAAGGAAAAGCAAGCACCTAAACTTACAAGCAAACAGTCATGCTAAGTTAGTAACAGACTTTAGAAGGCAAAACTGAACTGGGATCTAAACATATCAAAGTAAGGGAAACATAGCAGAAAAAGAAGAAGGGGAGGAGAATCACTTAGGTAAGGACTATCGTTTCTTTATAAATATCAGAGAGAGAGAAAAAAATGTTGTTGTCGATGGTGTCCTAACAAAACCAGAAATTATCAGAGAGGTGTTGTGTGATGAATGAGGGAAAAATCATAACTTGAGTAGAGGTTCAACGTGTTATCCCCAGTTCATCTACATTACAGTTTCAGAACAATCTATAACTCCTTTAAATAGCAATTAATCTCAAACCTCTACCCAAAGCTTAGTGAATAAACATGGTTCAACCATAACAACTCACAAACAAAACTGGGGCGATTCAAATTTGATGTGGATACAATATTACTTTATGAAAAGGAAAACTCATAATCCAACAAGATTAGATCTTTGAAAACTCTAAAGCATAACAACAAATGAAGAAGAAAGTATTTATATACTCATTTTTGTTTTGTGAACAAAGTAAGAGGCTGAAAGTAAGATCTTAAACTAACAACTTGAAATAATTACCTATATTAGCGGAGAAGGGAATATACGTAGGAGAGGAAATGCTCAAAGTAAACTAAGCTCATCTATCCCGACAGATCAAAATACTGCTGGTCCGTTTACTAAAAAATGAAAATCAAACAATTGAACCTTTCTACACCCACATTTATTTATGGCTAAAGACAAAGCAACTAAACAAAAGGAAAGTAAATTAGTATTAAAGCAAGCGTACAGAAAATTCAAACGCTAATGATTGTACTGTATATGCTCCACTAAAAGGAACAAAACCAAAGAAGACTCATTGAACCACACATGATTAAAGTAAGAACTACAGGAAACAAATTAGGTGTTGAGCAAATATACTACATAATCAACAACCTCAACTAAACAGCCTAGAAAGACACAAAAAAAGGGAGACAATTACTATTACATAGATGCTAAACGTGTTAGGCACGGAACAACAAAAGGAAAACAGAACTGAAATCTAACTCAAAGCGGAATCAAAACTAAACTAATGTCACGAACCAATTTAGCTAAGTCGTGCGGGAACTTACCTTTCCCACCTCGGTAAGCGAACCCTCAACCCAACGATAGTAAAAACATAAATAAATAACTAAATAAGCGGAAGAGAATAAATCACGTAAGTCTGACAATAATAGTATAATTCAAGTGCGGAAATAAGAAAATACACCCCAGAGTATGGTCTAATCCATACAAGAGCATCTACCTAGAAATCTACAAGTCTGGAAATATAAGAATACACCAAGTCTGAATATGTCTCAGAATGGAAAATAAGACATAGATAAGAGGAGTCTTTAAGGCAGCGAACATCTCGTGCTCACCCTGTAAAATCTAAGCTATACTGATAGCGACTATCAGCCACGGGAGACGAAAGCAGATCCAACCTGGAACTCTGCATTCATAAAAGAATGCAGCAAGTGCAGATCAGTACTAAACCACAGTACTACTAGGTATCATAGGCCGACTAAGTATAGCTAAAATAATTTAGACAATAAAGCAAGATAGGAAGATAAATCAACAAGTATAAGTCAAACAAAAGTTAGAACCAAGTACCCGCCATCACCTAGGTTGAAGCATCTAAACCCAAGTGTGCCCAGTCTCAACATGTCCAATCTGAAACCAACAACACAAGTAAATCACCAGATCATCACAATAAGCCACAATGCAATGGAATGCAATGATGTAAGAATGAAAATGCAATGCAATGTTGTGTACATATGTACTCTGGACGAAAGTATCAGCGTCTCGATAGCACAACCCATGGGGGACCCGCAAAGTCCATGTACCTCACGCTTTCGGCACAAACCTTAGAAATCGTGTCACTCAATCCATGATTCCGGGACAACCATCGGATATCAGACTCTCACGTCACTCTCATGCAAACAGAGCCCAGCTCATCACACTGTTTCCTCAAGTATCACCAATGTATCAACAGTATATCATGAAGGATGAGAATCCGTGCAATGTATGAGTCAACATCAATAATCAGATCAATATCACAAGTATACGCCAACCATATCATGAAAGACTACACAAGTCATATAGAATACTATCCCCATATCAACATCAACAAGTGAGGTACCATAATATCATGAACAAGATATATCAATAGTCTCCAATATCTACTATTACCACACGACATCAAGCGAAATAACCATAGACCAATCAAGTCACAACACAACCGGTGGATAGCCCCAATCACACAACAAGGCCTAATCTAAGACAATATCCAACCCAACATCATACCCCAAGGTTTACATGCTTTCTCTGATATTATCATCTAAATATATGCTTCGCTACACAAATTCTCACCAAGGTTAAGCTATAACCTACCTGGAAGGCCAAACAACAATAACACCAACAGTCACTCCTTAGCCTTCCCTTTCAGCTGAGCCTTAAGATCAAGAAAGTCTAGGCATATTTGAAATCGAGATTAGAACTCATAAAGATCGATACCTATATTGCTATCGTTCAAATTAGGTCAAAAGCAACGCAAGAATTTGGGGAAACGGGGCCCACAAGGTCAAAACGGGAAATTCGGGGGCAAATTATCCAATTATGCACAAGGTGATCAAAACCCATCAACCAATTGCTAAATTAACTCAATGATTCATCCAATTTCGAAATCCAAGCAAAACCCCTAATTTTTTGGGTGTAAACCCTAACTCTTAAATTCAAGAATTCAACACTAATAATGGAAGGTATTTGATTAACAACCTTAGATACATCGTAATGTAGCATGAACCTAACCAACAATTCTTGATTTAGAAGCGTAGATGAAATATCCATTAAACCCACTTTAATCTTCCATTATGATGAACTAATAAGGAAAAAAGAGATTCTAAGATGATTAGGGATTATGAAATAGCAAAGGGATTGGAAGGACTTACCACCAAGAATCTTCACCAAGAATCCTCTAGAATTGTTCCCAAGAGCTCAATTTTTGGAATGGAAATAAATGAGGGACTTAAGGCATTTAACACTTCATTTAATGAACTAACTGCCCGTCACCCGCTTCCGCGACAATATTACCGCTCCAGCGGTGCCGCCCCAGCGGTCCCATGACCGCTACAGCGGTCATGCCCAAATGGCACAGACCGCTTCAGCGGCAGGGTGACCGCTACAGCGGTACCGCTGCCGCGATGCTGGTGCCGCCAAAGCGGGCACCAGACACCAGAAACTATTCTCATTTTCACAAATCAACTCGAATTTTCGTCTAATTCTTGAGGCCATCTGCTCACAAACCACATAGAAAGACACACATAAAAACACGCTACGATCACACTAGTAGCCTCGAAATTTCTAACGGAGGTCTCGTTAACTGAGTCAACCCCCAATACCTCAATTTTAACTTCCCAACCCAAGTCCCAAAATGCATCCGAGTGCATTGGGAATCGAACCAGATATACACACAAGTTCTAAATGATCATCCGGACCTTGCGGAATATATGAATTTTTGAAAAAGGTCCATTTACCCAAAAGTCAACTTTGAGTCAACTCTTTTTCACTTTAAGTCCAAATTTCACAAAAAGTCGCTCGAATAAAATCTAGACACCTCGGGAAGTGTGTCAATGGTCCCCTCTGGTCAAAAGTGAGCTAACCAAGCTCGAAAAGAGGCGAAAGTGCCTGAAAGACTATAACGACCAAGCGGGTCGTTACATCGTATACCAATTAAACCATTGCTCGTCCTCGAACGAAGAAAGAAAAAGAGCGAGGAAGTACCTGAATCAGCGAACAACTGGGGATACCGGCTACGCATGTCGGACTCACTCTCCCAAGTAGCCTCGTCAACAGGACGATGCTTCCATTGCACCTTCACAGAAGCAATCTCCTTGGACCTCAACTTTCGAATCTGCCTATCCAAGATCTCAATAGGCTGCTCCTCATAGATCAAATTCTCATCAAGTAATATCGAATCCCAATGAACAATGTAAGTACCGTCAGCATGGTACTTCTTCAGCATAGAAAGATGAAAATCGGATGAACTCCCGCCAAGCCTGGCGACAAGGCTAACTCATAAGCAACATCGCCCACACGGTCAACAATCTCAAATTGGCCAATATACCTAGGGCTCAACTTGCTCCTCTTCCCAAACCTCATAACACCCTTCATAGGTGAAATCTTCAATAGAACCTGGTCACCAACAACAAACTCTAGATCTCGGACCTTTCGGTCCGTATACACCTTCTACCGACTCTGAGCTGCTAAATGCTTGGCCTGAATAACTTTCACTCTATCAAGGGCCTTTCTTAACAGATCCGTACCCCAAGGTCGAACCTCGAACCCATCAAACTAGCCTACCGGAGATCTACATCTCCTACCATATAAAGCCTCAAAAGGCGCTATGACAATACTCAAATGATAATTATTGTTGTACGCAAACACCGCCAATGGTAAGTGATGATCCCAATGACCGTCGAAATCAATAACACAAGCTCACAACATGTCCTCGAGCACCAAGAATCTTCACCAAGAATCCTCTAGAATTGTTCCCAAGAGCTCACTTTTCGGAATGGAAATAAATGAACTAACTGCCCGTCAATATTACCGCTCCAGCGGTGCCACCCCAACGGTCTTATGACCGCTAAAACGGTCATGCCCAAATGGCATAGACCGTTATAGCGGTACCGCTGCCGCGATGCTGGTGCCGCTAAAGCAAGCACCAAATACTAGAAACTATTCTCATTTTCACGAATCAACCCTAATTTCTGTCTAATTCCCGAGGCCATCTCCTGACAAACCACATACAAAGGCACACATAAAAACACGCACGAACGCACTCGTGGCCTCAGAATTTCCAACGGAGGTCTCGTTGACCGAGTCAAATCCCGATACCTCAATTCTAACTTCCCAACTTAACCCCCAAAATGCATCCGAGTGCATTGGGAATTGAACCGGATATACACACAAGTTCTAAAAGACCATCTGGACCTCTCGAAATTGACGGATTTTCGAAAAAGGTCTGTTTACCCTAAGGTCAACTCTTTTTCGCTTTAAGCTCAAATTTCACAAAAAGTCGCTCGAATAAAATCTAGACACCTCGAAAAGCGTGTCAACGGTCCCCTTGGGTCAAAAGTGAGCTAACCATTCTCGAAAAGGGGTGAAAGTGCCGGAAAGACTATAACGACCAAGCGGATCGTTACAACTCATCTATCTAAAATTGAAAATAAACATAGCTTAAAAAATATACACAGAAATAAGAAGTATAACTAAGACGAGGAAGAAAATTATCATTTTTCGAGCAGTGACAGGGGCGACGAATGTTGAGTTGATCACTTTTGAACCAACACGACAACTAACTCAAGCTTGAAAAAATTATTTTAACTTGTTCCAATAATTCAAGAACTCGATTTACAAGAGAAAATTTCTTGTTTTAAGCCAAGTCATTGAAAGGTTTAGAACTTGGGGGTGTCAAAACTTTTTTTGATAATGAAGAAGAGGGTTCTATATATAGAACCCCAAATGCTAGGTCTTTCCTATGGGTTTTGATGTGGGACTTTTCGGATTCCCTTGGAATCCAATTTTGAACTGAAATTTGTTGAATTGAGGTTTGAAATTTGAATCCTTTTGAAAGAATGGATAAAATCAAAAAAGAATTAGAAAAAAACATGTTACCGTTTGATTGTTAAAGAAGGTGACAAACTCCATTAATTGCGAATGCCTGAAATAGGCGACCACAGAATGAGAGCAAGGAAGCGTGTTAAACCCTTGCCAAAGTTGGCCTAAAACAACTGTTTTGAGCTGGGATGAAGGTTGAAAAGCCTTAGGGTTCGTTTCGTTCTTTGTTGTTGTGTTTTTTCGTTTTCTGGAAAAAAGGGGACTGAAGGGTTGAAATTTTTTTCCTCCTTTCAGACTAAGTTGGGCTGGGTCGTTTCTTTGTTGGGCTGGAAGTTTTGGGCCTATTTTGGTCTAAAATTTGAATGAAGAAAGGGCTGATTTTTGGCTTAAAAATGTGGCCACAATTGGATTGAAGGCATAATACATTTATTACAATTGTAATCACATTTTTGAGAAATGGTCTTCAACTCAAATAGGAATCAATTCTTTTAAATCAAAGCCAATCTTTAAAATCCAACCAAATTGAAATAAGTTTGAGATAAACGAAATATTCAACTAACTAATTAAACCTCTGGACTTACAAAGTAAACTAATGGACTACTTATGAAATTGATAATTAAAAATACGTACTTAATTAATTAAAACATTTGTTTTTTTTATATAAATTGATTTTCAAATGATATAATTAACACTTGAAAGTATACCTAAAGTATAAATAATATATATTAGGGTATTTTTCCAAATGAAAATGGCAAAATAACACCAAAATTAATTCAGAAAGTATTTTTGATTTTTTGAATAAATATTTTACTCTGTTTGTGATCCAAGAGGCTTGACTAGTCAATTTGAATTTTTGGAGGGCAAAAATTGGGTGTCAACAGTTGTGAGTATATAATATTCCCAAAATCTTATGGGCAACTTGGATCCGAAAAGTAATGCCTTGAGAGTTTATAAAAGATATCTATATTCTTTTTCACCATATCATTCTGTTGTGGGGGTGTGAGGATAAGAAGGTTAATGTATAATCTCACCAAATTTGGTATCAATATCACAATATTCAGCCCTTGGGCTAGTCTGTCTAGCTCATAAAACCATCATCGCTCTGTCCGGAACCGTTTCCCTTCGGACATCACAAATGTATCCTCAAAAGTCCATAAGATACTATATAAAGCATGAATATGCATGCAACACAATAAACTATCAAACTAAGTAATAAAGGCTCAATCTTTAGCTATTTTCCAATTTTAAACGAGTATTAGGAGTAACGAGAACACATAGACACAATAAGTTAGTTAATAAGAATAGAAGCAATAAATGAGGGACCTCATGTCCCAATCACAAGTCAATATATGCTATCAGCCTATCGGCTAACGTCCAAAGCAAGACATTCAAACCAGACTTTACAATTCAAATTACACAATTACCCATAACATTCCACTAGTATCCAATACGAGTGCTCATCACCTTACAAGTATTAGAACCCCCTTTAGGTTACCCCATTATGCGCTCTTAGTAGTCCAATTTTAACCAACCAAGATGCTTAAGTTAAGGTTCATAGCATCAACATGCTTAAAAATAGAAGTCCACAATCAAAGTAGAGCCTAGCCCTTCCACAGAGCTTCCGAACAATCTCAATATGTTCAAATACAGATTATACATAAAAATACGAGTCAAACTATCCCCATATTTCCTTATAAAGTTTCGGATTTTAGAAAGTCAACCCAAAACCCCGTTCGAAGCCCGAAAGTCAAATATGAAATTTCATTGGAAATCGGGATCAATATGGTCTAATTATTATAATAGGAAGTCATATGAGTCTAATGATACCCATATTAGTATACTTTAAATCCGAACCCAAAAAGTCACCCAAAATACGATTCGGAGTCGAAAAGGGCAAAGTGGGAAATTCGTTCCATAAGTAATTTACCCATAATTTATGGAGTCTATATCTCAAAAATCAACCAAATCCACCATCAATTTCATGCTTTATTCAAGAATTCCCCAATTTCTAACTTTGGGTTCATATTCTCTCAAATCCCCTCCTTAATACATAATTTATAGCATGGAAATCCCTACTAATTAATGATATAAAGGTAAAAAGGAGGTTAGAAACTTACCCACTTGTTGATTCTAGCGAATCTCTTCAAAAATCTCCTTAAGCCGAGGACTAGAGCTCAAAATATGTGAATGAGGGGTCTAAACACAAAAAATGGGCTTTAAATCTGTCCAGTCAAAATGCGTTAACGCGCCCACTTACCCTGCCCAACCCATCGCGATCGTTATATGGTCATTGCGAACGCGATGGATTAGCCAACCCAGCTCAGACTCCAATTACTCTACTCTACGTGAACGCTAGGCCATTCTCGCAAATGCGAAGAAGGAAACCAGAATCACTGTAAACCAGAAAAATCTAGTTTTTGACTTTTCCAACCCGAAATTTCGAGATTTAGCCGTAACCTCCTAGATACAAACCAAATATGCATCTTAGCTATAAAACATGCTATGAAATCACTCGCGCACTCGAAATTCCCAAAAGAGGTCATCTTGACCCGATCAACCCCAAACGCCTAAAAACTAACTTTCCCACCAAGTGACCAAAATGCCTCCGAGCCCCTCAAGAACCGTACAAACTACTCTAGAAAGTCCAAATCGTCATTCCAGACCTAATGGAATTGATAAAATTCCCAAGAAGACTCATTTACTCCATATGTTGACTTTGGTCAGCCAAACACTTAAGAACTTCCAAAATTTCTATTTTCTCACTCAAAGCACATCCGAATGCCTCGGGAATTGTGCCAACCCTCCACACAATTTAAATATACTCTAATGAAACTAGGAAAAGGGTCAATAGGGGTTAAATTGACAAAATAGCCAAAACAACTTAACGGGTCATTACATCATCCACCACATAAACTCATGTTCGTCCTCCAACATGAAAGAGAGGAGAAATTCTTGAATCATTGAAAAGCTGGGGATATCTCATCCCCATATCTGACTCGGTCTCTGATTTGCCTGGAAATTATGGCACATTCGATACCTTTTTACGAGAAGTTTTACTTGTTTTTGAGCAACTATGTGTCGTTTTGATGTGTTTTTGTTGTGTTTTAGGTAAATCATGGAGTTAAGGATCAAAAGCAAAGAAATTGCCAAAGTTTCACAAAAGTGGACTTTCACGGTCCGTACAAAGTTATACGGACAGTGTCTTTGGCTATTGAAGAAGAAAAATCAAACAAAGTGTTGAACTTGACGATGCGGAGGTACGAGTGACTTATATGGACCATACAATATTATACGGGCCGTATAGTTGGTCGTGTCAAAGGATCTTAAGCAAGATAGAAAGCTGCATCTGAAGAGGGAGTTTTACTATCAATTTATACAGGCCGTGTAATTTTATACGGACCGTGTAAATCAGCTCATGTTTTTCTCTGAAGAATTGAAGATTGGTGGCCGTACGACTTTATGCGGTCCGTGTAATATTATGTGGACCGTATAAGTTGCCGTCAGGGGACTTAAGTGCAAATTTTGTAATTTTACGTTTTTGAAACCTATAAATAGTCCAATGTAGGGTTTTATTTATTAGCAGCTGTTATACTTTGACGCTTGACTTAGAGCATTGAATATTCCTTTGTTTTGGAGCTTTCAAACATCAATTCAAGTATAAATTTCTTTTATCATCGAAAGTAAGCAATTATGAATTCTTCAATATTTTATTCTTTGTTCTTTGTCATGAGTAACTAAACACCCTTACTAAGGTTGTGAACCCAAAGATGGGTGTTTTGTGATTGAGAATTGTGATTGATATACGCATAATGGATTGTTAGGGTTTACTTGTTCTTTGTTATTCATTAATAGTTAGTGGTTGCAAACATTAACTAACGCCATAAACGTTGATTTATTTGGGTAGATAATTAGGGTTTGGTAAGAACTAGTAATAAGAACTCAAGGCGTTAACCCTTATTTCTAGAGAGCAGCATCCTCCTAAAAAAGGAGGACTTCCTAGTGACACTATTTCGAATTTGAAGAATTGGGGAGGCAGTGTGGATCGTGTGTTTGCTATCAGTACTCGGAGTGGTAAAATACTCCGAAGTGATAAAAAGAAGGTTGTTGATCTTGAGACAATTAATGAAGAGGAAGAGGTGCAGTCTGATACACCAATTATCGTTGATGAGGTTCCTAGAGAAGAGAAAGTTGTTGATATTCCAGAAAGTTCGAAGGTGGCTGATAATAAGAGCAAGCAGACTATAAAAGGGGCTCTCCACCCTTTGACTCAGCTCTTTAAATCTAAACCTCCCTTTCCTCAAAGGTTGGTGAAGAAGAAGGAAGATTCTATGTTCGAGAAATTTTATGATCTGCTGAAGCAGTTATCTCTGAACTTTCCATTCTTGGATGCTGTCAAGGAGATGCTCGGTTTCACTAAGTACTTGAAAGACCTGTTGACCAAGAAGAAGATGGTGCAACATGAAACTGTGAGTTTGACACACACTGTGAGTTCCATTATTTCAACAATAACTTTCCAGAAAAGGGAAGATCCTGGGGCGTTCACCATTCCGTGTTCTGTCGGGTACCATGATTTTGCTCGTGCTCTGTGTGATAATAGGGCGAGTATAAATTTGATGCCACTTGCTATCTACAAGCAATCAGGTTTAGGGATGCCAAGGCCAACTACTATGAGATTACATATGACTGATACATCTAGTAAGCGGCCGGTTGGCGCGGTCGATGATGTCCTTGTGCGGGTTGGTAAATATATGTTGCCCGCTGATTTTGTGATTCTTGACTGTGTTGTTGATTGGGATATTCCTAGTATCCTAGGGAGACCTTTCCTTCCTATGGGAAGAGCTCTCATGGATTCGAAAAAGAATGAAATAAAATTTCGAGTCAATGATGAAGATGTGACTTTTCAAACAAGTAAGGGGATGAAGTTACCAAGTGCTTACGAGAGCATTTCGGTGATTGATTCTTTTGATGTTGTTGATGAAGCTGTAGAATTCAAAATGGAAGAATAAAGTTTGGGAGAAGCTTTTGCTGCTTGTCATGACCCAATTTCACTAATTCGTGAAGGCACCTACCTTTCTCACCTTGGTAGGCGAATCCTTAACTATACATACACAGTTAATAGGAAATAGCGGAAGAAGTAAAATAGAGAAAGCCCAACAAATATAATATAAGAAAGCGAAAACAATAGAAATACACCCCAATATCTGGTCTGGTCATACAAGAACATCTAACTAAAGACTACAAGTTTGAATAATAAGTATACATCAATAGTCTCAAAAATATATCTTAGAACGGAAATCTAGACATAGTATATAAAGGAGTCTTCGGGCAGCAAACGTCCACATGCTCACCCTGTAAGACTCAAATTAGCAAATCCTCAAAATAGTTAACCACGAGGAGTAGAAGTAGATCTATCCTGATACTCTGCATTCATAAAAGAATGCAGCAAGTGCAGGTTAGTACAAACGACAAGTACTGGTAGGTATCATAGGCCGACTAAGTTTAGCTAACACATATCAAGTCAATAAAGTAGGATAAACAGGTAATCAACAGGGTATCAGTCAAACACAAGCCAGAATCTAAGTACATATCATCGCCTATGTGTAGCATCTAATCCCAAATGTGCCAAGTCTCAAATACTCAATCCGGATCTGTATATCACAAATACATCATAAGAATATCACAATAGAGGCCATAGTGCGATGCAATGCAATAATGTATGAGATGTGAATGTAATGCATATGCTATGTACAGATGTACTTTGATGATGGAACATCATATCTCGGTAGCACAACCTAGGGGGACCCGCGAAGTCCATGTATCGAAACCTCACAATTCTGGAAAAGACTTCAGCAATTACTACCATGCATACATATCGATACACATATACTCCAATAATGGAACATCATATCTCGACAGCATAACCCATGAGGGACCTGCGAAGTCCATGTACCTCACTGTTCTGGAAACAACCTCTGCAACCGCTACCTCACGATTCCGTCAACAACCTCAGTAATCGCTACGCACATCCTCGATGTTGGGATAACAATCGGACATCGGTCCTCACATCACACTCATCCAACTGATCCCAACTGATAACAGTGTTTCCTTAAGTATCATCAATGTGTCAACAGTATATCATGAAGGATGAGAATGCGTGCAATGTATAAGTTCAATGTCAATAATCAAATCAATATCACAAGTACCACGCATGGGCACACCAACAATATCATGAAAAGGCTACACAATAAGCCATAATAGAACACTATCCTAGTATGAAATGCCAACAAGTAGGATACTATAATATAATGGTCAAGATATATCAATAGTCTCGAATATCTACTATCTCCACATGGCATCAAGCCAACAACAATAGAACAAGATAAGTCATAACACAACGGGGTGGCTAACCCCAATCACACAACAGGGCCCAACCTAAGACAATATCCAACCCAATTTCATAACCAAAGGTTTACATGCTTTCTCTGACAATATCATCTAAAAATATGCTTTGCTAAACAAAGTCTCACCATAGGGTGAACCGTAATCTACCTGGAAGGCCGAACAACAAAGTCTCCAATAATCAAAATCTTGGTCTTCCCTTTCCTTTGGGCCTCGAGATAATGAAAGTCTAAACATATCCGAATCAAGTAATTAGAATCAAGAAGAACATCAATCAAACCCTACTTCTATTCATGACCTAAATTCCAAACCTTTAGAATTGAGTTTATGAACTAGAAAGGTGAAATTAGGAATCTAAAGATCTCAACAAGAAATTAAAGCTCTAGGTGATCAATTTCCATCAATATCAAGCTAGAAGAACCAATGATCTCCTCAAATTAGCATTCTAGGCAAAACCCCCAAATTTGGGTATAAACCCTAACCTCAAATTCACAAATTAAGCCTTAGAAATGGAAGACACAAGTTACAATAGCTAATACCCATCAATATTAGGCCAACCAATGCTAAATCCACCAAATAATCAAGGTTTTATCATCATAAGATCATTAGAGAAGAAAACCCATAAAACCCCCTTTTGTTCTTACCATTTAAGAGAAATCTAGGCGTGGATTATTGATTAGGAAGAGCTAATGAATGATTTAGAGACAAGATTGATACCTTAGAGAAGAAATCAATGGTAACCCTCCAAAATCTCCTCCTTAAGCCTCAAGAACAAAATATGAGAAAATGACTTAGTGTCTAAGGGTTTAACACATTAAAAGGCCTCTGACTCAGCAATTACTGCTTCTGCGGCGTCGGGATTGCCACAGCGATCCCGCTATGACGGTAACTCAGATCATCATAGTGGTCCCTCAACAAATAACATTGCCGCTACAGAGGCCTTTGTGTCGGAATAGCGGCATCACTATAGCGGTTCTAGTGTTGCCATAGTGGGCACCCGAAATTTGATTATCGCTCGGTAAGACCTGCGCAAATGCCATATATGCTACCCCTCATAAAAATGCTCTACGAATGCGTTCGTGGTCTCAGAATCTCCATCGGGGGTCCCGTTGACTGAGTCAACCCCCGAAACCTCCAAACTAGTAATCCAAACTAAGTCCCAAAACACACCCAAGTGAATTGGGAACCTAACCGAATATGTACACAAGTTCTAATAGACCATCCGGACCTCTTGAAATCGACGGATTCCCAAATAAGATTCGTTTACCCAAAAGTCAACTTTGAGTCAACCATTTTTTATTTTTAAGCTAAATTTCCCAAAACTTACCCAAATCAACTCCGATGACCTCGAAAAATATGCCAACGGTCCCTGCGGGTTAAATATGAACTAATAAAGCTCAAAAAAGGATCATAAGGTTCGGAAACGCAATAACGGCCAAACGGGTCGTTACACTGCTATTCTGATGCTGAAGAAATTGAGGGTTACGTAGAGACGGTTAATTCGATTGTTGGGTTGGGCTCATATTCTTACAACCCAAAGAAGCTTTATCTTGATCTAGAAAATAGAAAAACCCCTCCAGCAGAGCCTTCTATCATTGAGCCACCAAAGCTTGAGCTTAAGCAGCTCATCACATCTGAAGTATGAGTTCCTTGGTCCGAATAATATATTACCGGTGATTGTTTCAACATTACTTACTGAGGAGCATATCCAAAGGCTTTTATAGATATTAGGCAAGTATAGGCGTGCTATTGGTTGGACCATAGCAGACATTCGGGGGATTCCTTCTTAGATCTATGAGCATAAAATCAATTAGAAGAGGATGGCAAGCCGAGTGTGGAACATCAAAGGATAATGAATGAAAACATGCAAGAAGTCATCAAGAAGGAAATCATCAAGTGGTTAGACGCTGGAGTGGTTTACCCTATTACTGACAGTAAATGGGTGATCCCAGTTCAATATGTTTCGAAAAAGGGTGGCATCACAGTGGCGCACAATGCAAAGAATGAGCTGATTTCGATGAGGACTATGATAGGTTGGAGAGTTTGCATGGACTAGCGCAAGCTTAACACTGCTACTTAAAAGGATTAATTCCCTATGCCATTTATTGATCAGATGCTTGATCGGCTAGCCGGGAGGTCTTACTTTTGCTTCTTAGACAGGTATTCTGGCTACAATCAGATCAACATCGCCCTTGAGGATTAGGAGAAGACGATATTTACTTGTCCTTATGAGACATTTGCTTTTAACATGATGCCCTTCGGTCTTTGCAATGCACCTACTACCTTTCAGTGTTGTATGATATCGATATTCTCTGATATGGTGGAAGACTTTCTTGAGGTCTTTATGGATGATTTCTCTATGGTTGGTGATTCTTTTGATGACTGTCTTGATTATCTGGGTCGAGTGCATAAACGCTGTGAGGAGACTAATCTGGTACTGAATTAGAAGTGTCACTTCATAGTGAAGGAAGGGATCGTTCTCGGGTATAAAATCTCTGAAAAGGGGATTGAGGTCGATAAGGTGAAGATTGATGTGATTTCAAAACTTCCTCCACCTATCTCAATTAAAGGTGTCCGGAGTTTCTTAGGACATGCTGATTTCTATTGGCGTTTCATCAAAGATTTCCTAAACATTGCTAATCTATTGTGTAAGCTTCTTGAAAAAGAGGCTAAGTTCTAGTTTAGCGAGAAGTGCCGAAAGGCATTCGATTAATTGAAGGAGCGTTTGACCACAACTCCTATTATTCTTTCTCCTAACTGGTCCCTGTCGTTTGAATTGAGGTGTGATGCAAGCGGTTTCGCAATTGGTGTTGTGCTTGGTTAGGGGCATAATAATATCATGCACCTAATCTACTATGTGAGTAAGACTCTCAATACGGCGCAGAGGAACTACACGGTGACTGAGCGAGAACTGCTTGCCATAGTGTATAATTTTAAGAAGTTTTGGGCCTATTTGTTGGGGTCCAAAGTTGTGGTGTATGTTGATCATGCCACCTTGAGGTATCTTATGGTGAAGAAAGAAGTAAAACTGTGGTTGATTCGATGGGTCCTTTTGTTGCAAGAGTTCGACTTTGAGGTTAAAGATCGTAAGGGGTCTGAAATTCAGGTTGCTGACCATCTATCACGGCTTGAAGAAGCAGGGCTACCATCAGAGGAGCTAGATATTAATGATGCATTTCCAGATGAGCCGGTGTTGGCGGTGTCAATGGAGGTGGCACCATGGTATGCAAACGTTGCAACCTATTTGGTAACGGGCATAATTCCAGATGAGATCAAGTCATACCAAAAGAAGAAGTTCTTGCGGGATTCTCATAAATACTACTGGGACGAGCCATACTTGTTCAAAAATGCGCTTCTAACATCATTCGGTGTTGTGTTCTCGAGAGTGAAGTGATGACGATTCTGAAGGCATGCCACGGCTCTCTGGTTGGGGGTCATCACAATGGTAACCGGACTGCTACTAAAGTTCATAAATGCGGTTACTATTGGCCTACTCTCTTTCATGATGCAAATCTGTTAGTGCGGTCTTGTGATCAGTGTCAAAGACAAGGGAGAATTGGCAGGAGGCAAGTAATGCCTATGAATTTTATGATAGAAGTGGAGGTGTTCGATGTCTGGGGCATTGATTTTATGGGCCCCTTTGTGAGCTTTTGTGGCATGAAGTATATCTTGGTTGTTGTTGATTATGTGTCAAAATAGGTAGAAGCGGTGACTTTACCTAATAATGAAGCCAAGATTGTCATGGGGTTCTTAAGGAAAAACATATTTACTCGATTTGGTACCCCCGAGGGCGATAATCAGTGATGGTGGTTCTCATTTTTGCAATAGAGCCTTCGCGGGGTTGATGGAGAAGTATGGTGTGAAACATAGGGTGGAAACTCCTTATCACCCTCAGACAAGTGGGCAAGTTGATGCCTCAAACTGGGAGATCAAGAGTATTTTGGCCAAGAAGGTCAATGCGAACAAAACTGACCGGGTCCCAAAGCTTGTTAAACGTTCTATGGCTTAACTTCTGGACGTAGTACAAGACCCCGATTGGGAATCCACCTTTCGAGCTAGTTTTTGGCAAAGCTTGCCACCTACCCGTTAAACTGGAGCACAAGGCCATGTGGGCGTTGAAGATGCTAAACATGGATTGGGAAGAAGCAACTAAGCTCCGATTTTTTCAACTCAATGAAATGGATGAATTCCGCTGTCAGGCCTATGAAAGTGCAGCAGTGTATAAAGAGAGGATGAAGCAGTATCATGATAAGAAAATCCTCAAGCGAGACTTCCAAAAGGGTGATCCGATCTTGCTGTATAATTCTAGACTGAAGCTACTACCGAGCAAGTTGAAATCAAAGTGGTTTGTTCTTTTCGAGGTGGTGAGTGCTTCACCCCATGGGGCGATTGAATTGAAGTTTGGAGATGGGACTCACACATTTAAGGTGAACGGGCAAAGGGTGAATCACTACCATGGTTGCATTGATGGTGATAAGATCCTGGATCGGCACAGATTGAAGCATGTTACACTCCTGACCCGGAGTAAAAACGGGTACCACCGTCGGGCCGCGACATTAAATCAAGCGCTTCTTGGGAGGCAACCCAAGTTCACTTCTCTATTGTTTTTTATTTTTGTAGCTTAGATAGTGTTGTATAGGGTAACGTTTGTTTTGGTTCAGGATAAAAAGTGCAGAAAAACTGGAGGAAACTGGACTTATACGGTCTGTATAACCCAGCTGTGAAAGATAAGAAAATTAGCAAGGTCACTATTTTAGTTACATCATTCAATACGATCACTTTCACGGACCGTATAATTTTACACGGACCGTATAAGTCGTCGTATTGAATAAAATAACTAAAATAGTGGAAAGTCTAAGAAATTGAAGTTACACGAACCGTGTAACTTTATACGGCTCATATAACTTCTAAAAAAAAAAAATCGAATAGAGGGTTTAAAATAAAACCACACATGCCCACCTTTTCTCATTCCCACTTCTTCCCACGACCTTCACCCCCACTAAATCCATTCAAATCCTCACTAATTCTCCATAAATACATCACCATCCACCCACAAAATTTCCCACATTCATCACCTTCTCCCAAAACCCTCTGTTTGAATTTATCTGTGTAGTTTCTTGAAATTTAGTGAAGTTTCTCCTTGTGTTCATCATCATAGCAGGTATGTTAACATTTTTCTCTCTTTATTTTGTGTTATAAGGTTGTTAATAGTGTTCCTAAAGTAATGGTTGTTGCTAAAGTAGGGTTCTAGTGAAATTTCCATGGTTCATGACTTTTCTAAAGGGGGATGAGTATAATGAGCTATTGTTAATTCATGGGGTTGAGATATCAATATCCTAATGGGTTGGAGGGCATTTCAACTGACGAGTTTTAATTTTGGATTCCAATATTGTTATGCCCACCAAAATTGCTCAAATTGAATAGGGATAAGGCACTATTACCCCCCTGTAATATACCCGAAGTTGCTACGACACACCTTACCTTTCCTAGGGTCCTATTACCCCCCTAAATTTATTTAAAACGGAATAATTACCCCCCTAAACGCTGATTCCCACTCTCATATGGGAGAGTGACATACACTCTCCTTGCCACATGTGTATTTATGTACTTTCTTCTTCTTTTTTTAATTTTTTCAGCTTACGTGTTAATTTTTTTAAAAATAAAAATAAAAAATTAAATTTTCATTAAAAAAAATGAGTTTTAAAACCCGTTTTTTTTTTTAATTTGAAAATTTGATTTTTTTTAAACCCATTTAAAAAAAAAAACTAAAAAAATGGATTAAAAAATTGAATTTTCTTTTAAAAAATGATTTTTAAAACCCTTTTTTTTTTAAAAAAAATTGAAAATTTGTTTTTTTTTTTAAAACCCGTTTTTGAAAAAGAAAAAAAAAACTGAAAAATGATTTTTTTTTTTTAAATATGGAAAAATGGATTTGTTAAAAATATGGAAAACTTGATTATTTTTTTAAAATGTCTTTAAAAATCTTGATTTTCATGATTTCATTTTCTTTGTACACTTTTATTTTTCAAATAAAATCCGGAAAAGTGTTTTTCTTGCCAAAATGTGAAAAAAATCTGAATTTTTATAAAATTTTGAAAAAATTAATTATTTTCTTAACATGTGGAAAACCCGTTTTTTAAAACTAAATGTGGAAGACTAGATTTATTTTCAAATTTTAAGAAAATATAGATTTTTAAGGAAAAAAAAATTAAGTTTTCCCCTTTTTTATGTTTCTCACTCTCTCAAAGAGAGTGAAACACACTCCCCTTGCCACATCGGCGCAGGGGGTAATTATTCCATTTTAAATAAGTTTAGGGGGGTAATAGGGCTCAAGAAAAGTTAAGGTGTGTCGTAGCAATTTTGGGTATAGTACAGGGGGGTAACAGTGCCTTATCCCAATTGAATACTAATGAACTGTCAAGTGGAAAAAATGGGTGAATTCTGAGTAACCCAACCCCCGTAGGAATTGAAACCATGGAAGGAAT
Organism: Lycium ferocissimum; assembly: GCF_029784015.1. Lineage (NCBI taxonomy): Eukaryota > Viridiplantae > Streptophyta > Magnoliopsida > Solanales > Solanaceae > Lycium > Lycium ferocissimum. The sequence goes on from NC_081345.1 coordinate 66,435,478, forward strand.
GTATGTATGATGGTTGGACTGTTACTAAAGCAAAATTGTACAAAAAGTTGGAAATTATGGTCATTTAAGTATAAAACCTAAATACGGATCGTATAAAGTTATACGGACCATATTCTAGGTTATATAAGGTTGGCTAGATGGTAGGGGTTTTGTTTATAAGTATATGCTTTTATACGAACCGTATATTTTATACGGTCCGTGAAAATCGCTCGTACTTTGAGAGGGAACCTCTGTTGTTTCTGTTTCATTTAACTATCATTCGATACGGACCGTATAATTTTATACAATCCGTGAAATACTTATACGACTACCTAAGAAAAAATCCAAAAAGATTTTTTTTTTTTACTTTAATTTCGAAGACCCGTTACTAACAAAGGCCTTTTTCCAGTATAGCCCAAAAACATGGTGTCAGAAGGGGCGCTGGGCTCTGAGCTGGTAGGGGCCGAGGCCGAGCCTACGACGAATCAGAGATAGATCAACACGTGAGAGAAGAGACCTCTGATGATGTCATACCAACAAAAAAGGTTTGGGGGGCTACACAACCTCTATTCGAGACCATGACTCTTCCACCTCTGCACACTCCAAAGAGGGAGAAGGTGTCACGATCCTACCGGAGGGCCACGACGGGCACCCAGAGCTAACCTACCGAGTACCTCTTGACATATATATCATAATCATATCTAGATTGACCCCAAAGATAGCTCATAAATATCATAATCTGTAAGGGCATGAGTCCAAGAGATAAATGCACATCTATTCATTCGCCATCTACTATGCCCATATATACTAGCCGGCAAGGCTGCCAAAATGATATACAAAATATGAACCGATGAGGTTATAGAACATCCAACTATATATAACTGTCTACGAGCCTCTACATGGAGTGCATAACATCATAAAGATGGGACAGGACCCTGCCATGTCCAGATATGTACACAAAAGAATAATACCAGCTGAACCGCTGCTCCAAAACAAATAGAGCACTCCTACACAATCGCTGATGAAACAGCCTAGGGGTATGTTCTATCACCCTGTCTATCTGCGGGCATAAACGCAGCGTGCACAAACAAGGACGTCAGTACGAATATTATTCTGAGTATTTAAGTCATGAGTAACAAAATAAGGAAAGCATGAAGCCAACATAAGATAATGAGATTAATCTGTACCTCTGAATGCCTCTTAAGGCGGATGTCATGCATGCTTAGCTTTTAAAAAAAACTTTTTCATACATACATATATATAGTATCCTGCCCAGCCATTTAGGCTCGGTGTTATCATTATGTCATCATCATCCCGTGTCTGGGGTAACATCATAACCTGCCCACTACAGAGGTGTGCACATCCACGTGCCTACCCGGCCGACTATAGCACGACGCAATGTGAGAACATACAAACATATATATAAAGCATGCATAAGAGCCCAAATAAAAGCTATAAATCTATTGGAGTGACGTAAGGTTGGTGAACCTTCATTATGGAACTATCATCATGACCATATCTCATCTTGAAGGAACAATAATCGTATGATGATATCAATGTCAATAAACAAGATCAGTACTCATAAGACAAGATCAATAATCAATAATCATGAAATAAGGATCAATTGTATCATAAGAGAATCAAGAACATAAGCTTCTAGCATTTCGTGGAGTGTAGTTATTGTAGATATCCTTGGTGTAGGCTTGTAACAATGGAATCATGCCATAAGAAAGGAAGGGACAACCTTAACATACCTTCTTGTCTCCTTAACTACTTAACGTCTTTCCTCCCAAGCTCGCAAATCTATGTTCAAGAGGATCCATACTAGAGTTAAGTCTCGAAAACACTCATAAGTTCAAAATAGAGTAATTAGTGAGCTAGCAGAAATTAGGTAGCGCTTCCCCTATTTTACCTACTGTAGCAGTTCGATATTTTTTTCGATTCGCATTTGTACTTGCCTCATTTAAAAAGGAAGGTCCCGGGGAAGTATGGTTGTCAATCGTACCGGGGAAAAGGAAAAATATACCTCTACGTAATGGTACTCTAAATGGATAATGTTTTAGAGTCGCCACCTAATTTTTAAGAAATTAGAAAAACCAATTCGAATAGGGTTATTTTAAAATGGTTAAATTTTAAAAGAAACCTAATGTAACCAAAGTATGGGCAAGGGTTCTGGTGATCTCCTGGGGAAGGTGTTAGGCACCCCAGTATTAAGGATTCGTAAAATACGGTTGACCTACGGGTTCTAATAGTATGTCTTTGTAGATATAAATTGATTGTGATAAAAACAGTTTTTGTTTCATATTTTTGCAAATAGAAATTAGTCATTTATGCAAAATGTACCACGTTTCTAGAATCAAAAGTAGTAAAAGTTTGCCCAAAATTGGGCGTTTAGGGTGTCAGACTAGAACACTTAGGCTAATACCCAAAGGCTCTTAGCCTAAGTAGGACTCTACGTAAGTCCACCCAAAAATATTTTTGGAAAAATGTTTCAGAGTATAGGAAAGTAGTTTTTAAGAAAATAATTTAGGTATGCTATATGGTCCATAATATTCACACACACACACACACACACACACACACACACACACACACACACACACACACATATATATATATATATATATATATATATATATATATATATATATATATATATATATATAGCCCATTTTTTATTCTATCTTTTGCCAAATTTAGTCAAATTTTATTTTTTAACCCAAGTCTAAATAATCATAATTAGACTCACAAATTGTGTCCAAATCAGTCCATACGTCCAATTCCATAGGTAAATGTTCAAATCGGTCCCAAATTTCATAAAGTCGGCAGTTTTGGTCCTTTTAAATAAAATCAATCCCAATTTGCATTAATGCTTTACAACTATGTCTTAAATTTGTTGCAAATTCATTTTTTGGCGACTTTAAAATACAACAATCTCATAAGGGCTCCAATTGGCACAATAATTAGGCAAGTAACAATCTAAAGTACATAATTTAAATGGAGATAGAGAGATTGGGCCGACCAAGCCCAAGAAGAAATTATTTATGCGATCGTGTTCATCTTAAATCCAACGTATGCTCCATTTTTGCTCCAAGGTAGAGGTTGAATCGATCTAGATTCGTTAGTGGGCCCCATTGGGACCCACCAACGGGTTTGCATGGCAAAGATACAAACAGGTATGCGCAATATTAGTATATATTCATGAATTAAACTAAGTATAAAAAATGAAAATTATAATAATCATTACACAAGAAAAAATAAATTACAATTTATTTTGGACTGATCCACTTAACAATGCAAAATGACGGTAAACGATCCAGATAGTCCAAACGGAAAAATAGGCCCAAAGCATTAGTTAATGACAGATCGAGTATAGTAACACAAGTGTCAGGCCCAAATATCAGGCCCTAGTCCTTATTTTTTCCTCAAATTTTCTGAGTGCCTAACTGTGATATGCACGATATACAACTAATATATCACCCAAATTTCTTCTCAAAAAGTTTCCAGCTGTAGTATACACAATATACCATAGATGTACTAAAATAGAGAGCAAAACCCATAGAAGGCATACCCTCTATACACCTTAATATACACTATATATCCAACATATATATATCCTCCAATACTAACTTAGATCACACAGGAAACTTCAAATCTACCCAGTAACCCCACAACCCCCAAACTCATGTTTTAGCTATTTAAGCAAGGTTAAGTAATCAAGCACGGTTGCTAGGCTAGCTATCACAAAACAAAAGTACCACAGGGGACTCAACAAACACCAAATGAGGAAATAGACAGCTTCAGGCAATGCAAGAACATCTTAAGGCCAGACATAATAAGTGTTTTGGAGACTTAGAAAATAGCAATAGCATAATTAGGAAGGGACTAACAAGTTCATGATAGCAGACAAGCAGCCACAGCAGTAGGAGGATAAAGAAACAGGGTAGTATAGAATTTGAGAGTAAAAATGACAAAGTAAAGGTCACAATTATCATACTCAAGAATCTTAATTCCTAGTCCTTCTCCAGTAATTAATAGAGAGAAGGTGATGCATTATTTAGCCAAGAGTTCATTTTCATCCAAAAAGTGATTAAACCAAGTGCCAGCAAACCATTTTAACCCATTCCCCTTATCCAGAAGTTTTACAGGCAAATTTTAATGGTCCAAAGTCATTTCATATCAATTCTAGCTCAAGACAAGTCTAAGTATCAAGCAGATGCAGAGTGCAGGTTTTGCAGATGACCTATGGATCCTCAAACACTGTTTAAGGCTTACTCATCGGTCAAAAGGTTCAATTAATCACAAAGAGATTGTCTCAGTAAGCAGCCTCATGGGGGTACATTGTCCGATCCTCATAATGAAAGCATGAACATAGTCTTATTCTCAAAGTTTAAACACAGAGGTCTTTTTGCAAGTGTGAGATCAAACAAAGATTGCCAAGGGCCACGAACAGGTCCACAATAAGATGGAGGGAACATGATCCTACTCTAGGTGTAAATATGATTCAAATGCACTCATATCAAGTCACTAGTGGCATGAAACATAGACAAGAACAGTTATAGGTCCATGGAAATCATAACTAGAAAAGAGGCTAATACTGCCTATCTTTGGGTCAAACAAAAGAGTGTCAAGTAGATTTTAACTCAAATAGGTAGATAGGAGTAGGGATCACATATAGAAGAGCTTCAGAAATTCTCAGCAAGCTACAAGATGGGCAGAAGTATGCAAGTGTTGTACTTGTTTTCCTTGAAGGCTTCTTAGCTTCAATTTTACATTATACGAAATTCATTTAAGACCCAACTCTCACATTATAGCCTCAGATAGGAAGATTTAATCAAAAGTTTAGTTTTAAAACTAGGAAACAAGTTAAAATGATAGATAGGATATAAGTTTTGTAAGTACAACAGATTCTCAGATTCAAAACCCTACAAGCTTGATTCCAAAATCAACCTAAGGTGGCTTAACAGTTAATCCATTTAAACATGATACAAGGAAGGGTCAAAACATTGTTTTAGTTACCAGTTGGTTCTCGATAATACACAAAATCTAAATAAAAATATGAAATGCAGATGCAGGTCAGAATGCGAGAATTCAAACAAGGAAAAACTCAGCATCTAATCTGAAAACTACACTCAAAGAGACAAGGTACATAATGCCTAATCCTAAGTTAAATGATGATATGTGAAAGCACACAGATGACTCAGAGAATGGGTGGGGATAGGACATACAAGTTGCAGGATCAAATATAGAGGGAAAAAGAAAAAAAGAACATAGCCTGTTGTATCACCTAGTTCCAGATTTCTCTTTAGGTTCAATTTTAGTTTTATCCCTCATATCCCTAACTTCTATCTGGTCTAGCAAGCAAAGGTATTCAAAGCTTACCTGTTCATCAAATCCATGAACGCAACTGGGGCATTTGTAAGCCCAAAAGACATAACCAAGAACTCATAGTGTCCACACCTGGTCCTGAAAGCTGTCTTAGAAATATCCTCTACCCGAATCTTCAACTGGTGATACCCTGACCTTAAGTCAATTTTAGAGAACACAGAAGCTCCCTGTAACTGATCAAACAAGTCATCAATACGAGGATGGGATACTTGTTTTGGATAGTCACCTTATTCAGTTGACGGTAATCAATACACATACGCATAGACCCATCATTCTTTTAACAAACAACACAGGAGCACCCTAAGGAGAGGCACTCGGGTGAATAAACCCCTTACTCAAAAGATATTGCAATTGTTCTTTCAATTCCCTGAGTTCTGCTGGCTTCATCCTATAAGGTGGAATAGAGACAGAACGAGTTCCTGGGTCTAAATCAATCTGAAAATCAATGTCACGGTCAGGTGGCATACCTGGTAAGTCCGAGGGGAACACATCCGCAAAATCGCGTACCATTGGAACCGAATCAATAGATGAAGTATCTATGCTGGTGGCACGAATATGTGCCAAATAAGCTAGACAACCCTTCTCCACTAGCTTCCTAGCACGAACGACGGATATGACTTTCTTAGGGAGGGGACTAAGGTTACCCTTTCACTCAAGTCTAGGTGCCCCGGGCATAGCTATGGTAACAATTTTAGAGTGATAATCAAGAATGGGATAATGCGGGGACAACCAACTTATGCCCAAAATGACATCGAAATCTTCCATGTCTAGGATCATCAAATTCGCCCAAGTACTATATCATATAAATGTAATCGCGCAAGAAGGGTAGACCCTATCTACCACCACCGAATCCCCAATCGGCGTAGATACATAAATATGGGCATCAAGAGTATCACACATCATATCCAAACCCACAACAAATTATGAAGACACATATGAAAAAGTGGAACTTGAATCAAATAAAACAGAATCCATTCGATCATAAACTGAGATAGTACCTGTGATGACAACATCGGAGGCCTCAGCCTCGGGTCTACCTGGGAAAGCGTACAAATAACCGCGCCCTCCTGTAGCCTGTGACCCATCGCGATTACCCTATCCAATCGGAGCCCCGCCCTTCTGGGCTGCTGTCTACCTCTGCTTGCCTGTGGACCGCCTCGCTTAGGCTGAGCGCCACCCCTATCCATGGTGTGGCTGCCCCGCCTTGCCGTTACCTGATCCGTACCTCCTATATTTGGTTCAAATAGAGCTTAGGGAACCTAATACTGAGTCTCCTATCCACCCTGTCTGAGTTTGGGGCAATACTTCTTAATATGCCCTACCTCACCGCAATTGTAACAAGCACGGTCCAGCGTAGGTCACTGAACAGAAGCTGATGAAGTAGTATAACCCCCATGCTGACCTGAAGACTGATAATTGGCCCCTGATGGGCCCCCAACAGACACCTGCATAGCGGACTAAATCGGACGTCTTGAATACACCTGTGAACTCTGGCCCCTCGAGAAGGAGTTACTGAAATTCCCATCCCTTCGGGCTTTCTTCTCTATCTGCTTTGCATGACTCTCCTATCTAACCCCCTCAACAACAGAGACGTGCTCTACTACCTCCTGGAATGAAGCCCCAGTGGCTACAAGCTGAAGAACTGATAGCTGAAATTTAGTGTTCAACACTTTCACGAAACGCCTGATCCTCTCCACCTCAGTAGGTAGCATTGAACAGCATATTAGGACAAGGAATAGAAACGGGACTCGTAAACCGTAACAAACGAGTTTTCCTGATCAATATTAGCAAAATCATCCTTCCTTCAGACCCTCAGAGTACGCAGGACATACTTATCTAGGAACACTGAATAGAACTGAACCCAAGTCAACGGAGGTGACCTAGCTGGCCTGCACTCTATATATGCCCTCCACCATAAATTGGCATCACCCAAGAACTGGAAGGTCACAAACTCCACACCGTACTTGTCCACAGCCCCCATCTTATGGAGCCTCTCATGACAATCTATGATGAACTCGTACGCATCCTCTGACTCAGTACCATAGGAAACAGGAGGCTTCATTTCAGTGAACCTCCAAAATAAATAATGCTCCTCACCAGTCATTACCGGTCCTACAACTGGCTTTGAAAAAGCCTCAAAACTCGAAACTTCATCCAAGCGAGGTGCCACTACTGCGACATACTGAATTCTCAGAGCCTGAACTCTATCCGGACCTGGGGTTGCTATGCTGTGCCCCTACCTGCTGGAACGGACGATATAGCCCGATCTGTGCTGACCCATGCAACCAATTCAGCACCTGCGCCATTGCGTCCGGTATACCAGGAGCAGCTGCAGCCCCTAGCAAAACTGGTACTGTCGTTGGCTAGGCTGGTACGTGTTACACCCCGTACCTCGGAGAAGCGCACTGGTTAAATTTGAATGTAAGTATTTCAAGCTATGGCTAGGTAAAATAACTTTGGATTGTGAGGAACGAAGCATTATTAAGTATATTGTTTAAGTAAAGGATGAATTATAGTCTTTTAAGTCATAATCGGGAAGGACAACCTTAGAACAAAAGGACATGACCATTATCAAGTAAGATTAATGATAAATATCATGTATAGAGAATTTCGAAAGATTCCGGGATCAAGCAAATCAAAAAAAATAAGTTTGACGAAAATTTGAAAAAAGTTGGCAGGATTTTGGGCAGATTTTTAGTCAAATTTGGAGGGGTATATCTCCTAGTATATTAGGACTTTTAACATGTTTCAAAAGCCTAAAATGAAGTTCGTCTAGTTTAGTTTCCAATGCAATAAACCGCTCATCTATACGACATTGGAGTAGAGAATTATGAACGTTACTAGTTAGGCTGACAGAACAGAAACTCGTGCTACAGACTGCTGCAGTACCGACTTGCTACAGTGACCCCGAGCCAAATTTAGAACCTTATAAAAGGGGAAAATCCCATTTTTTCACCAAAAATCAGATTTTAGAGCTCAGCAACATATAGGGTCATTTTGGTCATAAAAAGTTGAGAGAATTGAGTGATTTTAGCTAATCAAGGCTCGGGTGGTGCATAGTTGTGACTATAGCATCATTTTACGATGGAATTTGGCATGGATTCACGGTGAACATCGGAGACATCGTCGTTTTAATAAGAATAAGGTATGACTCTTTTCTTATTATCGTTTTTTTAGGTTTATTTTTGAAGGTAGAACGATTAAATGAGCGTATAGTTAATTTGTCGTTGGAGAAATCAGATAAAAATCATATGAGGTGTCTTGTGGAGTATTTTGATATTGATAATGATATAGTTGATGTTGGTATTGTTGTTATTGTTGTTGGTTGTTGCATTGTGATTTCGGGCTAGGCATATATACAGGGGAGATGCTGCCCGAATTTCGACAGATTTTAAATGGATTTTAATTGAAGGCTTAAGGCAAGTGTATGATGGTGAGCCTAACAATAGTATTAATGGTTTTATATGTAGATTTCAAGATAGGAGGTAGGTTGGAAAGTCGAGAAGTGAGCGTCTAGGTATGTTAAGGCTTTCCTTTCCTTCTTTTCGGCATGATCTATGACAAGTGCGAAGCGTAATGAAACCCATAATGAATCTACTCCTAGATGTAGGATATCCTGTGTTCCTTGGCTTCTTAAGTCCCGAAGGGACATCCATAAGTTGTACAATTTCATAACGATATCTAATTCCCGAAGGGGACATTCTTAAGGTTTCCTTATTCCCATGCATTTCACATTTGAATTTGAGTCTCGAAGGAGAGAAGAAGTTCCCATTTTTGAGACAAAGGGGAAGAAGTTCCCATTTTTAAGAAAAGGGAAGAAGTTCCCGTTTTGAACTAAAAGTTGCTTCAAAGGAAGTCTTTTGATGGTTTCCAAAGATTTTCATGCATTGCATATTTACATACATGCACGACATCATTTCATGGGGAAGGAAAAAAGGGCTAAGGCGTTATATACGCAAACCACCTGATCAGCTGGTATACGATGATTATGATATACATACGAAGGAGAGAAGAAGTTCCCATTTTTGAGACAAAGGGGAAGAAGTTCCCATTTTTAAGAAAAGGGAAAAAGTTCCCATTTTGAACTAAAAGTTGCTTCAAAGGAAGTCTTTTGATGGTTTCCAAAGATTTTCATGCATTGCATATTTACATACATGCACGACATCATTTCATGGGGAAGGAAAAAAGGGCTAAGGCGTTATATACGCAAACCACCTGATCAGCTGGTATACGATGATTATGATATATATATATATATATACACTCATGATGCATTAAAAGTTCATATGCACGTACATGATCTGCAATGTTTGTTACAGGTACAGATTGAGTCTATTACTTCCTTATTACTTGAGTTGAGATATATTGCTTAAGATCTGCCTTACATACTCGGTACATTATTCGTATTGACGTCCCTTTACCTGGGGGCGCTGCGTTTCATGCAACGTAGGTGTATATGAATGAGTAGAAGACATTGGCTATAGGACGATGTTCCCACGCTATCAGCTGGATTGGTGAGCTCTATCTCAGTTCGGAGTGTTGCCGAGTCAAAGTACTTATGTTATGGTATCTCATGTATGTTAGAGACTTTTGCAGACAGTGTCTTGTGGATAGTGCGTCGAGATGTCGACCTTTGTGTAAAGCGACCATATAGGTCGATGTGTTTTTATGCTTTGTTTTTAAAGATTTTATTGTGACTAAAGGTTTTCTTCGAATTAACGATAAAGGAGAAGTCTCTAATTTGATGAAAGAGTTTTATTGAAAAGTTTGTCCTGTTTTACTTGACGGAAGCGTCATTTCATAAATTAAAGGTTCACAGAAAGTTGTGACTCATGGATGGAATGGTAGTATGGCACTCAGTCGAGTAAGGTCTTGGGTGTCAGTCGCGGCCCTCCGGTTTGGGTCGTCACAGTACGGCTATATCTCCCGCGGCCTCATTAGGAGCCACTGGAGGCATGGGATCAACTGTTGGGACTCCGCCCCAGTCGGTGCCGCCCCTCTGCCTCCACCTCTGCCTTTGGCTGCTACCGTGTGTGTTCTTCCCATCTGCGAGAGAATGAAGGATAGCTAGATACCAATTTGAATCATCCAGATACCAACTGGAATCAAGTAGCACGAAAGAAAGAAAGAAAGAAAGAAAAGAGAATGTTCCTAGTGTCCGATAGCCTCTCGAAGATAAGTACAGCCGTCTCCGTACCGATCTGCAAGACTCTACTAGACATGTCCTTGTACGACGAGATCGATGAACCTAAAGCTCTGATACCAACTCTGTCACGACCAAACCCGCTATGGCCGGCTACAAACTATCTCCTAGTGCGCGAACCAATACGTAAAGCCATCTAACTCATTCACATCCATTTTTATATTAACCAATTCAATTAGTTATTAACCATTCAAGCACAAGATAAATCAAAATTTAGTCATGCCATAAAATAAGGAAGTAAATGCGGAAGTCCTAACTATTACAAACCCTAAATCCGAAAGTCACCGTACAAGGACTCTAATCTAAAACATGTCTACAGAATGTGATCTGTCTAAATAAATAGCCAACAATGTCCGGAATAGAAATAGACATCATAAAAGAAGATCTTCGAATGGCCTGGCATGGATAGAAGCTCACCCTAAATCTGTCAGCAAATGGCCTCAACACTAGATATGAGGTCGTAGCAAGATCTCGGATCACAATGCACTCAAAAGAATGCGCAAGGTAGTATCGCACAAACACTATGTCTGGGTAGATATCATAGGCCGACTAAGATTAGTATCATGCATACACCATAAAATCAATAAAATAGACAAGCCAGCCAATAACACAACTCAAATAACTCAATCATTAAGACAACCAAGGATGTTAACAATCAAGTCACCCAATGATATCAAGAATCAAATCAACAGAAACAATAACGGAGATAAGTCTACCAACAATAACCATATACACACTGAACACACATGCCAACTAATGTCATTGCTTAGTAGTCATGACCTGCAGGGGACCCATGGTGTTCATGTACCACTCGTATCGATTACTCATCGGACCCGAGCCACAAATCGTCCTCTCCAAAAATAATCTCGGACGGGGATCCACATCACGCACCACTCATTTCCAGAATGAACCTCGGACCACGTGCTTATAATCTAGGTCAAATCCTCACCCCCGGTCAAATATGCCTTTTCATATATATACATTAGAATTTCTTGTCCTCTTGTTTTCAATACTCGAATCATCATTTTGTATCCTAATTTTACCGAGAAGATCATATTAACTTCTCCCCATAACAACATCAAACTGTAGGTTCCAACACAATAAATAGTGGCACGAAGCCCACACAGTCACTCAATTAATTGTATATAGGAGCTCAACCACATACACATCATGTTTGAAGACTAGACATGCTTTCTTTTATCGATTTCACAACACATACAATTAACTAATCAAAGTCTAATCCGTAACCTACCTCAAACGTAGAGCTGAAATAATGTGAATCACTCCGCTATAGCTTTTCCTTTGCATAAAGCCTCGGAACGCTCAAGTCTAGCAATTAGAATGCTCAATAAGTCATAATTACTCTAGTCACAAAACCAATTTAAGAACACCCTTCCTTTTAGCCCCATTCTAATGGGTGAATGATTTCCAACAATTGCCTTAACGACCACCAATCATCAATTTATAAAGCAATTTAATCAAAACATCAATTACAAGCAGTTTTCATGGTTCAGCTACCATTTTTATGAAACCCTAAGTCTCAATTTACTTAGTTCATGACTCTAATGGTTCAATTCTTGATTAAAAGGAGTTAACCCAAGCCATTAGATGATAATCACATGACAACAATCATAACCCATCAACTATAGAAGGTCTATTAGGTTCTAGGGTTACTATTTCTAATTCACCATTGTAGACCCATGAAAGGGATTTTAATCATGAAGATGATAACGTAATGATGGAAGGAATGGTTGAGACTTACCTCTCAAGGTTATTCTTGCCCTAGCTTGAAAATTCGCCCTAGGTGCTTATAGGGAACTGTTCTGGAGTTTTATGAATAAAGAATTCAGAACTAAGTGTTTAAAACCTGAGATTCTGCCCCCGTTGACCGCTGCGGCAGTCAAACCACCGCTGCAGCCGTCTCGCTATAGCGACCAAGTGCCCGCTAAAGTGGACCACAAGAAACCTGACCTCTGCCATGGCCGGCCTTATCCCGCTATAACGGTCCAGTGCCCGCCATAGTGGACACAAAGAAACCCGACGTCGACGGTGACAAACCCACCGTCGTAGCGGTCACGCGACGGTACCATCAAACGGCGGTACCACTGAAACAGTATGTCGCGACCCAACCAGAGGGCCATGACGGGCACCCGGAACTAACCCACCAAGCACCTCTGAACATACGTCTCATAATCATTTCTAGGTGGACCACAAAGATATCTCACGGGCGTCATACTCTGTAAGGGCACATATTACAAAATAGTGACACATCTCTATATAATCATCAACAGCTATGCTCATAAACACAAGCCAACAAGGTTGTTGTAATATAATACAACAATATGAACTGATATTTATATGGGACTTCTAGCTACACTCATCTGTCTACAAGCCTCTATATAGAATACAGGAATCCATGAAGACGGGGCAGGACTCCGCCATGCCCAAGTATATATATACACAAGAGTAGTACCAATAAGCTGCGACTCGAGAAGCTGGCGGAGTGCTTTTGAAACTCTGGCATGAAGCTCCTAAGGGTCTCGGGGTCCGTCTGCACATGCACTGCGGGTATGAACGCGGCGTCCACAAGAAAGGTCGTCAGTACGAATAATGTACTGAGTATGTAAGGCATGAATAACAACATAACAAAAGATACAGAACATAACATAAGATAAGGAAAACCTGTACATCTGATTGCCTCTTAAGGCGAATATCATGCATGCTTAGCTTTCTTTTAAAAAAAAAACATTTTTCATACATATATAAATAATAGTGCTGCGGAACGTGCAGCCCGATCCATAAATATTTTATATTACTGCGGAACGTGCAGCCCGATCCATAAATATTTTATATTGCTGCGGAACGTGCAGCCCGATCTATATATCATATCATCATTATATATGTTGCCGCGGAACGAACGGCCCGATCCATTTATCCATATATCATATCATCATCATCATATATATATATATATATATATATATATATATATATATATATATATATATATATATATTACCGCGGAACGAACGGACCGATCGATATAACTATATATCCCGCATCTGGGCATCCCACATTCGGGATGAGTATACCAACTGATCAGGTGGTTATGCGTGTATAATTCCTCACCTTTCCCCATATCCCATATATACATATCTAATGTACATATATAATATAAGTAGCATGCATGAGAGCCCAAATAAAACCTACTACTTTATCGGAGTGACGTAAGGTCGGTAACCTCCGATTTATATTATGGAACAATCATCATCCCTATATCTCACCTTGAAGGAAAAAATATCATAAGGTGAGATCAACAACAATGAATAAAATCAAGAAAATCATGAAATAAGCTCACTAATCTCATAATGGCATCAAATCCATAAGCTTTGGAATCTCTAGAATGGGATCATCATTATCATCATAGAAAACATCTATCTTTAGTATCATAATAAATTTTGAGAATCATGAACTTCTAGCTTTTTGGGAATAAGGATATTATGGAAAACATGTATGGGTTCATAAGAAAAGAATCATGCCTTTAGAAAGAAAGGGACTAGGATTTGGGGCTATGTTAAAAGTGAAATAAAAATGACCAAAATTGTCATATAGACTTGTAGGAATATATGTGCATGTTGTGGATGTTGGAAGAATGTTCTAGAGGATTTGGGATATGTTTAGGGGGTTTGGTTATTGGTGAATGTTATGGGAAGTTCTAGAGAGGTATGGAGATGAGAAATGGTGAAAAATGATGAGTTAGAGGGGTATTATTGGTGTGTGGGTAGGGTTAGGCTCCATTGGGCTGAATTAGTGGGCCTTAAGTGAGTTTTTAGAGAATTCGCGTAGATTCGCAGGCTTCTAGCAATCCGTCTTAAACACTCCCATAACTCTCTACTCCGATATTGTATTGACGAACGGTTTGTTATACTGGAAACTACACTCGACGAGCTTCATTTTAGGCTCTTGAAACACCTCAAGACTCCTAATATACCAGGAGATATACCTCTTTGAAGTTGACCCAAAATTCTGCCAAATTTTTCCCAAATTTTTGACAAACTTATTTTCTTCGATTTGCTCGATCCAGAACCTTTAGACACTTGCTTAATACTTTTTAAGAGTATTTTTTTTAATCTTATAAGGGTTCCATGACCTCTCCGAGCTTATGTTAGTTTACTCACGATGCAAATGACGTAAAAAATTTTGAGGTGTAACATTCTGCCCCCCCCCCTCCCCTTCTAAAAACATTCGTCCTCGAATTTTAAGCTCTTAGGAATGCTATGAAAATTTTGCCAGAGTTTCCCCTGTAATTGTACCACTATCATTCTATCGCAACAACCCAATACATACAGATCCTCATAGGGCTACAACGTCAATATCCTTATTGGCCACACACGACCAAGAAATCATGCAAAGAAGCATCACATACCTGAGGATAATGGTATCTCTGTCTGGAGCTCTTCTGGGAGTGGAAACAAATTTGGGTACTTGGACTTCATATCTTCCTCAGCTTCCCAAGTCATTTCTTCCCTATTATTGTTTCTCCATAGGACTTTAACTGAAGCTACGTCTTTGGTTCTAAGTCTCCGAACATGCCTATCTAGAATAGTAATGGGTACTTCTTCATAGGACAATTTTTCAGTAACTTGGACATCATCTACAGGCACTATTTTGGAAGGACCTCCCACGCACTTACGAAGCATTGACATATGAAAAACTGGGTGGATTGACTCCAAATCCGAAGGCAGATCTAACTCATAAGCTACTTGGCCTACCTTGCACACAATTTTGTAAGTCCCAATATACCGGGGACTAAGCTTGCCATTCTTGCCAAATCTCATCACACCTTTCATCGGCGACACTTCAAGAATACCCAATCATTAACTTTGAATTCCAAGTTTCGTCGACGATTGTCCGTGTAGGATTCCTAACGGCTTTGAGCCGTTAATAACTTATCTTGAATAAGCTTGATATTATCCACCGCTCGCTGGATCAAATCTGGCCCCACTAACTTTGTCTCCCCTACTTCGAACCATCCAATTGGTGAACTACACTTTTGCCCATATAGAGCTTCATACGGGGCCATATGAATATTTTAATGGTAACTAGAACACACTAACTGGTTATCCCAATTTCCTTATAGTTATAATATCTATGCTGATCATTCCTTCATTCCTCAATGACATATTTATATGTTCCTCGGTCTCTCCGGCTTTCTGTTTATTTATTAGCGGACTATGAACTCTGCAATATTTCTTCTTTTGATCCATCAAGGTCATGATACATCTTTATTGCCTCTGAATAGATCATTTACCTTTGCTATATTTGATATAGGTTCAACCTTGATATCTTAGGAATCCACCTTACTGAGATACTCTTTCCTGACTACCCTCTCAAACTTTGATTTTTAGAGCTATGCCATATCTAGAATACTATATCTTTACTCAAGTTTTTCAACTTGTATCACTTTATTTTCCATTGCTATCCTCAACTACGTTACACTTCACCAGTTGAAGCTCCATAATAATCTTGACAAGCTTCTCATATACTTGTATCATCATTGGGATACATATTTCTATACTGTTCTGTTACCTCCCAGAATGAACGTATCCATCTTGGTGCTAGATTTATCCTTATTCTTCTTAGTACAACCGAAACATTTTACGCGAAGTTACTCGTCATTATCCTTCTCCATATCCACTACCAGCCTTTAATTCTTCATGTAAGTCTATCTGGTTCTACCTTACTTGTAACGTGACTTTAATTTCCTTTACCTCCTGGATCTTCTGTACCTAAGATTCTCGTATCATCTATAAGCTTTTGTTCCCATGTTTTCATACCCAATCCTTCTTTGTTTCTTCCTTCTTTGGACCTTTCATAGCATCTTTGTCTTAGAACTTCGGGTAAGACTTCCCTTGGAACCTCATCTCCCAACATTATCCTTTTTGAGGTAGTTCCCGATTCCTTTTTGTTGCTATCTTTCCAGCTTCTAACAAAGCATACTCCTAGTCCAATACTTGTTTGTCTCATCTTCTCCCCTTAGGTTGTTAGCCCATTATTCTATATTTAACACCCCACTAGTTCTCCTTTTTCTTGCAAGTACATACTCTCAGCAAATCCGTAACTAATCTTAGTTGTGACTATTCATCGTCTGACTTTATCCAGTCAGTTAGACATATTTGTAATGAGTCAGATATTTTTGTAAACGTACTGATCCTGGATGGGCCTAAGCTTTCATCAAAAGGATCTTCATAGTTTCTTTACTCTTCTTCCAGGATCACCTTTCTCCTTTTATTCGCTTTCCCATTTCATCACCGTGATGGTATCTAATGCTAATTTATTCTCAAAATCGGCCCTGATTGTTAATGTTCCTCCTTTTTTTTGCCACATAAACACCTGGTCTTTAGACAACCTCTTTTATACTATAAATTCCTCTCCTTAATGAAGGGTACATCTTATTTCACATCGGGACTTCCAACTCATTCATCTACCATCACATAACCAACTCCTTCAAAGCATCGTTCACATCCTTCATTAGCTATTCAACCTTATATTACTAACTCAATAATCTTCTGACAAGAGGACTTCTGAAAAAGAATCTTTCTGTACCTTAATCCTAACTTTGTCTTATATCCATATATCCTTATACTCGAACCTCCGTACAACATCCTTGCCAATATACTTTATATGATAAAAAGGCCCTTGTCGATATCTAGCTCTTTTAGCACGTCAATCGTTCTCTTACCTCTTCTACCCCTTTGTACTCATAATTTATTAGCTTATTTATACTCAAGGGTCATGCGTAAATATATACTTATCCCTTCCACTTCTTACTTCAAGAAGAAGTTGCAACTCTCATCTAATCATACTGACGTCTCATTAATGAAACACTTTGAAAGGTTTAATCAACTCAAGTTTTGCCCCAGTCCAACCAACAATATAAGGAGTAACATATAACAATGTAGAACTTGGATCAATCAACGCATATACATCATGAGATAATACTAACAATATACCTGTGACAACATCGGGGGAGGAGTCAAGATCCTATCGTCCATCTTGTTATATCCCGTATTTTGTACGTTGGGACATTCCGAGCTAACCATGAAAAGTTAAGGACGAGACTATTCCGAGATGCGAGGTTGAGAATCTTGACCTTCGATTTTGTGTTAAGGCATAAGTTGCTTATGATTTTATTGGTATGGAATATTAAGAAAAAATTTGGGGTTAAAAGTGAATTATGAAAAATTATTAATTTCATGAAAATGGCCACTATGGCCGTGTGGCATATGTGGTGTGGACCCCCTTCCCCAAGTCTTGGCCAAATTTAATTAGCTTAAATTATGAGTGGCACATGTGTTCATTTTATATTTGTAGGGGCTTATATATATATATATATGGTGGATGACTAGCAAGACAAATTAGTCATCATTTTACACCTCTAGAAACTTAGAGAGATATGAAGAAAAAGAGAAGGGAGAGTTCGGCCAAGGCTGGCCGAAAATGGATCAAAAAAATATTTTTTTCAAGCATTTCAACTCCTTAGAAGGTGCATAACAACATGGAGTAGTTGTTGGAGTAGCAAGAACAAGTATTAGTTCAAAGCACCAACCCTAGCCAAGTGAAGAACTAAGTGGAAAAGGTAAGGTTCAATCCTCTTTTACATGTGTTATGGGTGATTTATGTATGTTGTAGAGTGTAGAAATGGATGAAATTCATGAAAATATGGGTGTTGGTGTGTGGCCGTATAAGGGCTGCCCTTGGTAGGCATGATGAACAAAATTTATTTAGTATTTCTGGATGTTGTTGTATGGATTCTATGATGAAAATGATGAGTTAATGATTCAAGTTGAAGTAGTAAACGTTTATGGGCTGTTTTAGAAGCTAATGCGATTTTAATGTAGTTTCTTGAATTTATGAAAGTGATGTTGTTAATGTATGGATTGTTGATGTAGTTTATGAATTTGGAAGAAAGAAATGTGTTGTTGTTGTTTCTATGGAAATTGAAAGGTTTCGGGTAATGTGGTAAGTGGTTGGGCCGTTTGGAATGTTGTGTGGATTGTTTGAAATGTTCTTGAGTTTTGTTTGAATGGTTTCGGATTGGTATTTGAATGTATGAGCATTGAAGTTGGCTTAATGGTATGTGGTGATTTAAATATAAATGGAGTGTTGTCGAATTATGTAGAAAAGAGTTATTGACATTAGAATGTATTTTGAATTAATTGTTGATGTTGTTAGCATGGTTATTGGTATTGTTGTTGAAGATTTGGCCGAGTTGAATTCTCGGGTTGTTGACTTTAGGGGGAAATCTTCGCCCAAATTTCTGTAAATGAAATGCTAACTTAGAATTGGATTTCTAAGCGCTTATGACTAATGTTTGGTGCCAAATGATGTTATTGTAGATTTGAGAAGCCGAGACTTAAGTTTGGATTAGCTTAGGAAGCGGACGAGGTATGTAAAGCTTAACCCTTCTTTCTTTTGGCATGTCTTAGTTATAAGTAGGCTGTGCTACGAGCCTCGGGATAACTCTATTCTTGCGATCCGAGTATGTCTACAATTCTTATTTACCTTTGTAACGGTGGCATTCGTAATATAATTGAATAATGATCCTTATGTCTTTGGAATAATTGGTTTTCAAATGTTGCACGAAAAGTTTTGTTCCTAAATGGCTCTATGCCGAAAAAGGGCCGTAACTTTCGTAGACAGAACCGGATCGCCTCGATATGCTCGTAGGAGGCTCTGTAGCGTATAATGACTATATCTTCCATAGGCGGGCCCGGATTGGGTTGACGCTCGTCCGTGGGTCCCGCGACGTTCCTTTGCATAGTTCTAACGACTTTTGAAAGAACTTAGCATGACGATCGTGTTAACCCTCGAGCGTCGATTACTTACTTACCTATCGAGTCTGTAACGACGATTATGTTCTTGACTTCCATAAGCTACTTCATATGTTTTTGATACGTATCTAAGATTTTTAAAGTTCTATTTGCTATGTTCCCGAGTGATATTCGGGGAAAACTTGATTTGACTATTTTATGGAGTTTTTGAAAATGTTTTAAACTGCATATAGTCTCCCACGACTCTGCTCGTGCATATGGTTGTTATATCTTTCACCGAGTCCCGGGCCGGTTATGTTATCGTGCGCACTATGTTATATTCCGGAGTATGATTTGTCCGGTTCGCCGAGCCCCTCGCTAGAGGGCCGGGTACCCGTGTATATTTGGTGTTATCTTGTGTTATGGCGTTATCGTGATATGATGTTATGATGTGCGCACGGGATTCGGAGATATGAAACCATACGGTGTTATCTTCGTGTTATGGCGCCAACGATGCGGGCGACCATATTCTAAGAGCCCCATGCATGATTTGTGTTTTAATGAGTAAGCATTTTGGTATTTTGGATATTGCATTTACTTTTTGTATCTCTTGTACTGATTATGATCCTATTTACTATTTTTCCCGCTTTGCATACTCAGTACATATTTATTATTCCGACCCTTTCTTCGGGGTCGCGTTTTTCATGCCGCGCAGGTACAGATACTTGCTTGGATGATCCACCAGCTTAGGGTTCCTGTTCAGCTGTCTTGGAGCGCTCCCTCGTTCTGGAGCCTATGTTTTGGTACAGATTCTTCCGATGCATATGTATATGTCTGTTTATGGGTACGGCGGGGCCTTGTCCCGTCATATGATTCTCGTTATTACTCGTAGAGGTACGTAGATATATGTGTGGGCCGCGGGTAGTCACTATTCGGGCCATGTACGTCCGTGTGATTTGTGTTTTAGACGTCCCCCCGTGTTCTGATAGCCTTGCTGGCTTATATGTGATATCATTCACTGAAAGTTGTGATAGCTTTGGGACGACGCATTACTATTCTGTATGTATAAGATCTGGTTATGCCAGCTATGGTCTGATGTCTGACTTTTGTATATGTATAATCTGTTTGTATGCTGATTATGGTTAGGTGTGTACGGGTGCCGAGCACGGGCACTAGTCACGGCCACGGGTCGGGTCGTGACGCAAGTGGTATCGAGCGGTTTGTCCTCGATTGTCTCTGGACCGTGTCCCGGAGAGTCTTGTTTACGTGTGAAGCCGGCCACACTCATAAACGGGGAGGTCGCGGGCATTTAGGAATCAGTGACCCTTTTTCTGTCTTAGATCGTGCGATAGAGCCAAGTCATAGGAAATGAGATTCCTCGTACTAACTTTTGATTTCAGCAGAAGAACGACATCGACAGAAGAAAGTGATTGACGACATTGGAAGTTACAAAGCACGCAGGTAAGCTAAGGTACGAAAGGTGTATGTCGGATAACGTATTGAAGTATGATCGAAATGTAAAGTTGAAAAATTGGAAAGCAAAAATGAACAGGAAAGTGTAACAGGTGCAGATCGAATTGGACATACGAGGTAAGCCCATCATTTTCATACTGTTGTTGATATTGGGAGCCCTATGTGGCTGTGATATGATGTGATATATATGTATATATGTTGGCCCTGTGAGGCATTGTTGGTATTTCCTGCGTGCAGGTTTTGAGATAGTAAGAAATATAGAGGAAACTCTGCCGAAATTTTTCCAAAAATAAACAGAGAATGAGGTATGGGTTGTAATATGCCTTGAAAGGTCGTGTCAACAGCAAAGATAGAATTTGACTAAGTTGCAAGTACGGCTGACCTTGAAAAATAAGTTAACTACTGACTTGGCAGTAATGGTAATTAGGAGGTCGATATCGATATGATGAAAAGAATTTGAAAAGGGCTTGTGATATTAAGAGATGACTTAGAAGAGGTTGGTAAATCTTGATAGAGCGTTATATTAAGGTACCAGCTGAATTGATAAGCAGGGATAAACTATGACGAGTTTATGGTCAGAATAAATAGTAGTATGATTGAGACAAGAGTACAGAGGAAGAAGAATTGTGACAGATATGAATGTGTCGGTAAGACAGTTTGTGAGATATTAAGGATAAGATTGACCAGAAAGGGCAAAAAGGTTAAGAAATGCCACTATAAGATTGATTACGAACATGATATTATGTGAATATAATAAGGATTGTTATGAAAATGAGCGAAGCCTAGCGAGGAAGCGGCTAAAAGATATGACGTGATCTATGTGACTCAAGTATAAAGGTGAGCTATTGATCAAAAAAAAAGAAGAAGAGAGGAATTTAGGAAGTTCTTCTATAGGGGAAAGTTCAGAATAAAGATTATGAGATAACGACAATGACATCGAGCACAAAAAAAAAAGGGGGTTAATTGGAAACAAGAGACGAAAAGAAAAGTGGGTGAGATAACAGTGCAGTAGTAGATTATGACATGTATAGCCAAGAACACGAGTAATATCAGTGGCGGAACTGTGAAAGACCAAGCCATAGAAAGATGAGCAACGAGGTAGAACGAGTGCTAGAAAATGACTGGTATGATAAGAATAAATAGGGATGAACAGAATGTGATTTGAAAACGAGAAAGGGATTATGTAGGAGTAATATTTTCCGAAGGATGAAGAGGTATTATAAAATTCCTCGTGCGCAGAAAGGAAGGATGGACATGGAGAGATATGATAAGGGGATACCAAAGGAAGCACCCAAGATAGACGTAATTAAATGAGTACGAATATGGAACGAAAAGGGAATACATAGTTATGAATTCAAGGGTGTAATACGACGACACGGTAATAAGACAAGACCATTATAGGAGACGAACTCGGTATGTTTTTGAGTAAGTTAGAAGCCTGTGTTGGTTACACAGTAAGGGTAGAAAGGCATAAAGCATAAAGGGGTGCTGCGTACACACGACTCCACCTCGAAAATAATGGAATCTTCAAGCGACAAAGACGGTAGGCTTAAGGAACAGATGGTGCGACCTAATTTCATCAAAGGAACCAAATGGTATCGGTTGAGATGAAGATACTATTTCAAGAGAGTTTTGGACACTTACCGTTAGAATATAAGTGTCACCTAGCTGAGGATTTGGGATGACTATGAGTATTAAAGAATTATTGATTGAAGTACGAGACTCTTTCTAATTCGGCGGGAGATGTGTTATGAGAACGCTTTGAAGCCTGTCAAGACTTCAACTTACTCTAGATTATGTGCTGAAGGTCATGCGACGAGGTTGATGCGATCATATTAGCATTAAAACGTCGCATTTCATCAGAGTCCCAAAGTTAAGCGTGCTGGAGTGGGAGCAATTTCGGGATGGGTGACCCCCCTGGGAAGTTTACTAAAAGTCTTATAGAGTCGGACATAGGAGAGATAAATGGGAAGCTAGAGTAGTCTAAAGGAAATTAGAGTATACGGAGCGGGCAGAAACCTTAGAAGGTCATATAGGGCGAGGCAGACTAAACCCGTCAAGAGAAGGAAGGTGCATTACAGCTTTAGAAACAGGGTAAGTTGAATAGTGTTGGAAAAAATTTGTAAACAAGATGGTAGCGACTATGTATACGCACGTATATGATATCCCATACATGGCTATATTGAATCCCAGCAATCGACGTTGTGACATGTTGGAAGGCCTTAATCGAATAGGGTAAAGAAGTTCAAATGAAAGAAAATAAAAATGGCACAAATGTTATGAGGCAAGCTGATGCTGTTTTCGCTACAGGTTAAGCTTGAAAAGTTCTAATACAATGATAGTTGGAAGAGGAAGAAAATGAGTAGATGGTAGGTAAAATGACTAAAATGTCGGGGGAAAAGCGGAAGAGTAAGAAATATGAAGGAGTAAAGCCTCCAAGAGAAACAACGGGCAAAGCACGACACTATTTGGATAAAAATTGGAGGTTAGGAGTGTGAGAAGGATAGAGTGTGATAGTATGGAATAAAAGAGGAATGAGAAGTAAAGAAAAGGATGATTAGGCCGTGCAACGACGCTGAGAGATTTCTAACTCTCGCAAGTTAAGTGACCACGACGATGGATACCTAAAAACTATTAGTGTATTAGGACCTCCTCTTAAAGGGGGGAGAACGTATTGGACTTGAAAGGAATTATGGCGTTCTTATGCTCTTAATAGGAAATTCATTAGCTTGAAGCGCAGTTCAAAACGATCGCCAATACAGGGATATCGAAGATACATATATTTGTGTTGTAAGAGAATCGTAAGGGAGTAAGAATTTTCGTAATCTATGCTTTTGGGTTGTATTGTAAGATTTGAGGGACAAAGGTTAAAGAAACAGTTGTGGCAGAAAGCTAAGGGAATAGTTGTGGCAGGAGCCCAAGGATTTAGTTTGAACTCGAATTATGAGTTGCCATAAGTGTAGTTGTACAATGAAGGATAGCGGAGGGTGCAGAACCATTTCGTATATGCGTACTTTGGACCGACGGAAGTAGTCCTGGGAAGGAACTAGGAGGAATAGTTAAGAGACATAGCCATTATACCCACTGGCAACAAAGTCGTATTGAGTGAGCACTCGGAATGTAGGGGTAAATGGTGACAAGAATGTAAGGACTAATGACGTTGACCATTGAATCACAAGTGAATCTTGATACAGTATGTCACCCTCAGACTGATGGACAGATCGAGCGTACTATTCAGATGCTAAGGGATATGTTGCGGGCCTGCGTTCTTGATTTTAAAGACAGTTGGGATGATCATTTGCCACTTGTGGAATTTGCCTATAATAATAGCTACCACTCTAGCATCCAGATGGCCGTATAAGGCTTCGTGTGGCAGGAAGTGCAGGTCACCGATTAGTTGGTCCGACGTTGGCGAAACTGAGTTAATTAGCCCAGATAGGGTTCAGCAAGTCATTGATGAGGTAAAATCTATTCAGAAGCGGTCATTAGCAGCTCAGAGTCGACAAGAATCGTATGTGGATAATCGACGTCAGCGTTTAGAGTTCCAGATTGGTGATTGGGTAATTCTGAGAACGTCAGCCATCAAGGGGGTTAGGCATATTGGACCTTACCAGGTCGTCCGTAAAGTAGGCGAGGTTGCCAATGAATTAGACCTACTGTCTAATTTGGGAGCAATGCATCCAGTCTTCTACTTGTCAATGCTTCGTAAAGGTATAGGCGATCCTTCCAGAGTATGTCCTATAGATGATATCCAGGTGAAAGAGGAATCATCCTACGAGGAACAGCCTATAGCCATACTGGACCGTCAGGTGAGAAGATTGCGTACTAAAAACATAGCTTCCGTTAAGGTATTGTGGCAAAACAATAACAGGAAAGAGATGAAGAATACGTATCCCTACTTATTTCCTATGTCTACAAGTAATCTAAATTCCTTATTTGGTTGTGCGGATTGTTGAATGAGCTGTATGCGATGGCTATAAAAGAGACTCCCCCGAAACGCTTATAAGACCCTGTAAGACTAGTTTAACATTCGAGGACGAATGTTCTAAAGGGGGGGAGGATGTTATATCCCGTATTTTGTACGTTGGGACATTCCAAGCTAACCATGAAAAGTTAAGGACAAGACTATTCCGGGATGCGAGGTTGAGAATCTTGACCTTCGATTTTATGTTAAGGCATAAGTTGCTTATGATTTTATTGGTATGGAATATTAAGGAAAAATTTGGGGTTAAAAGTGAATTATGAAAAATTATTAATTTCATGAAAATGGCCACTATGGCCGTGTGGCATATGTGGTGTGGACCCCCTTCCCCAAGTCTTGGCCAAATTTAATTAGCTTAAATTATGAGTGGCACATGTGTTCATTTTATATTTGTAGGGGCTTATATATATATATGGTGGATGACTAGCAAGACAAATTAGTCATCATTTTACACCTCTAGAAACTTAGAGAGATATGAAGAAAAAAGAGAGGAGAGTTCGGCCAAGCCGGCCGAAATGGATCAAAAAAATATTTTTTTCAAGCATTTCAACTCCTTAGAAGGTGCATAACAACATGGAGTAGTTGTTGGAGTAGCAAGAACAAGTATTAGTTCAAAGCACCAACCCTAGCCAAGTGAAGAACTAAGTGGAAAAGGTAAGGTTCAATCCTCTTTTACATGTGTTATGGGTGATTTATGTATGTTGTAGAGTATAGAAATGGATGAAATTCATGAAAATATGGGTGTTGGTGTGTGGCCGTATAAGGGCTGCCCTTGGTAGGCATGATGAACAAAATTTATTTAGTATTTCTGGATGTTGTTGTATAGATTCTATAATGAAAATGATGAGTTAATGATTCAAGTTCAAGTAGTAAAACGTTTATGGGTGTTTTAGAAGCTAATGCGATTTTAATGTAGTTTCTTGAATTTATGAAAGTGATGTTGTTAATGTATGGATTATTGATGTAGTTTATGAATTTGAAAGAAAGAAATGTGTTGTTGTTGTTTCTATGGAAATTGAAAGGTTTCGGGTAATGTGGTAAGTGGTTGGGCCGTTTGGAATGTTGTGTGGATTGTTTGAAATGTTCTTGAGTTTTGTTTGAATGGTTTCGGATTGGTATTTGAATGTATGAGCATTGAAGTTGGCTTAATGGTATGTGGTGATTTAAATATAAATGGAGTGTTGTCGAATTATGTAGAAAAGAGTTATTGACATTAGAATGCATTTTGAATTAATTGTTGATGTCGTTAGCATGGTTGTTGGTATTGTTGTTGAAGATTTGGCCGAGTTGAATTCTCGGGGCTGTTGACTTTATAGGGAAAATGCTGCCCAAATTTCTGTAAATGAAATGCTAACTTAGAATTGGATTTCTAAGCGCTTATGACTAATGTTTGGTGCCAAATGATGTTATTGTAGATTTGAGAAGCCGAGACTTAAGTTTGGATTAGCTTAGGAAGCGGACGAGGTATGTAAAGCTTAACCCTTCTTTCTTTTGGCATGTCTTAGTTATAAGTAGGCTGTGCTACGAGCCTCGGGATAACTCTATTCTTGCGATCCGAGTATGTCTACGATTCTTATTTACCTTTGTAACGTTTCCATTCGTAATACAATTGAATAATGATCCTTATGTCTTTGGAATAATTGGTTTTCAAATGTTGCACAAAAAGTTTTGTTCCTAAATGGCTCTATGCCGAAAAAGGGCCGTAACTTTCGTAGACAGAACCGGATCGCCTCGATATGCTCGTAGGAGGCTCTGTAGCGTATAATGACTATATCTTCAATAGGCTGGCCCGGATTGGGTTGACCCTCGTCCGTGGGTCCCGCGACGTTCCTTTGCATAGTTCTAACGACTTTTGAAAGAACTTAGCATGACGATCGTGTTAACCCTCGAGCGTCGATTACTTACTTACCTATCGAGTCTGTAACGACGATTATGTTCTTGACTTCCATAAGCTACTTCATATGATTTTGATACGTATCTAAGATTTTTAAAGTTCTATTTGCTATGTTCCCGAGTGACAATCGGGGAAAACTTGATTTGACTATTTTATGGAGTTTTCGAAAATGTTTTAAACTGCATATAGTCTCCCACGACTCTGCTCGTGCATATGGTTGTTGTATCTTTCACCGAGTCCCGGGCCGGTTATGTTATCGTGCTCACTATGTTATATTCTGGAGTATGATGTGTCCGGTTCGCCGAGCCCCTCGCTAGAGGGCCGGGTACCGTGTATATTTGGCGTTATGCTGTGTTATGGCGTTATGCTGTGATATGATGTTATGATGTGTGACGGGGATTCGGAGATATGAAACCTTCTGGTGTTATGCTGTGTTATGGCGCCAACGACGGCGGCGACCATATTCTAAGAGCCCCATGCATGATTTATGTTTTAATGAGTAAGCATTTTGGTATTTTGGATATTGCATTTACTTTTTGTATCTCTTGTACTGATTATGATCCTATTTACTGTTTTTCCTGCTTTGCATACTCAGTACATATTCCGCACTGATCCCTTTTCTTCGGGGGCTGCGTTTCATGCCGCGCAGGTACAGATACTTGCTTGGATGATCCACCAGCTTAGGGTTCCTGTTCAGCTGTCTTGAAGCGCTCCTTTGTTCTGGAGCCTATGTTTTGGTACAGATTCTTCCGATGCATATGTATATGTCTGTTTATGGGTACGGCGGGGCCCTGTCCCATCATATGATTCTGTTATTACTCGTAGAGGCCTGTAGATATATGTGTGGGTTGTGGGTTGTCACTATTCAGTTATGTCTGTGTGATTTGTGTTTTGGACGTCCCCCTGTGTTCTAATAGCCTTGCTGGCTTTTATGTGATATCATTCGCTGAAAGTTGTGACAGCTTTGGGGCGACGCATTACTATTCTGTATGTATAAGATCTGGTTATGCCGCCCTATGGTCTGATGTCTGACTTTTGTATATGTATAATCTGTTTGTACGCTGATTATGGTTAGCAGGTGCGTATGGGTGCCCAGCTCGGGCACTAGTCACGGCCTACGGGGTTGGGTCGTGACACAGCTAGTGCATAGATACAATTCTGAGGGCCGCTCGAACTAGATGCTCCCTCTCTACCTCTACCATGACCTGCTGGCACCTGCCAACCTTGCCCCACAGGGCGTACGGACGATGAAGAACCAACTGCTAATCCCATGGGCTGAACCTTATCTCTATTGTTCCCTAATGGACAATCACGTATCATATGACCAACCCGACCACAGGCATAACAAGCACCTGAACCTAAGAGGCACTGTCCAGAATGTGGCCTACCACACTGAGCACATCGGGGTGAAGGTAGTCTCATCAGGCCTGAACCATCCTTATACTGGAAACCCAAAACTCTGGAACTCTGGCCCAATCCGGAATAAGTGGGTTTATCAAACTTGGGTCCAGAAAACTATGGAGGTGCACTAGTTGATGAATAAGCTGAGCGTTTAGAGAACTGCTGCCTTGGGCCACCTTTGAACTCACTGTCAAACCCTGAAGACCTGACTCTCTTCCTCTAACCCCTGTCACCATGGACTACACCCTACCGTTGAGCCTAAGCGGCTACTAACTAGGTCAGCAAAAGGATAGCTTGTCTCATCTCTTGGTCTGTGGCATCTGGTGGAGGAAATGGAGGTACTGGAGCTGAAGCTGAGGCCCCTTCATGCTCCTCTAAAACGGGTGGAGTATGAGAGGTTCGAGATGGAACCTTATTCTAGGGCTCACCCTCCTCTATATCTACCGGCGACTCCCGCTCAGTCCTCTTTCCGGCCATTGTCTCGCCCTTCTGGGCCGCTGTTGCTTTTCTCTTCATAGGCATCGCTGAAAACATAATCACACGGTTAGGAAAAAGAGAATCCTGGTAACATAGCTCTAGCGCACGATCTAAGATAAGAAAGAAAGGTCAATCATTCCTAAATGCCTCGCAGCTTCCTGTTTATAAGTGTGGCGCGCTTCACACCTATAAACAAGACTCTACTGGACACAGCTCGTAGACATACCCTAGGATGAACTGCTCTGATACCAATTTTGTCATGGCCCTCTGGTTGGGTCGTGACACAGTAAGCTTGCAATTTTCCCAATTTTTCAGCTCTACCACCCAACATTTCATTCGAGCCCTCACAAACACAACCAAACCATGCACATAGACATAAAAACACCATACAAACTCACTTGTGGCCTTGAAATTCTCTACAGAGTTCTAGTTTACTACGTCACCTCCCGATGGACTCAACACAATCAAACAACAATCACAAACAAGTCAAGTTTTCAATTCTTAGACTTATACAACCGAGTTTCTATTAGCTCGTTCTACCCTTGGGAAGGTTTTATTTGGTGGGGTGATCCTATATTTTCCATAATGATCGGGAGGGTCGTTACAGTAGTCTTCCTTGTTAGACTCAAATGATGTAAAACCGGTCGAGAGACCGCAGTCTTCGTTGCTAGACTCAGATGATATACATCCGGTCGCAAGGCCGTAGTAGTCATCGTTAGAATCAAAGATGATGTAAAACCTGCCAAAAAGGTCGCAGTCTTCGTCTTCGGAGTCAAACGATTTAAAACCGATCGAGAGGCCGCAGTCTTCGTTGTTAGACTCAAACAATGTAAATCTGGTCGAGGGACCGCAGTTTTCATTGCTAGACTTAGACGATATACATCCGGTCGCGAGGCCGCAATATTCATCGTTAGAGTCAAAGATGATGTAAAACCGGCCAAAAAGGTCGCAGTCTTCAACTTCGGAGTCAAATGATGTAAAACATGTCGCGAGGCCGCTGTCTTCATTGTTAGACTCAGACAATTCAAAAGCGGGTTGTCCACCCTAAAATTGCAACACTTTACTTTATTTCAAAATCGGGTCGTCCAGTCTAAAATTGTGACACATTACTTTATTTCAAAACCGGGTCATCCACCCTAAAATTGCGGCAATTTACTTTATTTCAAACCGGGTCGTCCACCCTAAAATTGCGGCACTTTACTTTATTTCAAAATCGGGTCGTCCACCCTAAAATTGCGACACTTTACTTTATTTCAAAATCGGGTCGTCCACCCTAAAATTGCGACACTTTACTTTATTTCAAAACCAGGTCGTCCACCCTAAAATTGCGACACTTTACTTTATTTCAAAACCGGGTCGTCCACCCTAAAATTGCAACACTTTACTTTATTTCAAAATCGAGTAGTCTACCCTAAAATTGCGACACTTTACTTTATTTCAAAATCAGGTCGTCGACCCTAAAATTGCGACACTTTACTTTATTTCAAAACTGGGTCGTCCGCCTTAAAATTGCGACACTTTACTTTATTTCAAAACTAGGTTGTCCGCCCTAAAATTTGCAACACTTTACTTTATTTCAAATCGGGTTGTCTACCCTAAAACTATTACACATTGGGCTGACCACGACGAAGTGGAAAGCTGCTTATTGCTGAATTAGATTGTCCCAGGACAAGACACTTATATTCCAGATGACGTCATAAGGACGTCGCTCCTGATAATGTTTGTAGAGCATTTTCTACTAACCTTGTTACCTTAGATTTTGCAGTATAAGCAACTCATGATGTGGACTATGCCAAAGAGGACATGCCACAATGTGGAAATGTTTCTTAGCAGCGAACCGGGGCATATTGCGAAAGAGAGGAACAGACTCTTCG
The DNA here is from genome assembly GCF_029784015.1 of Lycium ferocissimum. Taxonomy (NCBI): domain Eukaryota; kingdom Viridiplantae; phylum Streptophyta; class Magnoliopsida; order Solanales; family Solanaceae; genus Lycium; species Lycium ferocissimum. The sequence continues at coordinate 66,465,962 of NC_081345.1, forward strand.
GGCGAGAATTGATGGACACCTTCCACCAACATCAAACTACACTCCTGTAGAAGGCATGTAGGTAACCATGTCAAAACCACTCTACCAAAAGCAAAAGAATCATCACCTTTGAGTTTCGCACTCTGCGTAATCTCCAAAACCACACCACCAGTCTTCTTTTCAAATCTAGATGACAGCATACTTAAAATATGAGAAATTATGTCAGTGCAAATACTTATCTATGAGTGTGAAGCATGCCACATCCATAGTTTAGAAGTTGCAAGCCTCTTTTCCGTACTCAGAAGTTCGTAGTCCTCTATCCCAAACCAAAGGCGATTTCCGCATAAGGAATACCCTTTTCTACCAATCGAGTCAAACTACATACGGCCTGATTCCCGAGGGTAGGGATATGTAGGCGACCTCACTGTTAGAGCTCGGTCGTGATCCAAACTCCCCCAATCATGTCCTTGTTGACACCTAATTTTTAACCTCCCCTAATTTACTTTAATTACTCAGAGTCCTTGGAAAATAAATAAAATCAGCTATGCACCTTAAAAGGTCTAAATAATTTTATAAAATTTCTCAAAACAATGTTTTGCTCCTTTAAATTAGTGAAAGGTTTTTCATGACATCACAAAGTTGTTTAGAAATTAATTCACATTTTTATGACATTTATAAGATACAATCTTTATTTAATCAAAGAGAAAAGGGCATTTTGTCTTAAAATAATAATTATTATTTAATTGTTAAAATTGTCAAAATTAGCAAATACTTTATTCCCTTTAATCCATGGATTTTGAGTAATTTAAATAATTAACCATTTCACCCTTTAATCTTTAATTTTTGCATGATTGTGTTTTTTTTTTATCAAAAATCATGTATAATTATCTATAAATATTTTGATTAGTTAATTAAGTGTTCCTTATTGCAAATTGAGGATTAAATTACTTTGTTATGGCCACAATTAATTTGACCAATTCATGGTTCAAGGAAATTGGGTCAATTTTGTAAAATTAGCCTTTTAATGGCCTGGATTGAAATAACCAAATTCGTTGGCTTAAATTAATCAAGTTCATTAATGCAATTTAATTTTTAAACCTGCTAATTAGGTCAACTATGGCCATAATTGAAATGACCAGCTGAATTAAAATCCATTAAGGCCAAAATTTGGCTATAATTGAAATGATTGGTTGGATCAGAATACATTAGGGCCCTGTTTGTAATTTTAGGCCCATTGACACAATTTGGCCAATTTTTAAACTATTTTAATGAAATAAAATAAATATGTTCTAATTTTATCTATAATTAAAATATTACCAATTTTAATCTTTAATTACCTATATACGTATACTAGGTATACATATATGTACTGCTGTGTATATATATGTATACACAAGTTATACATATACATGTATACCCTTAGTATACATATATATATATATATATATATATATATATATATATATATATATATATATATATACCGGGCCCCTTTTATTCTTTAAAATCTGGACCCAGTCCCGCCCAAACCAGGCTGAGACCCGGCCAAGGCCGTTAAACATTAAAGGGGTAATACCCCCCCCCCCCCCCTCCCTTTCCCTTCTCTCTCTCTCTTCCTCTTCTTGTTAAAACCCTAGCCGCCGCCTGCAAAATTCTCTCTCTCTCATCTAGAAATGGAAATATTACAGTGTATATGTTAGACACGCAGCTTTGTAGCATTATTTTCGTGTAAGCAATTAATGTTGAGTTTGTATCTACTCGAATCTTGCTTGAATCGATAATGAAACTTTTTCCTTTTTTCTTTTCTTTGAATTTACATAGTCAAAATAGATTATTGTGGAAGATTTTTGTTGTATTGTGCTGTAACTTGCTTGAATATCATTGGGTGACCAAAGATGGGTCAGATCGAGTCAAGCAAGACTCAAATCTGACCATCCATTGTTGATTTGAGATAATCTTAGTCGTGTAAAGGCCTACAAAGGCTAATTTTGGAGAAAACATTTTTGTCCCACATCGTTTGTTTGAAGTTTTAGATGATTTTTGGGGTTCTATAAATAGAACCCCAACCCCCTTTAAAGAAGAGGGCTGGAAGCTTTGGAAAGTGAGAAAAAGGGCTTTTTTGTGCTAAAATCTGAGTTTTTTGAAGCTAAAAAATTTGAAAGAGTTTCAAAGGTTTGAAAATTTTTGGAGAAATTCACAGAGAGGCTAAAACTTCGAATGTTAAGCCTCTATTAGTAAAACTTTTAAGACTCCATTAGTTTGAGGTCTTTCTGAGTTAAAATTTTTATTTTTTTCTCTTTTGTTTGAGTCTGTGTGGCTGAGTTGTGGGTTTTAGAAGCACTTAAGGCTTTCAAATTCATTTTGATCAGGGCTGCACCATAAAAAGGTAACATTCTATCCTATTTACTTGTTTTTGGTATTGTTTAGTAGTTAGTATGATAATAGCTTATTAATGTTAGTTGGTTGCTGTTTTGCCTATGGTTCAGTTGAATTAATGTATTGATTGGGTATTGATTAAGGTGTATTAGCCTGTCTTAGATGTGGAGGTTACTCCTTTTATTTTCAAAACACATGTTTGACATTAATAAGTAGTTTCTTGAGGTAGACTGAGTGTGTATGCTCAAATAATGCATTGTTTTGCCTAAACATGGTTGGAATAAAGTTCATGTGTTCTGTTATATGTTGAGGGTTCCTATCTTGTTGTCCAAATGCTTAAGTCTGATAAGGATATGATCAACATAAGTCATGATAGAAATTTGATGAACTTTTAAGTTAATACTAATCCTGTTGAATGTAGTAGAACATTAAAATACTGTGATATCTATTTGAAGCATTTGAGGTAATTGTCTTTCTTTTTCTGAGTAAGAACATGACTTTTATTTTTTTTCTGAATCTGTTCTTTTATGGGCCTGCGTACTTGTTTGGTATCAACCAAGTGACATGAGCTATGATTGGAATAAAACCTAGGAAGGGTCATGATCAGGTTAAAACAGTGCTTAAGGAGACTAGGCATGTCTATAAGAAGTCTGTGATAATTGGCTAAGGCATTTAGAGTTAGGTTCTGCTTAAATTTGTGTGGGTCTGAGTCTTCCCAAGTCAGCTTGAATGTGTTTAAGATAGTCAAATAGTTGTATAATTATGCATTAAGGACAACTTTAAAGTAGCAATATCCCAGAGTAGGATAAAGAAGTCTAAAGATGAAGTTTTGGGATTCAAGTCCATTCATGAGATAATAGGTCTTTAAATGGTGCATTATGAATTAATAGTGATCCACAAAGTGGTAGGAGTCATTTAAAAATGAAGTGGAATACCGTATGGACTAGGTATCATGTTTGGTTTCATTTGAATAGAGCTCAAACTTGGCATTCATATTATCAGATTCTCTCTTTTATCTGGTTCATGTCTGAATTTTCAAAAGAAGTTTAATATAGATTTAAAAAATGATTTGAGTCCTGATGTACCATTAACTGTCTGAAAATGATTGACCAATTGGAGATGGAACTGTTTTGAACCTGGAGTTTGGTATTCAATTTGATTTTTAAACTCTTAAGTGATTTAACTGTTTAACTTTCTCATGTGTTAATGGATAAAGGTATTCAATATGGCTTCACATAGTAGGGTCTTAAAACAGAAGTTGATTAGAGGTTGTTAGTTTATATGAATAATTAGGGGTCTAGATGAGACTCATTTTAAGGGGGTGGGCAGTGTCAAACCACTCTTGTCCATAAGTTTAAGTGATAGACATTTGGCAGGAGAATAAGGTAAAGGGGGTGAGGTTGCTTTGGGAGAGTAAAAGGTGAGCTTATGCATGAACTGGAGGTAATGACCAGTGGGGCCTTTGATCCATTTTTACTGAAAGTAAGGTTTAGGAAAGGGATGGGGAGATGATAACCCCACCCTATCTTGTCCCTCTTTCAAGACCCTAAGGCTTCCTAGACCTTGTTCTCATGATCGGGGGTTCAGCGAGATCTAGGAATTGGTCAAGGGTGGTTTGTCATGCCTTGGGGGAAAATTCTTGTGATTTCATGTTGCTTAAAGCTAAGTTAAAATAAAGATATAGCTATCTGTTACATCTTTGTCATGCCTTGGGGGAAAATTCTTGTGATTTCATGTTGCCTAAAGCTAAGTTAAAACAAAGGGGTAGGTGTCTGTCATATCTTTGTCATCATTAGAGAGGTCAAAACTGTCACGACCCAACTAGGGGCCACGACGAGTACCCGATACTTGTACCGGGCACCCCCTATCATATGTCTTGTTCTTATTACTAAGTGGGCCGTATGAACACTGACATTTTTTTTTCCTTAACAACATCGTCGATAATAGCATACATGTAGACGAGTAGTAATATCAACTGTACTGACATATCATATGGTGACAAAGACAACTAGGTCGTGAAACATCTACCCGTACATATCCGTCTACGAGCCTCTAAACACGATACATATAATTACAAGTAACCGACTTTGCCGTGTCCAAATATATACATAAAAGTAGTACCCAAAAAGAAGCTCGAAACAACCGGAGCGCCTCTCGATGTACAACCGAAAAGCTCCTAGGGGTCAATCCCGTCAACTCGTCGACCCGCGTGGTACGAGACGCATCCCCCGAAGAAAAGGGGTCGTACGAGCAAAGTACCGAGTATGTAAGCCATGGAAATAATACAAAAAGCATGTAACATATGAACAATAACAACATGTGGGACCAAGGATCATATAACGAGATAAAAGGGATAATCTGTATTCGTGAGTGCCTTTCGTGCGGATGTCATGCTTGCTTATTATATACTTTTGTTCAAAACATATCGTGTCATATACATGTGAAAATAACAAGTCATGTCGCCGAAATACGTCGCTTCCCACATGTGTCCCGCGTCCGGCATCCCGCGTCCGGATGGAATTACGCCAGTACCGACCAGTGGCAATGCGTCTATAGCGCAACATGTATCCATTCCCCAAAATTCCCCATTTTCATATACATATCATATACATGTCATATACGTATCATATAAGCAAGATGCATAAGAACCCAAAGAAAGTCATGTGTCTATCGGGGTGACGTAAGGTCGGTAGCCCCCGATTACCTTATGGAATAACCACGGTCGTCTGCCTCACCTTGAAAGAACAAACATTATAAGACGAGACTAGCAATGAATAGCAACACCACAAGAAAACTTAAAACAGATTATAAAGTTTCAATAAAACAAGTGATGGGAATCCGTATGCACGTATATCGAGACTCGAATGACAAACATGAAAACACGGTCATTATGTCCCATTGGGTCATCCACGAAGGTTTCAAGACATTTCAATTTCATTTCCAAAGGTTTCGGACGTTTGAACATTTCTTTTCCTTAAAGTACAAGTTTTGGGTTCAATTCTACTGAATGAATAGTGAATAAATTTAGGTGTCGTTTCCGAGGGGTAGGACCTTTCCCGAGGGTCGGATTTCGACCTATACTAACTAAGACATGCCAAATGAAGGAGAGGTAGGCTTCACATACCTTTTACGCCTTATCCACGTCTCCAAACTCAAGCTCCAAGTTCGCCAAAATCTACAAATTGGTCATGTTTACCAAACATGATTAGTGCCTTTAGAATTGGATTCTTAAAACAACACTTGGCTACCGAAATTTCGGCAAAGACACCTCCTCTATAAATACTCCACTCCACCAAGTTCAACTTGGCCCATTTCAATCAACAACAATCCGGGAATTCAACCCGGCCAAACTAACAACACAATATAAGCAACATCAACAATCGACTAAAAACGCATTCTAGCGCGAATAGTCTTATTTTCCGAATAATCCAACAACTCCAAATCCAACTTTACACTTATAATCCAATATCAATATGTTCATATTCACATACTAAGTTAAGGTCATTCAAACATAAACCAAGAGCATTTCAAGTTATATATCCAATATCCATTAATTCCAACAATTTCCATACAATTCAATACAATTTAATTCACATAATATTCCAACAATACCATCAATATACTACTCACCCAAATCTTCCAATTTATGAAACAACAACAACATTTTTTTTCCTTCTTTCAAATTCAAGCACAACAATCCAATTTTCATTCCTCCAAACCATTAAATCTTTATTCTAACATCATAAAACCCAACATAACAACAATTTCCATTCTAAATAAAATCAATTCATCACACCCTACCATAACCTACACCATTCGGCCAACCTTCCATTATGCATGCTTTACATGAATTTTCATAGTTTCTACACTTCACAACAACAACCAACACACAACACAACACAACACACAACACATACTCACACACACGGCTTGTTCTAGCAAGTCACGGCCACACACATGCACTTCCAACACATGAATTTCATCCATTTCCATGCACACAACATACTCTACCATCCATAATATATAAGAAAAGAATTAAACCTTACCTTTTCCCCTTACTTCTACACTTGGCTTGCAATAGAAAACTTGCCAAGACTTGTGTTTTCCTTGCTCCAAATACACCTCACTATGCTAAGAGCCCTTCAAGGAGTTGTTTGGCTTTGAAGAACAAGTTGGAAACTTTCTCTCTTTCCTTTCTTTTTTTTTTCTCCTTCGGTTTTGTTTTTCTTTTAAGGCCGAATGGCCATAGAATTTTTTCCTCTTTCTCTCTTGTTCTTTGTTTCTTGAAAACTCTAGGGAATTGAGATGAATTAATCATCTTTCCTTATATATATATACTTAGTCTCCTTCCAATGATAATGAACCATATTGTCCCTTGTTTGGCTTGAAATTATTTGGCCACATTTGCAAGTGGGGTCCATGGCCAAGTGGCCACTTTCTTGAAATTTCTAGGAAATTTCTTCTATTTCATGAAAACATTTCCCTTGGTTCCAAATTTGCCCCTAGCCTTTCTCCGTATTTCCATGAGTCGTTTTGCAAATTTACCATTTTACCCCTGGCCTTTCTTATTATTTCAACTTTACAATTTTCCATACGCAACTTGTGTCACTTGCCTTGACTTACCCGAGGGTACAAAATGCGGGATGTAACAAAAACTGCCATTAACTAAGCCCTATAGAGGTAAGCTGCTCTCTTAGTGTTTGAATCCATGTTTTTTTTTTCTTGAAGTTTGACTGGTCTGCTTGTCTATTTGCTTCTTTGAGAAACATGTTTAAAGCTGGTATGGTGTTTATAGGTGGATTTGATCATGTGAAGGTACTAATCTTGGCTTGAACTCAAGGAATGAATATTTAGTCAATCCTAAGTGGAAAGAACCTTTCATTTCTTGAACTAAATTGTGTCACCTAGACTTTACTGAACATTATAGTATAGCTTAGATTAAAAGAACAAAAAATTGTGATTTGTCTAGTAATATTTGATTTTATATCATTAGTGTTTTGAAAATCTTGTTATACATAGAATTAGGGGAATGAAATAATTAATGTATTGTGTCTGTGCTCTAAAATGAATGGGGTTAAATTGGAATTGGTCTGATGTTGATTATGGGGGTATGGTAGGTATTCTTCAAGGAAGTATGGGCCACTTGGTTTAGGATGGTCTTTTCAAGACACCTCAAAGAGGGGACAGAGAAGAGCCAAGCCTAGCTTGACTCATAGTATCTACCCCCCAAATGGGGGGTGTCATGACCAGCCTATAGACCATGGGGGACATTCTTGTCTTAAAAGGATATTGACTTCTTTAAATCCCATCATTTTACAAAAGGTTTGAAGGTAAAAAAGGTTAGGAAAATAGTGTGTTCAAAGGTCTAGAAGCACTAAAGAGGTTAAGTAATGGAACCGTTCATTCAATAAAAAAGATAATCTTTGGTTAATGAACTAGTTTAAGGCTATTGGCACTAGAATGTCTCTGCTAGGAATTTAAAGAGTCTGAACATGTGGAGTTTGGTTTTTGAACTTTATGCCATTGTTTCTGGGAATTCTTGACACACATAACTGATCCTTTCCCTGTCTATCTTAAGTAGTAAACTGGCATGAAGCTTTGTGGTTATATGACCCCACTACTGTTGTATTAAAACAGAGATTTTCTATGGTCCTTCCTGAGAATAGGAAACTGGATAGTCCCAGTTTCACTTGATGTTGTTTGGTCTAGGCTCCTTGATGTTCCAATTCTATTTTAGGGTAATTACAAGTTACAGAATTTTCCCCTTTTTTACACCCTTCTATTATGCTTCTATGATCACTTTAAATAAGTTCTAACTTCCTACTATAAGAACTGCTAATATGTGAAGTTGATGAATCATTTGTTGGATGTGCATAAGAGTTAAAGTTGGACTTTGATTAATTTTGGCTCTTGTATAAGAGTTGGACATGTAAGAGTGTGGGCAAATGTAGATTATTTACAGGTTAATAAAAAGAAGGGAATATACACATGCTATACACTTGGTATACACATACCACATGTATATCATGGATATACTGTGTGTATACCTACAAGAAACATAGGCCAACCATAGACAGGATGTGTATGCAAATAAAAGAGCATGAGGTGTTTGGGCTACTTATTTGACTAAGTATTCTGAAAGTGTCATATATATTGCCTGTTTATCATTACATTACAATACTTGTCTTAGTCTTTTGTCCTGATTCTAAATTCATTTAAAGTTACTTGTATTTAAAATACTTTCCATAAGCTGATACTTGTGCACCTCTTTGAGACTATGGTTGTATACTATGGAAACACTGGTTTTGTTTTTTGAGAGTTTGAGGAGGTTTTGGGAGATAGGTCTAGCCACTCCCCGATATCTAGCCATGCCTGGGGTTCATGAAACCCTTTGAAACTTGTGTGGTGTTGGGAATAAGGGTGGTGACAACCTTTTCCCATTGGTATGGTGTGATTTAAGGTTTTCTAGTGAAGCAATGGTATACAATTAAGTCCTTAGTTGAGCACTTGTAATCAAATGGGGACGTATATGTATATGTATGCGTATATGTGTATGTGTATGGTTGTGTTTGGATTAGGCCCATCGAGCATAGATTCAAAATGGGGATGTATATGTATACGTATATATGTATGTATAATTTTGATATTTTTAGATACAACAAACACATACTAATTCAATTCCTTTTCTTTTTCCCTCCTACTGCACGACCACTTGGGCTAGAGTCCAACCAGCTTGTTAGGCCAAACAGGAATATTCTTTCAAAATTGTTAAGTCCAAGAAAGGGAAGCTAATATTATTGAAGGCCCAAGCATGGGTGAGAATTACACGAAGGCCCAACCATGGGTAAAAATGGCTTTTTAAGGGGTTTGGTACACCCCTAAATTATCTCTTTTTCCCTTTTAATTTCAGGATGCAAATTTTCCTTTTCAGTTGGAATGTTGTATTTGTATAAACTCACATTATTATTGGAATCCTTTACGTTTGAATTAGGAATCTTATGTGAACGGTGCATATGCCATTTAGTTAGACCTTAGGCCCCAACGCGATTTTCAAAACCCGGATTAGTGTAAACATTTTCCAAAAGAATAAAAATGGCTAGTGTAATAAGGGAATAAAAGGGATCAATTCCATCTTTACAAGAAAAAATGCGTTGCTATCATCTTTTCCTCGAATCAGACTTTATCTTTGCAAAACTAAGAAAAACGCCTTTTCCAGTTAAGTTTTAGTCTTTTGAAAAGTCCTATTTTTAGTCCAGACGAAAGTATGGGTTTTCAGAATTGTGTGAATAATATGCTTTACAAAAATGAGTTATATCCTTTTAAAATAAAAATCAGACAAAAGAAGTTTTAGACATATGAATATGTAATCCACTTGTATTGAAATATACACCTTATTTTTCTGGAAATAGCTAAGGCAAATCATAGAGTTTTGAGGGCTAAGGCCCAGCCCAAAATGGTCACATTTTAGGCCCCATTTAACCAATTTTTTTCAGAAAAAATAAAGCAAATATGTTTTGGGCTTACCCCAGGAACTGAAGGAGAATAAGAGATTTTGGGCCAAAGCTGAGCAAACCTTAATCATTTTTTTTTTTGGAAAAAAGAGGGCGTAATTTGGGCCTGAGCCCATGAAAAATGTTGTTCTCATATTATACATAAGACAATCAGGTTTTAAGACAAAATTCCGGGATCAAGATAATAAATTGTAATTACCTAGACCAACTCTTGCAAATCCATGTAAACTATTTTTCTTTAAAAATGAGTAAAGCCCTAAATAAAGATGTTCTAAAAAACATACTAAACGGAATAACCCGGACCATGTATGAGTCTGAGGATGAACAAGTTCATTTATCCCAAACTTTTAAAAGACTTTTTAACTTTACAAAATAAGATCATCCTTATATATGAAAGGAACTAATTGTATCCGGATATTATAAATCCGAACCTAAATACCCTAAATGTAAAGGGAATATATTTAATTCTTTTCAAAAAATGATATGCAAAAAATGACAGGCTTTCTTTCGGGAAACAGTTCATACAAATACTCGCACATTGGAATTCCAAGGTCAACCGTATAGTACGGATCCTTAATACTAGGGTGCCTAACACCTTCCCTAGGGGATCACCAGAACCCTTACCTAGAACTTTGGATTAAGAAGGATTTTTCACGGTGTATGAATAAACCCTTCAAAACTTGTTTTCCTAATTTCCTAAAAATTAAGTGGCAACTCTTTTAAAACAAAGTCCGAAAGAGCACCAACGATTTCGAAGTAGCTTTTCCGAGTGCTAACCCCGGCCACGAAAACGCGACCCGTTATAGCCCTAAGCTCCCAATCTCATAAATTCGACATTGGGGCCATCTTTTTAAGGGTTTTCAAAATAGGGTCGAACTACAAGTGGCCTGAGTTCTCGTATAGCCCAAGATATGTAGGAAACTCAGAGACTAGGGTCCGGCCATCATTTTGAAAATTTGCACAAAAAGAAAGGATTTTGAATCGTTCGGTCAAAAATCAAGGTTCGTCAAAATTCGTTGTCCGCAGATGGCTTTGCCATCCCCGCACAACGAAGGGGCAGTTGTTGACACCTAATTTTTGACCTCTGATAATTTTGCTCAATTACTTGGAGTCCCTGGATTACAAACGGAGTAGAATATGCATTTTACAAGTCAAATAAATTTTACAAAATTACCCCGGTGTCATTTGCCATTACATTTGGTAAAACACCGCCAAAAGAAAGACCGCATGTCATTTTTACGTTTTTAGCATATTTTCAAGAAAATACAAGATTATTTATTTATTTTTTTCCTCAAAAAAATAGTTAATTATGAGTTATTAGTTTTAAGCATTTACAATTAGTCATCATTTAGTGTTCTACTCTGTCAAAATCGAGGGATTTGAATTAATAAAGTAATAAGTAGTTTATTTTGGGTAAATTAAGTGAAAGTATTTTATTTTGGGTAAATTAAGTGTCAAAATAGAGTTTAATTATGTTTTGGGGAATTTAACTTAGTTTTAATTAAAGTAACTTGAGACAAATGAATTTTTTTTATTTCACACTTGTGGTATTTACAAGTTTCTTAAAATATCGTATATATATACAACATATATACTCATGTATACACTGATGATATACGTTACGTATATATGGCCACATATGCAAAATTTGGGCCATATTTTTAGTTTGGCCGGGTCCAGCCCAAAGGGGACTGACCCGGCCCATCCTTTAATTTAATCCCTTTCCCCTTCTTCAGTCAAAAAAAAAAAAAAAAAAAAAAAAACAACAACAACAACAACGGCAAAACCAAACGAACCCTAACGTTCCTCTCCCTAATCCCCTACATCGAACGCAGCTGGCCAAAGCCATTTTTGGCTAAAATTCAAGCAAGAGTCCTTTGTCTACAGCTTTTGTTTCACCATTTCTAGTAAAGACAATTAATTAAACTTGTCTTCTTCTCTTCAACAAATTGATTCAAACGGTAATTTTCCTCTCCTTGAGATTTTTGATTTTTCTTTTGCTATTCAGTACGAATTCAAGCATCTTTACAGCTGTTCACATTTTTGGAATTCAAAATTTCAAATGATTTTTTGGAATGGGGAAGTCCCACATCGTTTTTTTTTTCCACTAAAAATCCTAGGACTGGTCTTCTACAAATACACCCCTTTCTTTCATTTTGGGACATGGTTTTCACACCTAAAAAATTGGTTTTGAACATAGCCACAATGGGGTTTTTGACAACCCTCAAGAGTTCGAACACTTAGAAGCTCGGCAAAAGCCTTGAGTTTCGAGGAAGTTCGAGCTAGTACTTTAATTTTTGGAAGTTGTTTTTGTTCAACGGAAATCGATTTGGGTGAAAGAGTGTTCATCGTCAACCCTCTTCGCCCTCGTCGCTGCATCAGAAAAAGGTATTTTTCCTTTTCACTTTAATTTTATTTAAAATCTTCCTGTAATACGGCTAGCTTAGTTCTGTTGTTAAGTTGCTGATTTGTAGTATGATTTTCCTTATCTGAACATCATTTTTAGTTTCTGATATCTCTAAATTTTATAGAACTTTTCCGAGTTAAGTAATTAGTTTGCTTTCCCTCATAGGTTAAGAATGCATACCAAAAAGGACTGCAGCTCCGAACCAAGTGGAACGCACGGACTGCAGCTGAGGGGAAGGCCTACTAAGCTGGATCGCCGGTCTGGCTATCTGAACCTACGGGCATGAACGCAGCGTCCATAAGAAAGGACGTCAGTACGAACAATGTACTGAGTATGTAAGGCATGACTAATAACATAACAAGAGATATGAACATAACATGAGATAAAGAGATAACCCGTACGTCCGATTGCCTCGTAAGGCGGATAGCATGCATGCTAACTTCTATTCTTAAAACATCATCATAAACACATAGCTATGTTATCGTCATTAGCCCGCATCCGGGGTAATCGTCTCACACCGCCCACTAGTGGTGTTGCCCGACCATATAGTTGCTATTATCATTATCCATAAGCCGCCCACCATAGTGGTGCTGCCCCACCATGTAGGCACGGTGTCATAAAAATTACATATATAAATACATATAGCATGCATGAGAGCCCAATGAAACATTTCTACTCTATCAGAGTGACGTAAGGTCGGTAGCCTCCGATTTATGTTGTGGACAATCGGAGGACCTTGGGAATCATGAACTTCTAGCTTTTCAAGAATAAGGATATTATGGAAAACATTATGGGTTCATAGGAAGAGAATCATGCCTTTAGAAAGAAAGGGACTAGCCTTAACATACCTTTTTGGTCTCCTTAACGCTTATCCTCCCAAGCTCGTAAATCTACATTCAAGAGAATTCATACTATTGTTAGACTCATCATCATATGCTTGTCTCAAGCCTCAGATTAAATCCTTTTTAAATCTGCCGAATTTCGGGCAGCATCTCCCCTGTTTATATCCCTAGCCTGAAATCACAATACTTACAAAACAACAACAATATCAACACTGACATCGACAACATCATCATCCATACAAACATACTCAATAAAACATCCCACCCGATATTTATTAGTTTCTCAACAAATCAATCGATTTTACGAAGCTTATCAACTAAATATCCGCAATACAATTCATAATATCAATAGTAAATGATATTCTTACCTCAATCAAGTTTGGAAGAGCTTGAAATCTTGTTTATCTTTGATAGATTCCTTCGTCCCATCAAGATTTGATGTTTAGACAAGAACTACCAAAATCCTATACACTTCCCGAGCCTCGTCAATGGCTAACTTCAACACTTTATGACCAAAATTGGCATATGGACTTGTAGGAGCATATGTGCATGTTGTGGAAGGGTCTAGAGTTGGGAAATGATCAGAAAAATTACCCAAATGGTCCTTTTATACTTGCCAAGGTCGGTTCCACCGACCTAGGAATTATCTCTGCGCGTTCGCGCTGGGTTGGCTGCCACCCTTCTGCGCGTTTGCGCTGGGTTGGCTGCCACCCTTCTGCGTGTTAGCGCCCAGTGGTGGCGCGTTCGCGCAGACCAAATCCCTGGCCTGTCATAGAATTGTAACGTTCATAATTCTTTACTCCAATGTTGTATCGACAAGCGATTTGTTGCGTTGGAAACTAGACCTCATGAACTTTAATTTAGGCTTTTGTTTCACTCCAAAACTCTTCATATACTAGAAGATATTCTTCCCCCAAGTTGGTTCATACTTAGCCATTCAAAGTAGCACTCATCTTCTTCCCAAGCCATACTAACTAAACTTCTTCAACTTGTTTCCATATAGGACCTCCCGGTATTCCTTATGTGTATCCTCTATTTCCAAAATATACTCAATAATACTCCGCTCCTTATATTCCCAAGTTGTTTTACTTAGCCATCGCTCAACATATTTACGTTATAATTTGATAAGTGCTTCTTTAAAAGTACAGGGTGTAACAGCTCGGTATTAAATGCATAATTACTCGACCGGCCGTAGCTCAGTGGTAAATCCATAACTGCCCGGCCGTGTCGTAGCTCAATGGTAAATGCATAACTGGCCAACCCGCCGTAGCTCGATGGTAAATACATAACTGCCCTACCGATCGTAGCTTGATGGTAAATACATGGCTGCCCGATCGGCCATAGCTTGGTGGTAAATAGGGATACATAACTGCCCAACTGGCCATAGCTCGATGTTAAAGTAGGAATACATAACTGCCCAATCGGCCGTAGCTCGGTGGTAAACTAGGAATACCATAGTCATGCCCTTGTAGATACTGTAACATGCGTGTATAATGCCATTACTCATTTACATATATACATACAATGCATGAGCGGCCTTTCAGGATCATTAGAACATCTTCCGGGGTGACCTATAGTCGTTGAACTCTGGTTACATTATGAACATTAACATCTTTATCATATGCCTCGACAGGGAATTAGGAATATATTTAGACATGCTTTGAAATACATTTCATAGGAATGAATAACATGGACATCCTTAACTACTAAGAGTAGAACCATTCATGGAATAACATTACATTTACGTTTTGTTACTTAAATTATGCCAAAAGAAGGAAGGATTAGCCTTAACATACCTCGATCTCCTAGTCTCCTCAATACTTTCAAAGCAGCCCACAATACAACTCAATCTACATTAATACAACAAGGTCCATGATTAATGCCACGAAGGAACTTAATTTGAATCTCTAAGTTAGTAACTTGTCTATATAAATCTGGGCAGCATCTCCCCTATAATATTGACTTCCTGTAACTCCACACATCATCACCAGCAACCAAAGCAACACAACAAGAACAACATCAACAACAAGGTACAATATATCATTAACAAGTCATCAACATATCACCACGAGCGGCAAGCTCGGATTGGAGCCCATACAACCCTTGTCACCCCTTATGAATTTAACTCAACAATATCTATAACTTGATGACAAGTATATTCATCCAATTTTCCAGCCATGACTTCAAAACAATCTAACACAATACAACATCTTAAATGTGATTTCCGGACCTTTACCTCATAAGTTATTAACCAAACAACATCTTATCGTGTTTCTTTTTCTTTTTACTTCCATCCCATAAACAACAAAAAAATAGCTCTCATGTTCCTAATCATATTTCCAGCCTTTCCACATCACAAGAACAACTTCAAACCATCATAAGAACAACAAACTAATTTCTAGCGGTTTTCGACTGCTATTTCGCATGTTCTTATCTCAAAAACCATTTTAATACTGCAATAAGATCATACACACCAAGAAAAGGAGAGATCTTACCTTGGACAGCAGGTACAAACCCTTGTTGACCTTTCTTCAAATTGAAGTAATCCCTATTAGGACAACTACTTCGTAGAAATTGTGTTCTACTTGTTCTACAATCTTTCTGAGGGATAGTTTATGTTGTAACCACTTGAATTTCACCTTGAATGGGTTGGAAAATTTGAGAGAGGGTTTTCAGAGTTTCGGGAGCTTTGGAGACAAAAATATCAGCATAAGCGAGCCCCCCACTGCTTTAAATAAAATCTGGAATTTGCACCGCTTATTAACTTACTTTGTATAATTTCAAGGATGATCTAATTTCTGAGCTTACGTCAATTGACTTACGACATATTTGACGTATGAAAACGCGAGATGTAACATCATTCCCCTCTTTGAAACATTCATCCTTGAATGTTGAACTGATGCGCCAACTAGCCTTACATCTTATTGGCTCATACAAACACTTTAGTACAGTCCGTGCCATTTAGGCAACCGTTCTGTAAACTAATTGAGAACTCAAGTCATTCCCCCCTTTAGGCTTCTTCCATTCATTATAACTGATCATTGGGACTCTGACAAACTTATAACTATTACTGCCTTCTGTAAACCGTTTCCTTTTAGCTCTGCTAGCCAAATTCTAGGCCTCACTTTGTGAATGTAAACAAGACTACAACAAGCTGTTTCTCTTGGCATCTATATGTATACTAAATCTCCTTGCATGGTAATTTGTCGAATTACGACTACTGCTATATTCTGCTTCATAGCCCAGGTTATCAATCCTTTAAGCGTTACTACATCTAGGTAGTTCACACTATATCATAACTCTTACTTCGGTCTATCATTACCGAGGTCTGCTATTCGACTCAATGTTACTTTTACCTTACTTATCTTACATGTATAAATCAATGCCCTTCAACGCTATCTCATCGCAATTCATCTTAAGGGTAACTGATAAGAAATGATATATTTTGATGACATGACAAAACCTAAGGAACCAGATACAATTAGGTTCACTTGTCTGAACTTGGTTAACCTTATGATATCTCATATGCTGCTATTCTAACATGCTACTTGAAGGATCAGATGCCTGTAGGATTTGCTCATATATGAGAAACCAGATATGTTGATTTAGAAGGACGCATTGTCACGACCCAACCGGAGGGTCATGACGGGTACCCGGAGCTAGCCTACCGAGCACCACTTGTCATTCTACTTCAAATCTATCTCGGTGGACCACTTTTCTAATTATCAAGTAACTCAACCTGAATAAATGCCATTCTCAAAATAAAACTCATTACAAAGCATTCTTCGATTCTACCTCAAACATATATATGAACAAGCCTGCAAGTCTACAAAATGATATACAAAATATACACTAAGAAGGTCATGAAATATTGTCACGACCCAACCCCGTAGGCCACGACTAGCGCCCGAGCTGGGCACTCGTACACATCTGTCCACTATAATCATGCCATAGCAAACATAATAGGAACTTAAACATACAGAAAGGCACGGCGTCGCGTATACATATATACATATCGTACATATAGCCTGGGAACATTCAAGACACAAACACAACTGTACAGTGACTACCCACAACCCACACACATGTCTACAGACCTCTAAGAGTAACATGGAATCATATGACGGGACAGGGCCCCGCCGTACCCCTGAATAAACATACACATATACAACAAAAGAGTCTGTACCAAAATATGGGCTCCGGAACGAGGGAGCACTCCAAGGCAGCTGAACAGGAATCCTAAGCCGGCGGATCACCAAATCGTGTATCTGTACCTGCGGGCATGAAACGAAGCCCCCGAAGAAAGGGGGTCAGTACGGAATATGTACTGAGCATGTAAAGTATGGAATACAGTATCCAGAATCGTACTGAAGTAAGGAGTATGGAACATGAGTACAGTAACCGTAAATCACAAGGCTTACCTTTGAAACACAAATCATGCATGTCCATGTCATAAACATAAGTAAATAATCATCATATACATATGCATATACATAACGTGTCCCGACCCCCTAGTGAGGGACTCGGTGAGTAAAGTCATCATATACATGTACATATAGTGTGTCCCGGCCCTCTAGTGAGGGACTCGGTGAATGGAATTATCATATGCCATCCTGGACACCATCCCCATATCATCACATCATCATATCATCATATATATATATATATAGCGTGTCCCGGCCCTCCAGTGAGGGACTCGGTGAATAATGCAGAAGAGTGTGCACGAATGCGTGTCCTAGCCCGGGACTCAGTGAAAGACATATTGAGCTTTGCACGAGCAGAGTAATGAGAAACCATATGCACATAAATCATCTTTAAGACTCGATGGATAAATAAGTAGTCGACGCTCGAGAGCTAAAATGGAAATCATGCTAAGTTCTTTCAAAACAAAGTCATTAGGACTATACAAAGGAAAATCTCGGGGACCATGGATATGCATCAAACCAATCCGGGCCCGCCCTTGAAAGTTAAGGTCATTACACGTTATAGAATCATTTACAAGCAAATCAAAGCAATCTGGTTCTGTCTATGAAAGTTACGGACATTTTTAGACATAAGATCCTTTAGGAACAAAACCGTTTATACAACATTTCAAATCCAATCATATCAAAGACATAAAGACCGTATTACTACCACATTAAGGATACCAATATTAAAAGATGAATACGAATCGTAAACATGCTTGGATCGTAAGAATAGAGTTACCCCGAGGATCGTGTCGTAGCTTACTTACACTAGGACATGCCAAAAGAAAGGAAGGGTAAGCTTTACATACCTCGTCCGCTTCCAAAGCTAGTCCAAACTTAAGTCTCGGGCTGCCCACGATCTATAACAACAACATTATATACCAAACATTAGCTATAGGTACTCAGGGATTCTAATCCCAAACTAGCACTTTGTCTACGGAAATTCGGGCAGCATTTCCCCTATAAACTCAACAACCCCGACAATTCAACTCGGCCAAAATCATTAACAACAACACCAACAACCATATTAACAACATCAATAATCAATTCAAAATGCATTCTAACATTTGTAACTCTTTCTACATACTTTAACATTTCATTATATTCAATCCAACTACTCACATTCAAATCAACATCAATGCTCATACGTTCAATTACTAATATGAACCCATTCAAACAAGTTTCAAGAACACTTTAAACAACCCGCACAATATTTCAAATAACCTAAACAAAATACCATTTCACCCGAAACCAACCCAAACCCGAGAGCAACAACAATAACACCTTTCCTTCTTCTAAATTCATGAATTACACCAACAATCCACACGTTAACAATATTATTTTCATAAGTACAAAAAATACATAAGGATCACATTGGCCACTAAAACAGCCCACGACACTTTCAACTTCAATTTGAATCATTAAACTTCCGTTATCGACATAGAATCCACACGACAACAACAACCAAAACGCTACATAAAATTAATTCATTCTTGGCATACAAGATGACCCATATTCGCCCACCACACCACACACAAGTTTCATGATTTCCATCCATTTCAACACACTACAACAACCAACATGCTAAATGGAATCAATTCATCACTCCCACACACATTACATATACACGGCTCTAACACAATACATACGGCCACAACATCAACTCCACACTTTCATGAATTTCATTCATTTCCACACTTCACAACATACACCAACCATGCATAACATATAAAAATGAAGATTAAACCTTACCTTCTTCACTTGGTTCTTCAACTTAGCTAGAGTTTGTTCTTGAACTAATTCTTGTTCTTGCTACTCCAACAACCCCTCCATGTTGTTATTCACCTTCTAAGGAGTTGAATTGCTTGAGGAATATATTTTTTTTTATCAAGTTTTCCAAGGTTCTTGCTTGGTGAGCTATGGCCGAATGGCCCTATATTTTTTTCTCCAAGTTTCTTGAAATTTCTAAGGGATGAAGATGTTGAATATGATGACTTAGTCATCTTTTATTTACATATATTAGCCCTCCATATGGCCCTTGGCCCACTCCATAGTGGCCGGCCAACTTGCCCTTTTTTCTTTTTTCTTTTTTTCTCTTTTTATTTTTATTTTTTTATTACCAACTTTCTAAAATTCACTTTTAACCCCAAGTTTTTCCTAATATTCCATGCCAACAAATTCACAAGTAACTTATGCCTCAAAACAAAATCGTAGTTAAAGTCTCGACTTCGTATCCCGGAATAGTTTTGTTCCTAACTTATCATGGTTAACCCGGATTGTCCTAATGTACGAAATACGGGATATAACAAATATCTACTATCCACACATGTCTATGAGCCTCTAATAGGAGTACTGAAGATCATAAGGACGGGACAGGACCCTGCCATGCCCAAAATAAAAACACAAAAGAATATACCAATAAACTGCAACTCCGGAGTAGTGGAGTGCTCCTGTATGTCTGCTGATAAAGCTCCTAGGGATCTGGAACCTCTTCCCCGCCTACTGCGGCATGAACGCAACGTCCACAAAAGAAAGGATGTCAGTACGAACAATGTACTGAGTATGTAAGGCATGAATAATAACATAATAAAGAAATAAAGAAACGTGAGATAAAGAGATAATCTTTAACTGACTGCCTCTTAAGGCGGAACCGTGCATGCTAACTTTTACTTTTAAAACAACATCATAACATATATATATATATATATATATATATATATATATATATATATATATATATATATATATATAAATATAAACTTCCCGACCATGTAGGTAGGGTGTAATCATCATTAGCCCGCGTCCGAGGTAACCATCTCACGCCGCCCACTAGTGGTGTACGCCGGCCGACTAGGCACGGTGTAATTATCATTATCCATAAGCGACCCACCGAAGTGGTGTCCGCCTAGCCAAATAGGCACGGTGTAATTATCATATATATATATATATATATATATATATATATATATATATATATATATATATATATATATATATATATATATATATATATATATATGGCATGCATGAGAACCCAATTAAAAGCTACAACTCTATCGGAGTGACATAAGGTCGGTGACCTCCGATTATCTTACGGAATAATCGTCATCACTATATCTCACCCCGAAGGACCAATTCATAAGGTGAGATCAACAACAAAGAATGAAATCAAGGAATTCATGAAATAGTTCAATAGTCTCACAATAGCATCAAAACCATAAGCTTTGGAATTTCTAGAATTAAAATGATCATCATCATGTTCAACATAGAAAAACATCTCATCTTTGGTATCATAAGAAGCTTTTAAGAGTCATGAACTTCTAGGTTTTAGGCATAAGGAGGTTATGGAAAAAATGGATAGAATCATAACATAGGAATCATTCCTTTGAAAAAAAGAACTTGCCTTAACATACCTTTTGTCTTCTTAACGACTAAACGTTCTCCTTCCAAGGTCACGACTCTACATTCAAGAGGATTCGTACTAAGATTAGGTCATTGAAAGCATGATTAAGTTTAAACTAAAGCAACTAAGAGATAATGGAATTTGGGCAGCATTTCCTTTGTTTTATTGACCTTCTCCATGTAATAAACAACTCCTAAACATCAATAGCAACATCCATAATACCATAATCAAGAGGCTTCTTTCAAGTTAAGCATTGTCCAATCCTCAAACTTCCTTTTTAAGGTCATTCATAACAATAGCTACAACACAACACCATATTCACTTACATAAAATACTTTCTCGATATCATTAGTACCTCCTCCCCCCTCTCTCAATAAGATTATACTCATAGCATACTAAGAATCATGACTCAAGTTAATTTACTACTCAAAAATATCATTAAATCCGTATTTGAGCTTCATCTTCTACTTCCTTCCCTCATCCAAGTTATTCAACAACCAAATACTCTTAATAACATGAAATAGATGCAAAACTCACCTTTTATGTTATAAGGATGAGCTTTGGGTTAATGTATTTCACTTGAATGAAACCCCGACTTCAATACTAAAGGAAATCTTGAATTCTACAAACCCTAGTGAGTCTCCCCACACTTGATTCTCTTGATTCTTGCTATTTAATCTTTGATTTATCTTAGGTTTGGGTTAATATGATAGGGGGAAGGTTCTTGAGTTTTCAAGACTTGGGGAAAATGTGGGAAATGAAAAATAAGAACAAGGGTCATCTATATATAAAAAGAGAAAAAAATGACCCGACCCGATTATACGGCCACTTATACAGTCCGTATAATTTTATACAGTCCCTATAAATGGGATGACCCCTCTCTGGAATGGTTATACGGACCGTATAAGTGGTCGTATAATCCATTTTTTCCGAACTTTCTCTCGTTGATTCATTTGACTTCCAATCCTTATGGAACCTTCTTGGCACTTATATAACACTTTATTAACCATCTAAGGAGGCCTATAGCTCCTCCTTAAGACATTTCTAAATAAACATTAGCTCGATTGATGGGAAATCTTCCCAAACACAACTTACATTTCACTTCCTCTGACGAATTTAGTTCCACGGAGTCATGCAACTTCAAAATCTTGTAGTACGCACTTAAAGCTATCAAATACTCCCCTTAACTTCATAAGGACTTCATGTTTACCTTAACCTTGCGTTAGTCTATTTACAGCGCAACAACTCAAAATTCCCGAGATGTAACATCCCCCCCCCCAAGAAACATTCATCCTCGAATGTTAGACTTTTGGGGATTCTACAAAAATTTTGCTAAAGTTTCCCCTGTAATATGGCACTACCATCCTATCACAGCAACCCAAAATATATCACCTCATAGGGCTACAGCAACAACATCAACAATCATGGCCGCACACGACCAAGAAAGCATCAAAGATTATATTACATACCTGGGGGACAATGGCATCTCTGCCTGAGCCTCTTCTGCGGGTGGAAATAAATGCGGATATCTAGACTTCATATCTTCTTCCGCTTCCCAAGTCATTTCCTCTCTGTTATTGTTTCTCCATAGGACCTTAATGGAGGCCACGTCTTTGGTTCTGAGTCTCTGCACTTGCCTATCCAGTATGGCAATGGGTACTTCTTCATAAGACAATTTCTCAGTAACTTGGACATCATCTACAGGCACGATTCTGGAAGGGTCTCCAACACACTTACGAAGCATCGACACATGGAAAATCGAATGGACTGACTCAAAATCCACAGGCAGATCCAATTCATAAGCCACTCGGCCTACCTTGCGCACAATTTTATAAGGCCCAATATACTAGGGACTAAGCTTTACCTTCTTACCGAATCTCATTACAATTTTCCTCGGCGACACTTTTAAGAATACCCAATCGTTAACTTGGAACTCCAAGTCTCGTCGAGGATTGTCCGCATAAGTTTTCTGACGACTCTGGGCTGTCAACTACCAGTCTCGGATAAGCTTGATCTTTTTTACAGCTTGTTAGATCAGTTCTGGGCCTATTAATTATGTCTCTCCTACCTCAAACCATCCAATTAGAGATCTACACTTCCTCCCGTATAGAGCCTCATACGGGGCCATCTAGATACTGGAATGATAACTGTTGTTATATGCAAATTCAATAAGTGGCAAATGATCATCCCAACTACCTCCGAAGTCTAATACATATGCCCGCAACATATCTTCCAAGGTCTGAATAGTGCGTTCAGCTTGCCCATTAGTCTATGGATGAAATGTTGTGCTAAGTTTCACTTGAGTTCCCAAACCTTCTTGGAAGGACTTCCAAAAATTAGCTGTAAATTATGCCCCTCTATCTGTGACAATGGATACTGGGACACCATGAAGTCGCACTATCTCTTTAAGATACAGCTTTGCATAATCTTCGGCTAAGTATGTAGTTCTGACTGGTAGAAAATAAGCTGACTTCGTAAGTCGGTCAACAATTACCCATATGGAGTCATACTTAAGCCAAGAACGAGGCAATCCTATAATAAAATCCATGTTGATCACTTCCTATTTCCAGGTTGGAATTTCCATAGCTTGTAACAATCCTCCTGGCTTTTGATGCTCAATTTTTACTTGTTGACAATTTGGATACTGAGCTACAAACTTCGCTATATCTTTCTTCATTCTGTCCCACCAATACATTGACTTGAGATCATGGAACATCTTTTTCGCTCCTGGATGAATAGAATAACAGGAGTAATGGGTTTCTTTCAGAATCTGGTGGCGTAATCCTGCAACAGCCGGGACACATAGCTTACTTCGATACCTGAGAACTCCATCTGCAGAAATTTCGAATGGTGACTTCTCTTTCTAAGGAAGTGTATATTTGTAATAACTCAATTTGGGGTCTTCATATTGGCGCTTTTTCACCTCCACTACTAAGGATGAAACAGCTGGGTTATGAACAGCAACTCCTGCATTGCCCGAGTCCATTAAGCGAACTCCTAAGCTAGCTAGTTGTTGAAGTTCACGGGCTAATTTTGTTTTCTCTAGCTGAATGTCACATAGACTGCCCATGGATTTACGGCTAAGAGCATCAGCCACCACATTCTCCTTTCTGGGATGATATAAAATACTTATGTCATAGTCTTTCAATAGCTCTAACCACCACCTCTGCCATAGATTTAACTCATTCTGCTTAAAAATATGCTGGAGACTCTTGTAATCTGTATAAATATCAACATGAACACCATACAAGTAATGTCTCCACATCTTTAGGGCATGAATAACTGCAGCTAGTTCAAGATCATAGGTCGGATAGTTTTTCTCGTGTTTCCACAACTGCTTGGAGGCATAGGCAATGACTTTATGGTGTTGCATCAACACACAGGCCAACCCAACACAGGAGGCATCATAATAAACAACATAGCCTCCTGATCCTTCTGGAAGTGTCAGGACTGGGGTTGAAGTCAATCTATCTTTCAATACCTGAAAGCTGCGCTCACAAGCATCGGTCTATTGAAATTTTACTAATTTTTGAGTTAGCTTTGTCAATGGTGCAGAAATAAAAGAAAATCCTTTTACAAGTCTTTTGTAATAGCCAGCTAATCCCAGAAAGCTACGGACCTCTATAGGTGTTGTAGTCCTTGGCCAAGTCTTCACAGCCTCAATCTTCTAATTATCTACCCGAGCTGAGATAATATGGCCCAAAAAAGTTACAGAATTCAACCAGAACTCCCATTTTGAAAACTTGGCATATAATTCTCAAGTCCGAAGAATTCTAAGGATAGTACGTAAATGATCTGCATGCTCTGCTTCTGATCGAGAGTATACCAGAATGTCATCGATGAACACGATTATAAATAGATCTAGGAAAGGCCTGAACATATTATTCATCAAATTCATGAATACTGCTGGGGCGTTGGTCAATCCAAATGACATTACCCGAAGTTCGTAATGACCATGTCTAGTTCTAAAAGCTGTTTTCGGAATGTCTTCTTCTCTAACTCTCACTTGGTGATATTCTGACCTTAGATCTATCTTTGAAAACCACTTAGCACCCTGCAATTGATCAAACAAATCATCGATTCTCGGAAGCGGATATTTATTCTCTATTGTCACCTTGTTCAACTGCCTATAGTCAATGCACATTCGCAAGGAACAATCTTTCTTTCTTATGAACAAGACAGGTGCTCCCCACGGCGATGAACTGGGCCTAATAAATTCCTTTTCGAGCAAGTCCTTCAGTTGTGCTTTTAGCTCTTTCAATTTTGCGGGAGCTATTCTGTAAGGAGGAATGGATATGAGTTTGGTTTCCGGCAGTACATCAATAGTAAAATCAATCTCCCGTTCCGGTGGAATACCTGGAAGCTCATCTGGAAACACATTCAGAAACTCATTCACTACTGGAACAGATTGAAGAGTTGGCGGTTTTGCATCGGTGTCATGAACCCGGAATAAATGATAAATGTAGCCCTTAGAAATCATCTTCCTCGCTTTGAGATAGGAAATAAACCTACCTCTTGGGGATGCTGTGTTACCTTTCCATTCAAGCACTGGTTCTCCCGAAAATTGGAATCGAACCATTTTTGTTCTACAATCCACATTAGCATAACAGGATGCCAACTCCACTGACTCAGTATCAGAAGCATGTATTATCTTCAACGTTCTCAGCATCACATGTATAAAGCCCTACGGGTCTTCGTCCAGCTTTGACCCAAAAAATTCTGGAGGATTCAAGCTCATAAAATCACGAGCTCTGGTGCTAACCGCTCTGTTACTAGGACCCGCACCCTACCGCTGAGTCTGAGTGGTAACTAACTAGGTCAGTAATTGAATACCCTCTGTCATCTGTTGGCCGAAGGCACCTGGAGGAGGAACTGGAGGCATTGGAGCTGGAGCTGAGGCCCCTTCATGCTCCTGTAAAATAGGCGGAGTGTGAGAGGTCCGAGATAGAGCCTCATTGTAAGACTCACCCTCCTCTATATTTACCGGTGGCTCCCGTTCAGTCCGCCTTCTGGCCACTGTCTTGCCCTTCTGGGCAGCTGTTGCTTTTCTCTTCATAGGCATCGCTGAAATCATAACACACAATTAGGAAAAGGAGAAATCTTATATCATGGCTATATCGCACGATCTATGAAGAAGAAAGGTCATTATTCCTAAATGCCCTACAGCCTTTTGTTTATAAGTGTGGCGCGCTTCACATCTATAAATAAGACTCTACGGGACACGGCTCGTAGACACAGCCTAGGACGAAACTGCTCTGATACCACTTTTATCACGATCCAACCGGAGGGTAATGACGGGTACCCGGAGCTAGCCTACCGAGCACCACTTGTCATACCACTTCCAATCTATCTTGGTGGACCACTTTTCTAATTATCAAATAACTCAACCTGAATAAATGCCATCCTCAAAATAAAACTCGTTGCGAAGCATT
Source organism: Lycium ferocissimum (assembly GCF_029784015.1). Lineage (NCBI taxonomy): Eukaryota > Viridiplantae > Streptophyta > Magnoliopsida > Solanales > Solanaceae > Lycium > Lycium ferocissimum. The sequence continues at coordinate 66,492,378 of NC_081345.1, forward strand.
CTTCGATTCCACCTCAAACATATATATGAACAAGCCTGCAAGGGTACAAAATGATATACAGAATATACACTAATAAGGTCATGAAATATCTACTATCCGCACATGTCTACGAGTCTTTAACTGGAGTACTGAAGATCATAAGGACGGGATAGGACCCCGCCATGCCCATAATATAAACACAAAAGAATATACAAATAAAGTGCAACTCCGGAGTAGTTGAGTGCTCCTGTACATCTGCTGATAAAGCTCTTAGCGATCTGGACCCTCTTCCTGCTTACCTGCGGGCATGAACGCAGCGTCCACAAAAGAAAGGATGTCAGTACGAACAATGTACTGAGTATGTAAGGCATGAATAATAACATAATAAAGAAATAAAGAAACGTGAGATAAAGAGATAACCTGTAACTGACTGCCTCTTAAGGCGGAACCATGCATGCTAACTTTTACTTTTAAAACAACATCATAACATATATATATATATATATATATATATATATATATATATATATAAACTGCCCGACCATGTAGGTACGGTGTAATCATCATTAGCCTGCGTCCGGGCCTCCCGCGTTCGGGGTAACCATCTCACGCCGCCCACTAATGGTGTCTGCCCAGCCGACTAGGCACGGTGTAATTATCATTATCCATAAACTGCCCATCGAAGTGGTGCAGCATGCATGAGAGCCCAATTAAAAGCTACAACTCTATCGGAGTGACATAAGGTCGGTGACCTCCGATTATCTTATGGAATAATCGTCCTCACTATATCTCATCCCGAAGGAACAATTCATAAGGTGAGATCAACAACAACGAATGAAATCAAGGAATTTATGAAATAGCTCAATAGTCTCACAATAGCATCAAAACCATTAGCTTTGGAATTTCTAGCATTTAAATCATCATCATCATGTTTAACATAGAAAATATCTCATCTTTGGTATCATAAGAAGCTTTTAAGAGTCATGAACTTCTAGCTTTTGGGCATAAGGAGGTTATGGAAAATTTGGATAGAATCATAACATAGAAATCAGGCCTTTGAAAAAAAGAACTAGCCTTAACGTACCTTTTGTCTTCTTAACGACTGAACGTTCTCATTCCAAGCTCGCGACTCGAGATTCAAGAGGATTCGTACTCAGATTAGGTCATTGAAAGCATGATTAAGTTTAAACTAAAGCAACTAAGAGCTAACAGAATTTGGGCAGCACTTCCTTTGTTTCATTGACCTTCTCCATCTAATAAACAACTCCCACACATCAATAGCAACATCCATAATACCATAATCAAGAGGCTTCTTTCAAGTTAAGCATTGTCCAATCCTCAAAATTCCTTTTTAAGATCATTCATAACAATCGCTACAACACAACACAATATTCACTTACACACAATACACTTTCATGTGGGAAATGAAAAATAAGAACAAGGGTCATCTATATATACAACAACAACAACAACAACAACCAAGTGAAATCCCACAACGTGGGGTCTAGGGAGGGTAGAGTATACGCAGGCCTTACTCCTACCAAGGTAGGACGGCTGTTTTTGAAAGACCCTTGGCTCAATAAAAAGCATAAATAGAGGTCAGATAAGGCTAAGAGATTCAAAGCGATATGGAAATGAAATAACGCAAGCGACACAAATAAAATAGGATAATCAAAGCACAGAAATAAAGATAATAGCGTAAATCGCAGCACAAGAAATTATACTGGGATAATGCGACTACTAATAAGGAAGGATAACGAGACTATCTACTAGCCTTCTACCCTAATCTGGGTCCTCCAAACCCTCCTATCTAAGGTCATGTCTTCGGTAAGCTATAACTGCGCCATGTCGTGTCTAATTACCTCTCCCCAATACTTCTTCAGCCTACCCCTACCTCGTCTGAAACCATCCATGGCCAACCTCTCACACCTCCACACTGGGGCATCTGTGTCTCTCCTCTTCACATGCCCAAACCATCTCAATCTCGCTTCTCGCTTCTTGTGTTCCACCGAGGCCACTCCCACCTTGTCCCAAATATCCTCATTCCTAATCCTGTCACTCCTGGTGTGGCCACACATCCATAAGGGTCATCTATATATAAAAAGAGAAAAAAATTACCCGACCCGATTATACGACCACTTATACGGTCCGTACAATTTTATACAGTCTGTGTAAATGGTCGTGTAATCCAACCCTGGGATGAACCCTCTCTGGCATGGTTATATGGACCATTATACAGACCGTATAAGTGGTCGTACAACCCATTTTTCCGAACTTGCTCTCGTTGATTCATTTGACTTCCAATCCTTATAGAACCTTCTTGACACTTATATAACACTTCATTAACCATCTAAGGAGACCTATAGCTCCTCCTCAAGACATTTCTAAATAAACATTATCTCGATTGATGTGAAATCTTCCCAAACATAACTTACATTTCACTTCCTCCGACGAATTTAGTTCCACCGAGTCATGCAACTTCAAAATCTTGTAGTACACACCTAAGCTATCAAATACTTCCCTTAACTTCATAAGGAATTCATGTTTACCTTAAACTTACGTTAGTCTATTTACAGCGCAACAACTCAAAACTCTCGAGATGTAACACAGATGGGATCAGGTCTCCAGCCTACTCAGCCTACGGCATAGCTGTAAAACTACTGACAGTATATCCAGTACTTACAACATGTTCAAAGAACATATGAGGGACCAGGTTCCTCCAGATAAAGGTCCTGGTCACTGAAGCGTTAAAAGTCTAAATCTACAGTTATAAAGTATGCTGCTGAAAAGTACAATGCAGCTGTACAGCAGCACCTCAGGAAGGCCTATTGATTAACAGTCCAGATTTCATGAGTGATCACCTCTATTCTCTCTCCCTCTCCTTTTTATAAATACATCATCTTTCAAGAGAAGACTCATTCTTGCACAGTCCAAAAAATGCTCCATCCTAAGTACAAGTCTACACCTTTCAAGGTGTTCCTCAAGAACATAGCCTCAGCAACCCGAATGACCAGATCAAGAACTGAAGATGCTTTAGGTCCTTGGGTTGTTGAGTCTTTATTCTTTTGTGTTTAACCTGTAAACCAACTCTTCCATAAATAGAAGTTGATTGTAGGTGTTTTGAAGTCCAGAGGTTGCTTGTTGGAAGTGTGTTTCCTCAAGCCTTTGCGTGGTACACTAGGCTAGAGTTAGCTTAATTGTATTAGTGTATGGGTGGCTAGTGTTAGTCACCCTGGTAAATTCTCAAAGAGTGCCTTTGAGTGGTACGCTAGGCTAGAGTTAGTCTAGGCGTATTTCTCAAAGGTTGCTTGTTGGAAGAGTGTCTTCGCAAGAACTTTGAGTGGTACACTGGGCTAGAGTTAGTCTAGGTGTATTAGTGCGCTTGGCTAGGGGTTGTCAAGTGTGAGGGGTTATGGGAGTTAACTTCTAGCTAGCAATAGAGTTGTAACCAGAGTTTGCTCGGTTTGTGGAATTGAAATCCTACTTGGGTAGGTCGTGGTTTTTAATCCCTTGAGCAAGGAGTTTTCTACGTAAATATCTTGAGTTGATTCGCGTACTGCACTGCATAAGGGAACTGGTACACAACCAGGTCCCTCCATATACTATTTGGTGGACGCGCAGCCTCTAACAATTGGTATCAGAGCAGGTTCATTCTAAAAGGTTAACACCTAGAAAGGATCTCTATTAAAAGCTATGCATCCATCAAACATTATATGAGGTACTTGATTGTATACCAGATCCCTTATGCAATGCAGTAAGTAAAGAAGGCACAATTTTACCGTGGAAAACTCCTTGCTCAAGGGATTAAAAATCACGACCTACCCCAGTAGGATTTCAGCACCACTAACCGAGAAACTTCAGGTTACAACTCTATCGTAAGCTAGGAATTAACTCCCATAATCCCTCACCCTTACAATAACGCTTATGTAACCTAGGAACTAACCCCCGTATTCCTTTCTCACTTGCAATGCTCCGATTGCAAGCACTCCAATTGACTAACTCTAGCCAAGGACCACTAATACACCTAGACTAACTCTAGTCTAGTGTACCACTCAAAGCTTATGGAAACACACTTCTACCAAGCACACTTTGATAATTTAAGACACCTACAACCAGCTTCTAAACGAGAAGAGTAGGTATACAGTTTAAGCACAAACGAACAGATACTTACAACAACATAAAGAACTTAGACTAAATCTGTGTCCGGATCTGGTTCTTCAGTTTTGCAAGTGACTTGTTCATGAGAGAACTTGAGAACTTGTAACGGCAAGGATTTGCTAGATTTTGATTTGGTTTTCAAGTCTACTCAATATGTTGCCATCATGTTGTATATATACTAGGAGCATGTGGGATGGATAGAGACCACTTGTTCACTTTGACCTAAAGCATGGGCTAGCTTACTGATGTACTTGTGTGCAGTAAGTGGCTCGGCTTTACAGCTGTCTCTATCGACAGTGCAAGGTGCACCGAGAGCTGATTACAGACCAGGTCTCTTATCTGGTTCTGAAACAGCTTGACAATCATCAAAACATGAATGCACTTGGAACTATCAGTTTCCCTTTTTTTATGATGACGAACTCATAGATTGATGTTCTCCCTGAGAACCAGCTTCCCACTTGTTCCTCCTGCGAAGCAGACCATCATTGTCAAGGCACCTGCAACATGTTAGCAACATAATACCAATTTCAACTAGAAGACAAAAATTGACACAATATCATCACATATCAATCTTCCAGTTCTTCCCACTTGCTCAGAAAATTTTGACATGTTCAGCACAATTGTCATCCCCCGTTCTTCCCCCTTGCTCAGAAAATTTGACATGTTCAGCATAGTTGCCTTCCCTTATATCACGCATGTTACCTTACAATCATATCTTCCCCTTTTTGGTATTATCAAAATGTTTAAAGCACAGCTAACAAGAAGTTCAGATATATTAACTCATAGCTACAGGGGAAACGTAAGCATAAGTAAGATAGAGGAAAGAAAGCTATCAATAATGCGTAGGACCACAATAGTATGCCAATACAAAGATCAGTACAAGTGCAGATAGTAATCAATTTAGTATACACAAATGATACTTAAACTGTAAATCTGCCAAAATTCAAGAAAAGATGACATCAATTGTATGCAAAAGGGATGGAGGCTAGGAAGGATTTTCTGGATAGTGTAGAGACTTAAAGAGGATGAGCAAGTATAGGTCAATTTTAATGGGCTAGACGATACTTTATCATGTCATCTCTGAGTGCGTCCACTTGAGTTCTCAACTAATCCCTCTCTTCTCATAGCTTCTCAATTTCTTCTTCTTGCCTGGAACAACTTCTTTTCAGTTAGAATGAGCGAGTGGATGGACTTTTAGCACTTGGTCCCTGTGGTACAAACTCACACTCCTTCAGGGTGGCTAGAGAGAACACATGGTCCTTTGTTCCCAAGGAGGCTATACCAGTTCTTACATTAAAGTGTGCAAGTACTTTCAGTAAGAAAATTCCATATGGGAGACCAGGTCTGCTACCGTGACAGTAGATCATCCCTCCATCCATGGCAAAAATCCCTTGCTAACAAACTCGAAGGCTCGTTTATACTCAGGCTTAAGCTCACTCTTTCAGAAACTAGTTGTTGCAAACCCTGCAGCTTGAACAATGACTCTTTGGGATTTTGGACATCTCTTATACATTTACGGCTCTCGATCCACGCCGTTGTCTTTACTCTCAAGATTTTCCCAAGTGTCAACTTAGTGAGCACACACTCTGTCAGATTTACTGTTAGGGCTATAGCATTATTAGAGCAGAGTAGATTATCATAGAATTCAACCACTTTTGCTTTATATACACATGGTGGTTGTTAATTAAAAAGATAGCTACGCTCCTGTAATTCCACCACTTCCATCAAAACCTTCATTTGTGGCTCTCTCTCAATCTTGACATTTAAAAAAAGAAAAAACTCTCCCACGGAGAACCTTTTGATTTTGTAGGTTCTTTTTACTACTTCTCCTCTTGGAGGAACATGGTCTCTATGCTTCGACAATTTGGGGAAGAGAATAGAGGTCAGGATGAGAAGGATGTCTTTTAAACAAGCTAAGTTGACGCTTCTGGAATAGGTGTAACAGACGACAATGAATTTGTTTAAGTGACGATTTGGCACAGATACTATTTTGAAAGATCTTGGAAGAGGAAAGAACCTATACTTTGTTTGTCAATCTTAATAGTTCAAATACATTTATGAGTACTGAAGGGATTACTGACCTGAGATACGGAGACTAGGTCATTGAACGGTAAGTTGAATGTATCAGCAAACATTGTGAACTGTGCATAATTGCTTGTGCTCAAGTTCTCCTAATCCTCCCATGTGTGTATACTTGTAATGGTACAACAGTGAGTTAGATATAGCCAAAAAACACTTGCCAGCAATGTACCTAGTCTCCTTTGTAGCCATTGAGAGATCCCTTCCTGCTAAAAAAAAAAAACTCTTCTTCATACGACACACACCCTGCTATAAGGGCTTTGAAAGGAGACCTTTTGACCTCAGTCTTTCATCTTGGAGCTATCACGATTTATCACTTCATGTTGACTGCTCCTACTCTCTCCTACCTCTTTAGATGATGTCAGTAGTTGGATTTGGGAACTCAAACCAACTTAGGTCCTTTGTAGTTGTAGAAAGGATGGATTAAAGTTCTTCTGGCCCACTCGGGCAGCATGTTCCTTTTCTTCCTACGAGATCCTTTCTTTTGAGGACCTGTTTCTTTCTTTCTCATTCCCTTCTTAACGAGATTCCTTTGTAACACCCCAAATTTTTTTAAACCAACTCTTGAATTTTTGATTAACCATATCTTGATAGTAAGGGTATATTTTACTTCGCACTTCCTGAACGTGAACTTGACGATATTTGGAACTTGTTTGAAGTGTTATGGTGTAGTTATGTAAGATACTCCTATTATTATCTTAGTAAATTATTAAATGGATTAGATATTATGTATTTAGGGTAGCCCCTTTTTGTAGTTATCCAAACAAAAAAAAACTTTGTAGTTATCCAAAAGTAACATACATACATTGTTGGCTAATATCCTCTCCACCTCCTCTTCATATTTCGTTTCCTCCACCAAAATAAAACCCCAAAGCTTCTCTCCTCTCATAATATTCATCCTCTAAATCAATCATCAAGATTTTTTTTGGTTGAGCCACAAACTACTCCACATGATTGAGGTAAGTTCAGAACCCGTTTTTGAACTGCACAGTTATTCGTGTTTTCAACAAATTTTCTTGTATAAAATTTAGTTTTAAGTGATCCGAGATGATACAGAAAGCTACTTCATAGCCCTACAACTTTTGTTCAGGATCCAAAACCCAGTTTTGCTTTTATTTACTGGAAAAGGGGGTGATGAAGTACAGGGCAGGTGTGCGCCCAGATTTCTGATTTGCAAACCCTACATGTACTACTGTTAGTATTTTGAGCATATCGTTTTGTACAAAATTGTTATAAGAGTGATTTAAATTTCTTTGAAACCCCAAGACATATATCTACAACTTTCATAGAGGCCACAAAGTCTATTTTTGTCGTTTACTCCTTTGAAACTGAGCGATAATACAAGACAGTAGTACTGTCCAGAATTCCTGTTTTGATAGTTTGGGGTGATTTTTACTGATTTCATGTTTAGTTTTGACATGCTGAAACCATTGAACTTAAGTAGATATTTGATTTTGTATTTAAGGTATATATGCTCTTGTACAAGCTAAGAGGAATTGTTTGACGAAGTGGACTTTGGTTGGTCTATGGTGTAGACGATTTGAACTCCTCGAGTTGTGGTAGAACTTATTGTGTGGTAAAACACCAAGGTTTGTGTATAAACTTGAACTTGAAATATCTTTATTTTTTGGAATTTTTGGAGTATCTTGATGTGTTGTTTCCTTTCTCTTCATCTTATATCATTGTATGGTTATTATCTCAAGTATTGCAAAATATTCGCTAAATCGCCCACTTGTACGAATTGCTTGATCATTTTGCATTCCTGTTGGGACTTTTTCCTTCTTGTTGTCACCGATATCAGCATGCCTCTTGATTCGGATCTTGCTCATCTTGACTTTGGATTTACATTTTGTCTTGATGATGGACTTTTGTCCATTTTCGAGTATGAGTGAAAAGCCACTTTCAACATGGCTCTTGATTCTCTTGATTATTGGGTGACGACCCTTCTTGATTTGGGGCTTCGGTCCATCTTGATATTGATTATGCTTGGTGTGAAGGCATGACGTACATATTGGGCAAAATTGGTTATTTGACAAACTCTCTTGAATTGATTCATAAGCTTTCTTGACACTTGAGCCTTCAAATATTGATTTCGACATTTGGAAACTCTTCAAGGTTTGGATATTTGATACTTTGATATACTTTTTTACTTGATTTATTATTACCTTATTGAGCTACCTAAGACGGATAAGGGAATTGGAGAATCTAATGGCTCCAAGACCAAAGTTTATACGCCACTAAGCTTTATGATTAGCGATAGTTGTTTTCTATCGTAGGTAATGTGTGGGAGGAGATTTGAAAATGGCTATTTGGATTAGACTTTTTGGGAGCTTTAGTGAAGATCACCTTTGCATATGCATTTAGGTTTTGTATAGTTTTGGGGATTTGTACATGATCCATATGTCACACTTATGTATGTAATTTTAGAGGCTTGTTGGACACAAGACCATATGCTTGTAACTTGAACTTGATGACTTGTTTTGCTATTTTAAGGTGTGCTTTAACCCAAGTCTTGGCATGTACTAAATTTACAGTTGTCTTGTAATTATGTACCTAGGAGGAGACTAGTTTTCTTTTGGTATTCACACGTTTAAAATTTGTGTATAATATGAACCTGCAATGGTCTTTGAATGGAAAATATAATTTCATTAGGAATTTGCTTCAAATTTTTTATTATTCAAGAAGGGTGCTACCATATTAAATTGATCCTCTGATATTGTATTTCTTCAAGGGACGTTACAAAGTGTTTTGTTAAGAAGAAGAAAAAAAGGTTGCACTTTTAAACCTTTTTTGCATGGGCCTATTTCTGCGACTAAATTATTGTGAATATCTTTGACATAAATTATCTTTTGTTTCGTAAGTGGCATCCTCCCAAAAGGGATGCTACATCCTTTCTGATTGAACAACTTTAGTCCTTTTTTCAAAGGCTTCGCGGTGGTGATCAGCTTGTCCACCGTGTGTGTATGCCCGGTTTTCCATATTGAAAACATGATTGCTGTAAAGATTGTAGAGCGCCTTCTCCTCCACAAAGCCAAGTCCTCTTTTCCTGTTTCCATTAGTCTCATTTCTGGAAGTAAATTCATTAGACAACCAGCTCCATTTGAGAGTTTTGTCAAGATTAAACTTAGCCCTTTCTAAGTCATTCTTGAGCTTCTCATTCTTTTTAGTTTCAGTAGTGAGGTTCAACTTTAATTTATTCATCTCTTCTTCATGATCTAAGAAGGTCTTGCTTGCTTCTTCTCTTCTTTTGAAGGAGATTTCCTCATCTTTTCTCACTTGACCTTCCAACAAGATATTTTGTTGGTTTGTCGCATGAACTTGATTCTTCATATCTTTAGCTAACACACAAGTCCTCCCTATCCAGTTCTATTTCATTAAGAGTAAGATTTAACTCCTGTGTCTCTGCGATCAGGGCATATACTTATCAATCAGCACACCTGACAGTGATATGAGTTTCCTTTGAGAGTAAATTTTCAAGTTTTTCTTTATATCGAAGAAATTTACCTCTTTGTCCTCCTCATCATCATCATCCATGTTAGATTCAGCCATAAGTGCAAGGTCTGACTTATGCTCAGTTGTTCCATCATCAATTACCATCATGGACAGTTCCTTTTTGTCATTTTCAATCTTAGACTCACTTAAAGAGTCTCTCCAGGCTGCAAGTGCCTGCTTCACAATCTCATCAGTGGCCTCCTTCCTTCTGAAGCTCCTGTCAGGGACCTGGTTCCTCTTTGCAGTCCTTTCATAACTATCCTGCTTGTTTTAAGGACCATCTTTCATGAAATGATCAGGTTTCCCACATATATGACAGCAGTAATCGTTTCCTTTGAACTTTCCGAGGGAGCCTCCTGTTCTCGGAAAACCCCTACTTCTCTTGATCATTTTGTGAAATCTATGCGTGAGATAGGCCATTTCGGACTCGTCATCACTTGAGTCTTTTCTTGCAGTTTTGAGAATTAGGCTCTTTTCCTTTCTTCACCTTATTCTTTTCTGCCTTCTTTATGATCATCTTCATTTCATGAGTCTTAAGGTTCCCACTAAGCTCATCGACTGTCAATTTGCTGAGATCCTTAGCCTCAGAGATAGCATTTACCTTGCCATCCCAGGAGTCAAGTAATACACCAAGCAATTTTCTTACCAGCTTGGTGGTTTTTGACCATCTCGTACTCCGTGGTGAGCATGTCAATCTTGGAGTTTTTTACCTGAGTTTTTCCTTGATAGGCAGTTTAAAGAGCTTTCCAGATATCTTTGGCTTATGAACACGCTGAGACTCGAATGTACTCATCCGGTCCTATTCCACACACGAGAATCTTCTTGGCTTTATAGTTTTTTTCAATCCTTTTTCTGGTAGCTTCATTGTATTCCTTTCTCATTTTGACAGTGGTCTCTTTACCTTCTTCACTTGTGTGAACTGGAATATAGGGACCATCACAGATGACACCCCATAGCTCTAAGTCTTTAGCCATGATGAAATCGTGCATCCTAGTCTTCCACAACCCATAGTACTTTCCATTAAATCAAGGAGATCTGTTAAATGACTGTCCTTCTTCTATGTTTGGTAGGGCCGCCATTTTACAGATTCATTCTAGGTGTTAACCTTTTAGAAAGCACCCCCTCTGATACCACTTATTGCAAGCTATGCGTCCACAAAACAGTACATGAGGTACCTAGTTGTATACCAGTTCCCTTATGCAATGCAGTAAGTAAAGAAGGTACGATTTTACTGTGAAAAACTCCTTGCTCAAGGGGTTAAAAATCACGACCTACCCCAGTAGGATTTCAGCTCCACTAATCTAGCAACTTCAGGTTACAACTCTATCGTAAGCTAGGAATTAACTCCCATAATCCCTCACACTTACAATAACACTTATACAACCTAGGAACTAAACCCCGTATTCCCTCCTCACTTGCAATGCTCCGATTGCAAGCACCTCCACTTGACTAACTCTAACCAAGGACCACTAATATACCTAGATTAACTCAAGCCTAATGTACTACTCAAAGCTTGTGGAAACACACTTCCAACAAGCACACTTTGAGAATTTAAGACACCTATAACCAGGTTCTAAACAAGAAGAGTAGGTATACAGTTTAAGCACAAACGAACAGAGACTTACAACAACATAAAGAACAAACACTAAATCTGCGTCTGGATCTAGTTCTTCAGTTTTGCAAGTGACTTGTTCTTGAGAGAACTTATGACGGCAAGGATTTGCTCAATTATGATTCGGTTTTCAAGTCTACTTAATATGTTGCCATCATGTTGTATATATAGTAGGAGCATATGGGATGGATAGAGACCACTTGTTTACTTTGACCTAAAGCATGGGCCAGCTCACTGCTGTACCTGTGTGCAGCAAGTGGCTCGCCTTTACAGCTATCTCTGCCGACAGTGCAAGGTACAGAGAGAGCAGATTACAAACCAGGTCTCATATCTGGTTCTAAAACAGTTTGACAATCATCAAAACACAAATGCACTTGGAACTATCAATCTCTATCATGGCTATTTCACCAACTGGAGAAAAGAGAATCTATCACAAGACCACCAATATCTAACAAAGAATATCATGGATTGTGGAAGTGTAAAAGGAATAACTTTTCATAGCCGAGGATCTAAGTTGTGGGACATCATTTGTGATGGATATTATGTTCCTATGAAAAGTGGTGGGGCTGGATCTAGGACTGGTCAAAAGATTGAGAAGAAGCCAAGGGTTGAGGGACCTAGTTTCCAGAAAAGGAAGAAGGTGCTGCCTGCATGGAGAAAAAGAAGCTTAAACTCACTTGTTCTATCATTGTATGAGACCCACGATATCTTGGGTTCTAAGATCAAATGAGTGAATCTGGTTGCAGGCTTGAGTGAGAAGAGGCAGTCAAAAAATTACATGAAAGGAGACTGTTCAAAGCATATAACTGAGAGAATCGATGATTCTCCTCATTCAAGGACTTTCAAGTGGGAGTGTGTTCTTTTGACATGATGCTAAACAGGAAGCACTTTGGAAGAAATCGATAGGAAATGGGTCTGATTGAGCTCAACTTATTGCCTTTCCTCAAATTTCCTCAAGCTTCGCTATGTTAAGAGGAAAGATATAACGTTAAAAGGTGTTTTTCAGTGGCATCTAACTCACTCTTGTACCGTTATAGGTACACATGTGTGGCAGGGTCAGGACAGCACAACCATAAGTGACATTGCACATCTCAGAGCTCTTGCCTCATCTTCAAAATTGACAAGGGACTTGGTCCGTATGACTCAGGTTAGTTGTCTCTTCAGTGCTTAATATATCTCGAACTGTCTAGAATGCCACATCATTAAGACTCTTCCACTTCCTATTCTAAATTAAGCCCTTTAAACGCCTTTCCATCCTGAACCTCTACGTACTTCAAAAGAAAACCTTTCTTTCTTCAGATCTTGCCAAAAAAAAATCACCATATCTTAAATTTGAATCATTCTTCCTCACTCGCCAGAATCTAAACCCCACCATATCACTACCAGATCCCAAAAATATTCTGATTCTAATAAGCCCCACTTCTATCGATCATTCTAGAACAGATAAAGGACTCTATGAGCCCTGTGTATACCTTCTCCTTGATGACTCTAAATGAGGGGGAGAGAAACCGATCTAATATCATGGAAGTGGAACTGGAATTGTTAAAGGGTTTGTAGAGGCCTTGAAGGAAAAAGAAAGTGGCGAAGAAACTCAGAAGGATCTGATGACTAAACGAATGAAGGGGGAGGAACCTATTAGGCAAGAAATGGATGCAATCCGCAAGGTATGCAATCCATTGGAATAAGGGTATTTGTTACGAGTAACCCTTTTGGTAGTGCAGAAGAGACATCATACACATCTGCTCCCTGCAAATCACAATGATCCTAACATGACAAACAAGGATGGAAACACCTTGCCAGGTACTATGATAGATACCAAAATGTGCCACCTTATGGAGCCTGATGTTTACTGGTATAGCCACGCTAAAATTCGAGGTACCAGCCGTCTAGCTCATTGGCATGTACTGGTTGATAAGAATAGAACCGGCGCAGCTACAAACTAGCTATGCTACATATGCAAGGTGCACACGTTTAGTCTCCATGGTTCCACCAGCCTATTATGCACATTTGGTTGCCCGTTGTGCACGATATTACATTAAGGATGATATGGTAATCATGGAGAAATGAAAATGCTCAAGAAGGCAAGGGTACCAGATCTCAGTAGTGCTACAAAGGAAGCTGACTCTTAGCTAAAGACTGAAAATCTAGCCCCACTCTTCTTTAGTTCTTGAGCCCCTCCTAGTCCCCTTGAATATTTGTCCCTTTGTATTTCATCACTTAATGACTATGGCACTCATGGCAGTCTAATCATCATGTTTTGTACTGACTAAGACTACTATGTTTTTTATATGCTTAATCTAATAAGACTACTATGTTTTGTATATGTTTAATCTAATCTGGACTATTACTCTGATTTGTGCAATGATCTTAAAACTTGTTGTTACTGTTGTTGTTTATGTTGTGTTGCCCTAGTGGCCATGAGTTAATGCTACAGAACTTCTTTTTGGCTTGTGCTACTTTTATTACTCTTTTCAATAATACCAAAAGGGGGAAGAAAACAAAAGGGTGGGAAAGAGATACTATAGAAAGGGAGCAAGAATGAGAGAGAGCAGTGTATAAATAGAGTCTCGAAGTTTGTCATCATCAAAAAGGAGGAAAATGACTATATATTTTGATGATTATCAAACTTGGTAAAACCAGAGAGAGACAGTCGGTCCTCAATATGGCCTCTCCATACATCTCACAGTCTTAAGAAACTAATCGATATATGTGGGAGAGACATGTTTGGAAGATGAGGGGAACGGTGAAAAAGGGAAAGAGGACTGTAAGTTGGGCAAGTGAAGGTATGATCCGCAGGGGGAACAGGTGGGAAACTGGTTCTCAAGGGGAACTTTTTCTATGCATTTATCATTATCAAAAAGGGGAAAATTAATATGTCATGACATGTTTTGATGATTTGACAAACCTTACTCAGAGAAGTAGAATACTACTATGTATCTCGAGGTCTAAGTCTCAGGGGGAACAAACGAGGTATCTGGGTAAGGGATCTGGTCCTTAGGGGGAATACAAAGGATGTCGGTTTTTCATCACCAAAAATGGGGAAATTGACAAGAAATGATATGTTTTGATAACATGGCAAATCCTAAGGAACCAGATACAATTAGGTTCATCTATTTGAACTTGGTTAACCTTATGGTATCTCATATCTTTTGCTATTCTAACATGCTCCTTGAAGGATCAGATGCCTGCAGGATTTGCTCATATATGAGAGACCAGATATGTTGATTCAGAAGGACCGGATGGGATCGGGTCTCCGGTCTGCTCGGCCAACGGTGCGGTTGTAAAGCTGCGACAAGTATAGCAGTACTTACAACTTATTCGAAGAACAGATGAGGGACCAGGTTCCTCCAGATAAAGGTCCTGGTTAATGAAGCGTTGAAAGTCCAAATCCACAGTTGTAAAATGTGCTGCTGAAAAGTACAATGCAGCTGTACAACAACACCTCAACAAGGCCAATTGATTAACAGTCGTATTTCATGAGTGATCACATATACTTTCTCTTTCTCTCTCTCTCCCCTTTTTATAAAGACATCATCTTCCAAGAGAAGACTCATTCTTGCACAATTCGAAAATTGCTCCATCCTAAGTGCAAGTCTCCATCTTTCAAGATGTTCCTCAAGAACAGAGCGTCAGCAACCCGAAGGACCAGATCCAAAACTGAAGATGCTTTCGGTCCTTAGTTTGTTGAGTTTTTATTCTTTTATGCTTAAACATTAAACCTACTCTTCCATAAAAAGAAGTTGATATAGGTGTTTTGAAGTCTCCGAGATTTCTTGTTAGAAGTGTGTTTCCTCAATCCTTTGAGTGGTACACTAGGCTAGAGTTAGCTTAGTTGTATTAGTGTATGCATGGCTACTGTTAGTTACTGTGATGAATTATCAAAGGGCGCCTTTGAGTGGTACGCTAGGCTAGAGTTATTCTAGGTGTATTAGTTGAATTCTCAAAGATTTCCTGTTAGAAGAGTGTCTTCACAAGAACTTTGAGTGGTACGCTAGGCTAGAGTTAGTCTAGGTGTGTTAGTGTGCTTGGCTAGGGGTAGTCAAGTGTGAGGGTTGCATAAGCGTTATTAAGGGTGAGGGATTATGGGAATTAACTTCTAGCTTGCAATAAAGTTGTAACCTGGGTTTTCTCGGTTAGTGGAGTTGAAATCCTACTGGGGTATGTCATGATTTTTAATCCCTAGAACAAGGACTTTTCCACGTAAAAATCTTGTGTTGATTCTCGTACTGCGCTTTATAAGGGAACTGGTATACAACCAGGTCCCTCCATATAATATTTGGTGAACGCACAACCTCTAATAGTAACATTCTAACCTTATATACCTTTCTAAACATTTAATCTTACTGCTATACTATCTAATTCTTACCTAATCGTATAATATACGAATACTTTATTAATACACAATCTTATATGCTGAAAATGATAACATATCTAAGTACCTTTCTGGTGCTAACTCAGGATCTTAACTTAAGTACTACTGTCTCCCTGCCCTAATGTCAGGAAATATCGCGCTATGTGTCATGGAGTCCCACATCTAAAACAAGCATCTAATTCTCGTAGGCATGGCCCAGTATGTCTCCTTCTGCACTGCTGACAGTGTGATGGAGACGACCTTCTGTCCAGATCTTTCCTGATCCTGCACTTCTTGAGCCCTCGATCCTTAACTTGCCACGGACGGGCCACTCTGGTCGTATCTAGACCCCTGATATCCGAATGAACTACCTCCCATTTGGGCTACGTACTAGCCCCTTTCTTGCTGACTTCTCCTAGGATCTACTTGATGTCTCTCTATACTCACTAATTACTTTATTCCTTTTACCTTGTTATTCACCCTGAACTTGGTCTATCTGTTGCTGTTGTCTACACTTCTCTAAGTCATGAGCGAAAACCTGAATGCGTGCAATATTCATATTATCATTCAAAGATGTCGTGGTGCATTCATCTATCAGATGCGGCTCAAGACTCGCTACAAATCGATGTACTCTAGCTCGCATCGTGTCCACAATCGACGGACTCTGGTTTATTGCTAAGCCTTAGCGGTTACTCACTGCATTAATAATTGTATTACTCTCTTGGTGTCCTGATCTGATGAAACTGAGGGAGGAATTGTAGATGTTGGGGCTCCATAAGGCTTCCCAAGTATTGGTTGAGTAGGAGATACTCTAGAAGGTGACTCGCCCCGAATCACAGATTGATCTACATCAGTCGGGGACGGTCTACTCATGAGCGTCATACTTCCCCTCTTAGCTGTCTTAGCCTTCTGGCTAGCTGTAGCTTTTCCTATCACAGGCATATCTATATAACATAATCAAACATGAGTGACATTTGAATTCTTATGACTCAGCTCTATAGTACGATTCAGATCTGAAAGAAGGGTAACCAATTCCCAAATACCCTGTAGCCTCCTAATTATATATGTGGTACACAACACATTCATAAGCAAAACTCTACTAGACACGGCTTGCAGACTTCCTAGGACAGACCTGCTCTGATACCCTTTATACTCCCTCACCCCCTTTTACTAGTGGCATATGTGAACCATTTCATGAAGATCAATGAGCCTTTTTCCAATCCCTTATCATGTTCCAACTACTATTAACACCCCAAATTTCACCATGAAAAAACATAAATACTCTTAATTCACACACTTGTATGCACCCAACTTCACCTCATTAGTGTACTCTCTTTTAAACCTGTTTTTTTTTTCTTTTTTCTGAAACAGGTTTTATGCCTCTCCCAAGCCACGATCACATCCCAACCACTATAACACCCAAATTCTACCATGAAAACACATACATACTTTTAATTCACACACTCATATGTGCTTTCCTACCCAGCTATACCTCATTAGTGTACTCGCTTTTAATCTCATCCCTTTTTCTTTCTTTTTTTTTTTTTTTTTTGGTAAACAAATTTTATGTCCTTTTTCCCAAGCCATCACCACGTCCCAACCACTATAATACCCCCAAATTCCACCAAGAAAACACACACATACTCTTAATTCACACTCATGTGTTCTTTCCATACTTAGCTATACCTAATTAGTGTACTCTCTTTTCAAACCTGTCTCTTTTTTTCTTAAACAAATTTTATGTGTTTTTTAAATCTTTTTAAAGAGCCACAAAGTACGTGAAAATTGTTAATGATGTAGAATATGATTAGATTCATAATTCAATTAAATAAGAGAGTATAGTTTTTTCATGTAAAAAATAATAATGTTAGTAGTATAAGGGACAAACGTGTCTTTATAAGTTTGTTACATAAAATTATAAGTTTATTACATAAAATTAGAAAAGATGGAGGTTTATATAGGAATATGATTCTAAAAGGTTGAATGTCATCAACGATAAACAGAAAAATTACGTAAGTTAGTTTTGTTACCCAAGAGAGTCATGTATTATAAGGGATTGGGAAAAGACTTGAATATGCCATTGAACTTAACAAAATGACTCACATATGCTACTCATAAAAGGAAGTAAGAGGGGCTAGGGGCTTGTAAATAATGAACGGTTTAGATAATATCACGTGGAAAAATCTGATAGCAGTAGGGCTTCGTTAGTGGTTAGTGGCACGAACGAACCAAATGTGTCACGCTAGTGAAATTTTTATGCCTAATTATAACGACCGGCATGGATAGGCCATTTCTGATAGCTCGATGGTATAGTTGAGTTTTTTCCCTTAAAATTATTGTCCAAATTTAAAATATGTCGAGATATTAGCGATGTTTCACATTTATATTTATGTTTTGTATCAATAATACTCGATTCAGTTGAATTCATTGCACAGAGACTGCATCCGCTTGTGATGTCATTAACTTATTATTATCATACGCTTGCTCCATTTGATATAGTCCATGCCAGTCCATTGCAAGTTCCTCGTTGAATTTCACAAGTTGGCACTAGTCACATACAAGACCAATAGACACATTTAACTCTGAAAATAGTTATCGTCCCGGCTACATTAATTATATAGGTCAACCTTACAACAATATACCTAGTGAAATCTCACAAAGTAGGTCTGGAGAGGGTAGAGTGTACGCAGAACTTACCCCTATCTTGCTATTTCCGGTAGACTATATAGGTCAACCTAAGAGTTGGAGCATCTATAAGACAAATGGCTTGCTTCTATTGGTTCGAGTAAATATCCATTTCTTATAAGTTTTTTCTTAATCTCAATGTTAGTACCTAGAGCCAAACAAATAATACCTAGGTTTACTATTTATCTCTGGCAAAATTGCTTTCACTTAATTCAGATTTTAGCAAGCCCTTCGTACAGGCAAATGAGAAGACATCCTGTCATTTCATGTATTTATTTTTTTAATAATTGTAGTATCTAATCAAATTAATGGCATTGGATTTCTATCATTTTCAGATTTGCCCAATTCATTGCTAAAACGATAGGAGAGAACCCCGTTTGTGACTGAATCTTCTTCAAACCTACGAGTTTAGTAAGTGGCAATTCTATTTTGTGGTTAAGTTTAACTCAAAACCAGAAAGATAAATGAAATAAGCTGATAAAATTCTAGACAAAAATCCTATAATCCTAGACTAAAAGAACTCAATATCAAGATAATTACCCACAGAATTCACATCTGTTCCTACAATTCTTTTACTGCAAACTCCAACAGGTTCCACTTGTTTAAACTTCCGTGGAAGCTCAGGTTCAACGTGTCTTGGCACTTCAGGAGGAGTACTGGAACGAATCAGGGCCCAATTAACGCCTTCAAAGAAAGGGTGTTGCTTGATCTCACTTGCTCCTCTTTTCACCCCGAGCCGGTGTTGAGGTTCTTTAACGAGCAAGCCTTGAATCAGATTTCGGCTAGCATAACTCGTTGCAGGAGTATCTGGAAACTTCAGCTGTTGTCCAACTACATTGAAAATAGTTGCCCGGTTTCCTGATCCCTTAAATGGGGTTTTACCATATAGTAACTCATACAGAAAAATGCCAAATGTCCACCAATCAACTGCATTGCCATGGCCTTCTCCCTTGATAATTTCAGGGGCTAAGTATTCATGAGTCCCAACAAATGACATTGACCGTGCTGCAGTAGGTTCCGCAACTAGCTCAGGCATAGCATTAGCAGGAAAACCAAGCTCGGTTCGAGGCTTTTGTGATCTTTTCTTGCTCTTTTGAGGAAATATTCGGGGGAGGAAGCATGTTGGCTGAATGCATGTAGACGTGGGTTCAATACAGAAGGCAGCTCCTCGTTTAGAGGGATCATCAGATGAGGTCCTTATGACCATAGGTGAAACTGCACATTTTAGGGATAGGTCAAAATCCGAAAGCATGATGTGGCCATCGTCACGCACTAGAACGTTTTCAGGCTTTAAGTCTCTGTAAAGTACACCTAGCATGTGAAGATATTCGAGAGCCAATAGAACTTCTGCGGCATAAAACCTGTTGCATAAACAGAGTTAATTACTTTGACTAAGGAACTCCACAGCTCAAGATACTGCTTTCTTATTAATTATTAATAATATCACTCAATAGGCAGCCTGTCTAATGAGAAATTAGCCAAAAAAAAACAGCTCAAGATAAACAGAAACGGCCAAGTTTTCCCCAAGCCCAAGCACCAAAAAAAAAAAAGGAAAGGAAAAGACAGCTAGCATATAATGTCCTCTAATCATATTGCTGAATCAAGCTTTAGAGCCTACCCATACACCAACAGTAGCTGTGTATCTATACAGAACTAGATATGGTCAACTATACGATTCCTCAATATCCGTTTCATTCCATTTGGACCCATACCATTCCAATACTCACGAGTTTTGTGTTTTAAGGCAAATTAGGAGTTTTCTGGTAGAAGAGGTTCTGTACATCTTTTACTAACATATAAATTCTGATAAATGTAAAAGCTCCAGGCAAACATCAGCAAAATGTCAGTGAACCAACCATCCCAACTAGTTCAAAATATTTAGACCATACAATGATTTGTGTGTGTCATTCTTGCGTAGGATCCATGCTGATCTTTTGGGTATTGTTCCAAATTCATGTCCTACCCATATAATATGTATCTATAATCATCCACCTTCTCTGGTCAGTACTTAGTGACAGGAAAAAAGGAAAATGAAAGCAATATGATAAAGCACAAGGTGATTTCTTCCAATTCCAAGCCTTGGTGGACAATATAACCCAGTACCTGTGCCGGTTGGAGGTAGCAGGTCCCCCATGGAATTAGTCCGGCTGCGTGCAAGCTTACTCAGACACCACATTTATATTAAAAAAGAGGATCAAAACACTGACACCATAAATTGCAAATATGGATATAGTGGAAAAAAATTTCAATATCAATATCCTAAGATAATAAACATCTAACTTGGTCCAAGTTGGTGTTGGCCTGAGAGAACCTTAGCCTGGATAAATTATCTATGCAGGGAAGGGAAAAGTTTGAACCAAATGGGGCATTCCATGTCAGCATATATGAGATATTATTTACTAAGGCCACAATTTTCATGGCATAACTAGAAACTAAGCTCTAAAATGCCTCACAAGTCACAACCATGTATGAGCAATAGAAGCATATCAACGTCAAGTAACACTCGAAATTAGCATAACAATTTAGCACCCAAAGCTCTGAACAATTTCCTCGTATTTGGTAATATATCTGGATTGTTCATTAAAAATATGGATGTTGTAACCAAGAATAAATTTGGATGAAGCTAAGAACCAGAAGACAAAAAAAGAGTACTAAGTAAGAGGAAACACCGTGAGCTGTGAACAAACAGGAGCCTTAATATCATGAAACCACCGGTTCAGAACATCTTTATTTTCTCAAAATGCTACATAATTTAAGGATCATAACACGTTTATGAGACTTCACCATTTGACATTGAAATAGAAATTGGGTAATAGTAATTAAGAAACGATCTACTTCCTCCATCGGTACTACCGCCCAAAACAATTAGAGAAGCAAAATGTCAAGACAGTCCTTTTCCAACAAAAGCACGCGTACTGCAGCTTATGGAGTTTCATCAGATAAAAGTGAATCAATGAACTAGCAAGATGAATTACTATTTCCATTGCAGGGCCCTAACAAATTACCAAGTTCTGATTCAAGAGAGACTGGCTTTATACCATACAAGGAACGTCAAACTAATGGAGGATTCCACTTATGTTGGAAACAGAGGTGTGAGAGCTTATCAGAACAAGCTTAGAGGAATTTTTATCTTTTTGTTGCATATTAGAGAGAAGAATGGCACAAGAACAGTACCTTGCGGCATATTCTGAAAAATGCTTCCCAGGCTGTCTTTGTCGTAGAGTATATAGATCTCCTCCTGGGCAATATTCCATGACTAAACATGAAAATCTGTCGGTTTCAAAATGAGCGTACAATGTTGGTAAGAATGGGTGGTCTAACAGCTGAAGGATTTCTTTTTCGGTCTGAGAACGGATTAATTTTTTCCTACTTGCGAGCGATGCCTTATCCATCACTTTCATTGCGAAATCGCAGCAAGTCCCGTTTAGCTCTGAAAGATAAACAGTGCCAATGTCACCACAACCAAGTCTTTTCAGTAACCTAAAGTGACTCATGCCTAATATACCATCACGTGCCCGTATTGCAAGAATAGCCTTGCATCTGGGATCACTCCCTTTGTGAGGCTTATTGGCACTGCCAGTAATGTTACTCCAGTTACTATCATCACTAAGTTCACTGCTATCGCTTGCTCTGCTAAAGCTAGTTTTAGCACTTTCTAGCGAATCCCCATGAATATTCAGTTTCGTGCTCTCACAGTTTCTGTCCGTAATAAGCAAGCTTTCACTCATCAACCGATCACTCCTATATGGAATGCTCATAGCTGTGCCAACACCAGTACTATCAATGCTACTATATGGACTAACATTGCTGCTTGAGGATACTGATGCATCCCAAAGACACTCTTTTTCTTCAGAATCAGGGGCTAGACTTGCTAACGTGTTTTGAGATGGACGAGGAACCACAAATGGAGAGGATACTACACCTAGATCATTTGGATTTTCAGCCCATCTCTCAGCAGGTGAAAGAAATGAAATATCATCCAGGGAAGGACCCTTGAGAGACATGCTTTTTACTAGGCATTTACCATCTACTTTATTCGGACCGATTGGTACATAGACTGGTTTCATTAGGTCAGTATCAACAGGTTCTGGTGGATGACTTGCTCCATGGAATGAAATAAAGGCACTATCTTCAACGGAATCATCACATCGCTTGATTGTACCAGCAATAGGCATAAGTTCCTCTTGCTCCAGATAGAAATTGTTTCCTTCCCATGTTTGAAGAGGAACAGTGAAGTCCATATCCAGAAAGTCATGGGCATCGGATATATTTGTCACCTTAGCCCCAATAGGGTACTGTGCTGGTGGTTTTTCTGATTCCGGTGCTCTTCTCATCTCTGATTGCTCTTTATCATCACAAGTATCTCACTGTGAGAAGCTCCCTGGAACTGCAAATATCAATAAGAGTTGATCCATACATGACTAACAACATGAATAAAATCCACTAGAATTTTTTCCCATTAGAAGCATTCTATCATTTCAAAAAGCTGTATCTTGTTAAGCAGTGATTGAAAAAACCAGCACATTGAATACGCCGACATATGAAAGAGTATATTAACTTAAAAAAGTTCCATTTTCATCCGTTATGAACACTCAAATATATAACACATATTTTGCAATATCTTCATATTTCAGGTTATTAAGTTCTTATGCACCACTTGGTTATGTAAGGTAACAGCCAAAAGTGAAAGAGGAAGGGAACACGATTACACGAACGGCTGCAAACCCGAAATAAGTAAGGAAACTGCTATATCGTTAAAACTTTTAAATGAGATGGTTCACAACATTCAACATGCCTTAATAGTAGGCAGTTCCTAGAGTCGAATTCTCATTGTCACTCATCAATAAAATAGTTCCCTGTGCTCAACCAAAGAAAAGAAAACTAGAACCGCACATGAAGGGACGTGTTGCAAAGTTAAGATAAACATAGTGAGATATGAGGTATTCACATGATTCAACACGTACTACTTGAACTTGTTACTTCTTTCATATTTCTTCCCTTTTTTTTTCATTCCTACGTACTCCCACTGTTTCAGTTTAATTATGTGTCCTACTTACTATTTAGAAACTCAAAGGATGTTCTCTTTGATCACGATTTTTTCAAATACTTTTTTAATATTTTGAATTGCTAACTATTGTGACTTATAGTATTTTTTATTTAGTTTTTAAATGTGAAAATTTTATTTAGAAAAGATTTAAGACTTTATACCAAATTCACATCGAAAACTAGTTAGTACAACACTTGTACTCCTAATTAGGACATATAAATTGAAACCGAGGGAGTACTCAAGATTAGAGAGGAAATAAAGCAGAGACATTGTATCTACACACATTCGCAGACACCCAATATATCACCTTCAGATTACCCAAATAAAAAAAAATAAAAAATAAAATAATAATAATAATAATAATAATTAAAAAAAAAAAAAAACAAGAATCACCTAAATATTTCACAAAATTTCGACATTCCAGTGGCTACGACAGAATGGGATAATACTCAAGAACAAAAATGGCTATAATTCCTTTGTGATGTAAAAATCAAATACGAAGAGAAAATGGACACCCTGATACATAGAATGCTACACAAATATTCCTTTCTTCTCACCTTACATTGTATTTTCTAAAGTCATTGACATAAAATATACTAGCAAAAGGAACTACGGCAGGAACAGAGAATAACACGAATTACTTTACTTGGATTCTACGCAAATACTAGAACCCAAATTCAAATAAATTAACAAATTGGTGCCAGAAAAGATTAGAAAAAAAAAAAGTTGGGTCAAAAACATTTACGCGAGGTTCACGCCTCAGCTACTAATTGTTACTTTTTCCTACCCAAACCATCACCATTTATGTATTAAAACACACCTAGTTGAGTAGACGGTGATAGGTCAGGTAAAAAAACAGAACAACTAATAGTTCGTCTAGTCAATTTCGAGATATATTTTAATACATAGATGGTAATGGTTAGGTAGAAAAATAGAATAAATGATAGTTGGGGTGTGAAACTTGCAAAAAAGTAATAGTGGGCGTGTTTTTTGACCATCATCACATCAAAAGAGAAAAAAGAACGGAAGGAAAAACAAATTAAAACCAACAAAATAACCAAAGAAGAAGAATGTACCACTAGTAGTAGCCCAATCTGAAAATTATCTCCTCTTCAACTGGGCTTCTAAAAGAATGTGAAACAAAAAATTAACGTAAGCTCAACGTGTCTCTTTGTTTCTTCCTCACGCAGACACACAATGTGGTAATTACAGTATATACTTGGTATGCTATTTAGCTAAATGTTCATGCTAGTGGGAGTAGCTGAAAATGTAAATATAGCCGTTCTTAGGCTACAGATGACATAGTTTAAAAAGGACCAAGGAGGAGCAGACACTTTTGCTTTCTCTTCTTTCGTGGTAGTATTGTTTTAGCTTTAGTCATGTGTTTCACTGGGATTGACTGACCACACACAGTGAAAGTGTGTGTACTATTGAGTGTTGTTTGTAATTTTAAATGAAAGAGAGGGTGAGAAAGATTTGTGAACCGAAATGAGAGTTCTTTTTTCCTTTCTTCAAAAGTACCCAAGGGTGTGTTTGGTATAAAGGAAAATGTATCTCAACTAAAACATTTTTTTGGAAAATGAGTGGGTAAGTAAGCAGAAAATATTATTCCAAAAGCATTTCATATAATCTATGCAAATATTATGGGGGTCGGTGCAGAGGGTAGGAGTGTAAGGTTGGTGGGATAAGGGCTATAGATTCAGAAAGGTCATTTTCCACATTTTAAAGAACTTGTTTTTTTAGAAAAAATATTTTACCAATCAAACATGGAAAAACTATAAAATATTTTTCTCCATACCAAACACACTCTAAGGTGAAAAAAAAATATACTTATCTAGCTATAGCACATGAAATTCATGCTATATAGGGTTTGGCCGACGCCCGGTCTAATGGGCGTCAAGTGCACAAACCTCGTATAGCTCATGAATTCCATGTGCTATATCGATCCAAGTTTTAAACCCCCAACGCAACATCGTCTCCCTCGCATTCCCCCTTTCTTTCTGAAAAAACTCCATTAAAGACCAATTTCGAGGTTCCACATGTTAAAAGCAACTTTTTTCCATAAAATTTCTTCGGCAAAATGTAACGACTCACTTAGTCGTTTTGAGCTTTTTGCCTTATTTTTTCAAAAATATCCTTCCCGTAGTTTCATTTTTGTATTTACAACTTGCAGGGATGGGTGACGCGTTTCCCGAGGCAATCAGGCGGGTTTTGGATTGGTTTTAGTGAAATTGGAGTTTTGTAAGTTAAGAAAATGAAGATGTTTGGCCAAAGACAAAATCGAGGGTAAATGCGTCATTTGTGAAGTTTCATCGATTCCATTGGTCAAGTGATTTTTACAGCGGGCCTTAGTTGGGGCCGGATTGGGGGTGATTTGGGTTTTTGGGTTTGGTTTGGATTTGATGTTTTTGGGGGTTCCGGGCAAAAATGGGTAAAAT
>NC_081345.1:66518318-66532009 GCF_029784015.1 Lycium ferocissimum
ACAACGGATGGTTTGATGACCAAAACAACTTCCACGCTACTTAGGGACCTCCCGATTAGTGGATTTTCATGAAGGAAATAATTTTGGGATGGCTCAATTTAATCTTCAATTTCTAAGGGGCTTGGCCGAATGGCCTTCTCTTTGCTCTCAAAGTTCTTGTTTTATTTTCTAAGTGTTGAGAATAGAAAAGATGACTACTTGGTCATCTTTTATGATCACATATATATATTGTCCAAGTGTCCATGGCCCACACATGGGTTGGACCAATTAAATTTGGCCACAAAAATGTGTGGGACCATCTCCACACCACATGGCCAATATGGCCAAAATTCAATAATTCCCAACTTTTTAATATTCCACTTTTAGTCCCAAATTTTTCCAAATGTTCCATGCCAACCAATTCATGAACAAATTAGGTCTTAAAACGAAATCGAAGGTCAAAAGTCCCGACTTCATATCCCGGAATGGTCTTGTCTTTAACTTATCACAGTTAATCCGAATTGTCCCAACGTACGAAATGCGGGACATAACAGACACCCATACGAGAGTCCATTTGGATTCAACCCCTTTGCATAATCTCTTTGGGCTCAAACTCAAGATCCACTAGATCAAGTATCCATATCTCAAGCCCACCTCTTATATAAGCGAATAGAGAGAAGAGGTGGGCCTAAACTGCATATGACCCATAAAGCCCATCCTCTTTAGACAAATAAAAATATAGGGATGCGTGACAGCATGGAGTATTGTTAGTTCTGCCTCAAAGCCCATTTTAAATTTGTGCATTTGTGTGTGTGTGTGTCTATATATATATATATATATATATATATATATATATATATATATATATGGAAACCCTTTTAAAATTAGTTAAATCCCGAGTAGGCAAACGATGACAAATTGTTCGATAGATATCACCAATCACTTTTCCTAACTAATAAAATTTCTTTCTTTCCATAATTAATTAAATTCCAACTGATTTTCTTGCAAATCTTTTAAGGCAGTCCACCTTTTTAATGCAACTATAGTTCCTTTTTCGACAAAGTATAAATCTTAATTTTTGTATACCTATCTCAATAAGATTCTATCTTTCAGATCCTAAAAATAGTTCATTTCCCAAAATCAAATGTCAGCTTTTGCAAAGTCTATTTCGGTAAATTATGTTCATTTATTTAGAATCAAGTACCCATTTTTTGTGTCAAACTCGAAAGAGTTAATAAATTCTTGCATTAGATTTATAAAATCATGGTTAAATTAAGGGATAGTTGTGATATTCAAACCATTTTCAAAATAATACAGAATAGACTTGCATTATTAAATTGGGCCAAATACAAGTCGAACTTCACCCGAAGGAAACTTTGGCATGTTTTCGGTCCAATAAAATAATGAAATGTCAAAATTATTTAAAGTTATTTCCTAAAAATCACAGGGGGTCCAGTTTTATTGATTTAATGAAAAAATGCTCTCTAGCCTACCAAAACACTAAAGCATAAGCAAACCCTAACCCTAGCTCACCGCCGACGAGATTCAGCCATGGCGGAGGCCATCAATGGCTGGCCACCTCTCCCAGGAGATGAACCACTACCACCAAAACAATCATACCTCAGTACACCCAAACCAGAAACAAAAACGACCCCGTAAAACCCTATTCCTATCAAAGAACTAAATTCGTGCATGGAGATCCAACTATAGTATGGGATTAAGATGAAATGAACAATATGATAATGCAGGAGAATCTTCAATATGCTGTCATTGGAAAATTTTCATATGGGTGGTCAGAACTCATTGAATTACGTAAAATCATCCCCATACAATGTGAGATCAAGTCGGAATGCAAAATAGGTTTCTTACGTTACAGGCATATTTTGATAAAATTATCAACTTTGGAGGATTATGTTCATGTGTGGTCGAAGCCTGCCTATTATGTCGGAGCCAAAGATGGTTATTATCATATGATATCATTAATTTGGGAGCCATTGTTCAATCCAGAGATGGAAACATCCACTGCCATTGCATGGATTTCTTTCCCGTCTCTATCGCCCATTTTTTTTTTTTTGTGAAAGAATAATTGTTCACAATTGCTAAGGCAGTTGGAAAGCCACTTCATGTAGATATGGCTAAAAAGAATCAATCGAGACCAAGCTGTGCAAAGGTGAAAGTTGAAGTGGATTAGCTATGGTACTTCCCAAAAATAATCAATGTGATCATCAAAAGTACCAGTACTGGAGAGTTTTTCTCATCTTATTTAATATTATATATGATTATATGCCAAGTTTTGTAAACCTTGCAGACTACCGAGGCACAAGGATAGTGAATGTTTTGTTTTGCATCTTGAATTGGAACCAATTAAGGAGGAAGAGAAGGGAAAATCTGAAAAACAACCTAAAGAGGAACCAGTGAAGACTCTTACAAGTAGTAAGATTATGGGTAATCAGCAACAAGCAAAGCCTGCACAAGTGCAAGATGAAACACAAGTTAAGAAGCCTGAAAATGGCATGAATTATAATGGATGGAATGTGATGTGATAAAGGAAAATAGAGTTTTTAATCCAACAAACTTGAAGGATAAGAAGGGTGAAAAGGTTGTTGACAATGCAAAATCTCCTAAAAAGAGTAACAAAGATGGCAAGGCGCAAACCAACAATTTCTTTGCAGCATTGAGTAGAAAAGAGAATGAGCAGGAGGCTATTAAACCTATGGTGGAAACCACAAAGAACCCCGAGTCAAGTAAGCCAAGGGTGGAGGCCTCTTTTGAAAAGAAAAAATCACCTAAGAGAGTAGGTGAGGAGATGAACAACAAGCAGAACAACATTGAACTGGCCGACATGGATAATGAGTCAGTCTAAGAAGTAGTGTAGATTCAGGATCAATCTACTGATAAGTAGGAGGTATCCAAGGTGGACAAGGCTAGTACAGCCAACAAAGAAAATTTTAGTAATGATAACTCAAGGAATATGACAGAAAAGCAGACTGTAGTTAATGAAAACAATGAGAATACTGGTGCTAAGCAAAGTGATGTTGGGAATAACATGGTAATAAGGGATAAGGATACATAACAAGTGAATCATGAAACCATTGATGTTGGAATAACAAAAAAAGTGCATAAAGAAGATTAAGGAAAAGGGAATTCACCTGATTTACTGAAGGAGGATACAATGAAAGAACAACCAGGTTAACTGGACAAAAAGCAAGAAGCTAGAAAACAAGCAGATATTCAAGAAATTGAAGGTGCAGGTGATGCTATAAATGTGAATTTGGCATTAATAAGGCACAATGTGACCATGAAAAAGAGAACATGGATCTGAATATCATGCAGTTATCTAAGGAAGTAGAGCTGTCTCCAAAATAAATAAGCAAGTTGAAAGGAAGTAATGTTAAGAAACAAAGTTAGTAAGAATATTAAGGAGCAATCTCTTCCCACCAGACAATTACCCAAGAGGTTTGCAGCCTCAAAACCATCCCATCGATGATGATTAGAGCGTTGTGTATAGGAATATTAGATCAGTCAATACTCAACAAGCTTTTGAGAAATTGACCAATCTTAATATAGTCTAAATACAAAAAATGACTTAAATCCGTCTTCAATTCGACTTCTTCCATAATTTCAACTTAGGGCTTTAAAATATCAATTCTACAATCCAAATCATGAATTTAATGATGAAATCACGCAAGAATCTAAAGAAAATCTATAAATGAGAGGTTAGAATCATACCCCCATGACAAATCATGAAATCCCTTAAAAAATATCTGTCACACCCTAATTTCCGATAGGGCATGATGGGCACCCGACCCTTACTTAGGGCCGAGCGAACCCGCAGACTCTCGCTAAACTCACAACCATACTGGGCCCACAAACATAACATAAGCACATAATGAAAACTTTTTTTTTTTTGACAAATCAAACATGCTTTTCATCTTTTCAAATCAAATAAAATTTGTAACCATAACCAATCAGAAACACATGAAATTTATAACACAATGCATACATGCGATACACCGCTTACATAGCCGCATACAAATCCGACATATCGCACACACGACACCGTCGCAAAGTCTCTACCATAACTCCGGACACCCTCCAAAAGTACTCGACTCGGCAACGCTCCGGAGGAAAAGGAGCTCGCCAATCCGGAGCATCATCTTCCAGCATCACCTACTCATCCAATGGGTACTGCGTGGCATGACAAAACGCCCCCCCCCGAAGAAAGGGGGTCGGTACGGAATATGTCTTGGTATGTAAAGCATGGCATACGTAAAATGAAATCATAACCGAAGTCGAGTACAGTAAAGTGAGTATAAAACCCAATATACCAAAGTACTTACATCCGACATACAAATCATACATACTCATACCGTACACATCATAACTTTGTCATATGAGATAACATTAACCGATGTGGGATTTGCACGAACCAATGTGGGATTTGCCTAAACCAATGTGGAATTTTGCTTCATCATTGGGTTTGCCCCACCATCGTTGGTTTGCCCCACCACCGGCTCGATATCAACCGACCATACTCATCATTTTATCATACATCATATGTGGTCCATAGTGGAACCCGTGCGGACGAACGTGGTCGCCACCCTATGCGGCGCCACAACACGGCATAACACCGAAGTTTCAAATCTCCGTATCCCCATCACACATCATAACGCCATACACAGATAACACCAAATATAAATGGAACCGGCCCTAGTGAGGAGCGCGGTGAACCATAACACAAAGATAACACCGGAGTATATTATAGTGCGCACGATCACATACCGGCCCGGATGCGTGAAAGAGGTAATAACAGAACGCACGAGCAGATCGTAAGTAACCATAATCATACAAATCATCATTACAAACTCAACCGAATAACCAAAGCGAACCATTAGTTCAAACCGAAACAGTAGTCAAATCAGATTTTCTTCCGAATCTCTCTCGGGAGCATATCAAACCGAACTTCAAAAACCATAGTTACGTATCAAAATCATGTGCATAAAAAAAAATAGGTCATTAAAACCAACATAGAAAAGTCGCGGGACCCACGGACGAGCGTCATCCCAATCAAGGGCTGCCTACAAAAATTTAAGTCCTTACTCGTCATGAAATCATTTGCAAAAAAAATCAAAGCGATCCGAGCTCTCTCTTGAAAGTTACGGTCGTTCGTAGTTTCGAAATCGTTTGGGAACATATCTCTTTTGAAAACAAACTCTTTTGAAACAAAACTCTTTTGAAAATAAGACTCTTTTGCAACCTTAAAAATTTAATCATACAAAAGACGTAAGGATCATAACTCGACCGCATTAAGGATACGAATACCAAGAAACAAATAAGAATCGTTTACACAACATTTCAAACTCAATCATATCGAAAACATACGAACCATAGCCTGACCATGCTAAGGATACCAACATCAAAAACAAATACGAATCACAAACATACTCGAAACTTAAGAATGGAGTTACCCCGAGGCACAAATCATGTCATACCTTAATCCCGTCTAAGACATGCCAAAAGAAAAGAAGGGTAAGCTTCACATACCTCGTCTATTCTCGAAGCTAATCCAATCTTACGTTGCGAACTTCCCAAGCTCTACAATATGCCATTAAGAATCAAATATTAGCTAAGAGCATTTAGGAACCCGATTCCAAACGAATACCAAATTCTGAGAAAATTGGGCGCATTTCCCCGTAAATACACCAACCCCGAGATTTCAACTCGGCCAAATCATCAACAACAATACCAACAACCAAACTACAACATCAACAATTAATTCAAAATGCATTTCTAACATTAGTAGCTCTTTTTACATAACTTCACGATTCATAATATTCCGACATACTTACTTCCCTCACTCACATTCAAACCAATATCAACGTTTATACATTCGATTACTAATCCAAAACCATACGGACAATATTCAAGAACGCTTTAAACAATTCACACAATTTTTCCAAACAACCAAAACCATATCCCAACTCACCTGAAATTGTCTCCAACCCGAGAACAACACCAAACACATTCTTCTCTTCCAAATTCATAATTTGCACCATTAATCCGTACATTAACAAGGCAATTCTCATAAGTATAAAAATTACACAAAATCGCATAAACTTCCAAATCATCCCATAACCAACATAACATTAACCATAATATTTCCAACTTCAAAATACTTCATAAACATTCCATATGGTGTTTGTCCCATATTTCCATCACGAACCATTTTATAACGATTTTACAGCTCCTTCTCCGTAAATAAACCAATATTAACACAAATAGAAAGAGATTCATACCTTTCCCTCGATAATAATGCTATATATTTACTCCTCCACCTTGAACTTAAGCCACAAAGCCTCAATACGCAGTTTTGAAGTCGCAACTATACGCTGTCTGGGCCAGAATTTGGGAATTATACCTGGTTTCGGGCTAAAAGTTGGTGGGGGATGGTTGGGGAATTTTCTAGAATATTTGAAATATTTTTGGTCTGATTTTTTTGGCTGAAAATGAGGGGTTAAGCCCCTTTATAAAACAAAGCCCGAAGTCACTTTGTGAAGCAAGACCGTAGTAGTACCGTAGCCGACCTACTGCGTAATCAATCCTTTCATCCGCGAAAATTATTTCGAGACCTAGAACTTTTATACACCGATCTCTTTATTTGCATACCCGGATATGTCCAAAACTCCATACAATCCGTATAACTTATTCAACATCCCAAACTTTTCCTTATTCCAAATTTACCCTTAACACTCCATACCAATGAAAAGATGAATATGCAACTTGTGCATTAAAATAAAAACAAAATCGGAAATTAAAAGTCTTATCCACAACTTGTCGCAATCCAACTTAAAATATTCCAACGTGCAAAATACGGGATATAACAATATCCCAAAACCGAGGTCTCTAGATCAAGATATGAAATGTCTAAGTTCGATTTGAGGATTTAATTTTCTGCCTAGCTGACCCTTCTTCGCGATCACGGGACCACCCATCACGATTGCGGCCCTGGCATCATAATCGTCATGAGCTACAACCCTTTTCTTTGCGACCGTGACACCCCACCTCGTAACCACATAGTAGGAAACCAGATGACTAGAATCAACTCCTGAAACACATCTGAGACCTCCCAGACAAACCAAGTATGCATATCAGTCATAAAGCAAGCTATAAACTTGCTCGCACACTCAAAACATCCATACGGGGGAAACTTGACCCGATGTTGACCGTGATCAACTCCAATTCATCATTTAAAGTACTATATGAACCAAGAGTGCAAAACTCACCCGAGCCCCTTGAGATCCATCCCAACTATCCAACTAAGTCATAAATCATATTTCGGACCAAACAGAACTGTCCAAACTCACATATGGGTTCGTTAACCCAAGATGTTGACTTTGGTCTTCCATTTCCATTTCTAGATTAAGGATTTCCAAAATTTACTTTTTTTTTCTTCAATAGTTGCCTGATTTCCACAAGAATCATGACACCTTCCCCACAAGTCCCCGCACGTCAAAAACATCTTTTATGGCTACAAGAAGGGTCATTTAGGGGAAAAGGAATGTAAAGCTCAAAACAACCTAACAAGTTGTTACATTAATCCATTTCATGTACTTAATTAGGAAAACATTCCCCTATAAGAAGTGAAGATCTTAACTCAACTCTATCCAAACATTCCCCTTCGAAGCTTTAATCTTTCGAAAAATCTACCGCATCCAAATTCACCAAATAAGTCCAATCTATGCAAAAATACTCTACGATTTTAAACTAGTCCTATGATACACATATTGCAATATAATAGAATCAGGCTAAAAAATCAAAATCGGATTTTTTTTCTTTCAAAATCCACTTAACTATCCCAAGAGTCACATCTCCAATTTTATCCAAATCCAACCTCTAATCGACCTTCAAAACCCTTAATTACACTCTCTTAAGTTTAAGGAAACACGATTAACTCACTATTGAACATAAGGAATCACGAGAATATACCAAAATTAAGGTTAGATGCTTACCCCCAAGTCGAACCGAGAAAAATGTCACAAAAATTGCCTAAAATCGAGCTTTAGAACTCAAGTTATGAAATGAAATGCCAAATCCAGATTTTTGAAAATATATAACTCTGCCTAGGAGTTTCTTTTCGTGAACACGGGAAAAAGGTCATGCGATCGCAGCCCCTCACAATGACAACCACAATCGCGAATGCAGGGTGCCCTCACGCGACAGCATGAATTTCCCGCCTAGGCCTTTCTACTCATGCGCTAACACGTGCCCTTGCTTTGTCATATCGCTGCGCGATCACAAGTCCTTCCTCTGTCCAACACTGCGGGGACCACGTACAAGCCCATGCGACTGTGAGCACCAGACACCAGCAGCTGAAAAGTAAAATCCCCAAGAATATGTTATGTGATTTTAGCCCCCCAGAACTTACCCGAACCCATGGGGGAGCAAACAAAATATACAAACCACTCCGAAATCACCTTACAAACCTGTTGAAACCCTTAAATCACCATTCCGAGATCGTCTAGACACATTTGATGGTGGTCAAATCTTAATCTTCAAAATCACTAGTTTTCAACTTAAGCGTCAGAATCACTCACAAGCTCTTCAGAACCCATCAAAACTATCTAACTAAGTCCTGAATCATCATACAAACCTATAGGAACTTTGAAACCTCAATTCCGAGCCCGTTTACATCAAATGCTGACTTTGGTCAACTCTTAAGTTTTCAACTTTTTACTTTTTATTTTCTTCTCCGAAATGGATCTGAGTCCCTTGGGACTCGTTCACCCGTCTTCGTAAGTCATAAGTCACATATTGAACCAACAGGAAGTCTCAATTAGGGTAAAAGGCTTCTAATACTCAAAACGACTGGATGAATCATTATATCATATGCACATTACTCTAAGACCCTCAAACTTATTTTATGTTTCTCAATGAACCTCAACAAGCTTGTGAATAGTTATTAAATAGTAAAAGTAACAAACTAATAATCATCAACAATTGCGTTTATCACTTAAAACGCCAAATTTTGCACATTGACTGATCATCGGCACACTCTCTAAGTACAGGCAATTCGAGATCATCAGTGAATATTTGCTTAGTAGTTCAACATTGTAGTATGTTTCTGATTTCACAGTCCAATTTGCACATACGATAAATTCTAAAATCTATAGGATGAGCCATCTAGTGAAAAAATTAACTGGTAAGTGTCTTGACATGATCTTGCTACATGAAATTTATTAATGAAATTTGACATTCTTTATGAGTGAAATACTCCGTAAATTCGGGTTAGGTGTGAATGTGTTAAATGAGTATTAACGTGATATTTTAGCCATATGAAATCCCATCGGGATGAGTTTTGGTGGAAATAGTTGTTTCAAAATCAAGACGAATACTGAGGTGCATAAGATTCGACTGAATCGACAAAGTTTACGATAGGTCTGCCTTCCAGCCCGTTTCCTTGGAACTACCTTTAGAATTTGGAAAAGGTTCCTTATTGAAAGTTGTATCCCTTTGAAATAGCTTTCCATACACATATGGACTAACTCAAATAGACATCTGTACAAAAAGTTATGACCATTTTGCTGAAGTGTCGCACAGCAGTCCACTGGACACACGTATGCGACGCAGAACGCATTCTACGACGCATTTCCCAACACATTTTGAACCAAATTTTGTCCCAAAGTTCCGAGCGTTTTGTTTATATATGATTCAGTATCTGTGATAGCAGAATGCAATCTGTGGTGTAGAATGTGATGCATACCACATCCGGGAGTCACTAAAGTCTAGTTTTCTGAATTTTTGTTCTATTTTCAGTTCTCCAAGCCCTAGCACGACTTTTATCTCCTCTTCTCATCCTCCCACATCAAGGTAAGTCTCTCCCATGTATTCCTAAGTTATTTTAACACTTATACATGGATTCTTAATAAGATTCTATGCTACAATCCTAGAGTTTTCAAGAAAACCCTTCTCAAGGGTTAAAGTTCAGAATTTTGAATTTGTTCTTGTAAGTTAAGACCTTTTCTTTATGTTTTGGAGAAATTAAGGTATGTAAGGCTAACTCTCTAAGTGTGAAAACTTTATTGATCTATCCCACACCACGTTTTCATGATTTCTACGTTTAACATCAGAAATAGAGCTTAGCCCTAGTTTCAAGAAAAGCTTCAGGACTACTATTCTCTAATCGATATAGTTTCGTAATTCGTTCATGATTGTCATTTCGAATAGCGTGAACTCAGTACGTAATCAGTATAGACTCGTGTTTGATATCCCATCAGTCTCAGTCATGAAAACTCAGTATGCTTTACAACAGGTAATCCTCTAAACTCTATAAACAGTTCATGAATCCATGTCTCATGATAGTAATGTTCAGTATTCCATGTTATGTATTACAGTATGATTCTCAGTTTCTTAATTTAAATTGTTAAATGCTGAACGCCTGTATTTGGGCCTGAGGCCACAGTTTATGTATAAGTATACTTGGGCTCGAGGCCACAGAATAGTGCATTTACATTTGGGCCTGAGTCCACAAGAGATAAACTCTCAAAAATAGGTGATTCCATATTCAGAGCAGGGAGTATTTGTGACTATAATTCTCTTATTCAGTTCAGCTATCAGTATATTTCAATTTCAGTATATTATATGTTTATTGATTTGGGCTGCCCTTTTCCTGAGCACCCCACAACTATTTGTTCTTTCAATTGGTTTTACAGATAAGTATAATTCAAATGTATTTACATCCTTTTTTGCCTGGGGCCTTCATTTAACGATACAGGTACTGATTTACAGGACATTAGATCTGCTCGCTAGGATTCTCGTATTAGCTGCTTGGTGAGCTTAGTTTCCTTCGAGGCGTTATCTATCTTTCAATCTTTCAATTTTATTAGATAGTCAGGTATGCCGAGGGCCTTGTCCCGGCAAACAGTTTGTATTTCAATACTCTTTAGAGGCTTCAGAGACTATATCAGCAGTCGCTGAGAGTTTAGTAGATTTGGTGTTAGCCATGTTGGCTACATCTTAATACGCCAGACTTATTCTAGTATTCCATAGTTATGATTATTCAGTCAGACTTTACAGTAGCTCAGCATGTTTATAAATTACATTTCGCATCAGTACATGTCCCATGTTGATTCAGCCAGCCACGTGGTTCACTCGGTCACTTGCATTCTGGCCCTGAGTGTCGCGTTATATCCAGGCCCCGGTTCGGGGCGTGATAAATCTTAGTATAAGATCACTAGGTACAAGTGTCCTACGGAGTCTCTGAAGCCGTGTCCAGTGGGGTCACTTTTATATGTGTGTGCGTGCAACACATGTAAGCAGTTGATCACCAAGACATTTAGGATTGTTTCACTTCTTTCTAATCTAGATCGTGCCATGAAGCTTAGAGCAATAATTAACTTTAATTTCCTATCGAATTCCGTACATATCGAATGTGCAAGCGACAAGAAGGGAGTTCAAGGTCTGAGCTAGGATGATTACCCAGTGGAGTATAATTGTGAAGTGTCTGATAGTAATGAACGAGACTTGAGATGATAGTGAAAGTAAAATAAAGCTTATGTCGCCAGAGAAGGGGCAGTTGTATTATGGATGTGAAAGTCACATAGTAACAACGTACTTAAGAAGAGGAATGTGATGACTTCATTGAATAGGGTTGGAAGAGATTTGAGGACATGAAGAGGAATGAGGAATAATGGAAAGAGAAAGACAGAGAACTCAGCAAAATAGCTAAGTCCGCTAGAAACGTTAATCATGGAGGCTCTCAGGGAGGTGGAGGCAGATAGTTTTTTTTACAGAAGGTCGTTAGGACCTACTCCATCTGCAGCTAGTGCACCAGTCCCCAGGTCTAGATATGATCAGAAAGGTCAGTTTAGCCATAAATAGAGCTTTAAAGCACCAGGCTCTTAGTCACAGGCCAGTGTGGGCCACGGAGATTTTTGGAAACCTATGTGCAACAAGTGTGATAAGAGACACCAAGGGGTGTATCTTTTGGGCATGGGTGTGTGTTTTAGGTATGGCAGGTCGGGTCACTATCTAAGGGACTGCCCTTTAGTGAAACAAAGTACCAGAGGTAATATAGCTCTGTCTATAAATTTAGTAGCTCCTCATAATTCTCAAGCCCAAGTAGGGCGTAATGCAGCTAAGTCTAGTAATACAGGCCTCCGTCAGAACCGCTTGTATGATATATCAGGTCATTAGGACTTAAAGGCATCCGCAGATGTCGCCACAGGTATGATAATGGTATCTCTAATGTAAAACCCCCACGGGGCAACATGTTAGGAATCTAGCCACAGCGGGCACAAATCAATCACTATGGTTTTCAACAGAAAAGAGCCTACAGGCAAGTTACCTACGATTCTAAGATGTTTGATTTTACAAAAGAAGTATATTTTTCCTACGACCCATGCACATGACTAAGAAGAGGTTTCGTACAACATGAAAACCATGAGCAGACGATACTAAATATCTGGGAATAGTTTTTCTTTGTCTATTTATAGTTGGATCAGAACCAGATAATACGATGTTAGTAAGTTACTACGAGAAGGAAGTATTATTTAGAGATAAGAAGATGTGATAATTACCTCTTAGGTTATGTGAGTAAATGTTTACCCCAGATGTGTATAGTCTGATATGATTTTGAAGAGTGTAGAAGTTTTAGGGTTAGGTATTTCAACCTTTCATTAAGAGAGACATAATTTCCCTAAGTGGGTCCATGTCTATAGTTCAAAAAAGATAGTATACAACCGTACAATAGGGTTGGATAATGAGGAGAAGTTAGAAATAACCTTATTGTCATGACCCATTTTGACTAAATAGTGCGGGCACTTACCTTTCCCACCTCGGTAAGCGAACCCTCAACCCAACGATAATAAAGGCATAAATAAATAAAACAATTAAGCGGGAGAGAATAATTCACGTAAGTTTTACGATAATAATATAGAGGAAAGTGCAGAAATAAGAAATACACCAAGGGTCTGGTCTAATCCATACAAGAGCATCTAAATAAAAATATACAGGTCTAGAATATAATAAGACATCAATTCTGTCTATGTCTCAGAATGGAAAAGTAAGACATAATAAAAGGAGTCTTCAAGGCAGCGAACGTCTCATGCTCACCACAACTCGAAGCTATACTGGTAGCGACTATCAGCCACTGGAGATGGATGCAGATCCAGCCTGAAACTATGTATTCATAAAAGAATGCAACAAGTCCAGGTCAATACAAAACCACAGTACTGGTAGGTATCGGCTGACTAAGTATAGCTTATATAATTTAGACAATAAAATAGGATGGGCAGATAAATCCACAAGCTGTATAAGTCAAACACAAACCAGAACCAAGTATCCGTCATCACCTAGGTTGAAGAATCTAAATCCAAGTGCACCAATGTTATAACCCGTATTTCATACGTTCGGATAATTCAAGATAGTTGTAAGAAGTTAAGGGCAAAGCTATATCGTGATCTTGTTCAATGCACAAGTTGTTCATGAGCATTAATTGTGGATGTCATTAGTGTGGAAATATTGAGAAAGGTTAATGGTAAACATGGAAGTTCACAAAAGAGTTTATGGTAATATTGCGGAAAGGCTAGGGGTACAAAGGGAAATTCGCAATATGACTCATGGAAATATGGAGGAAGGCTAGGGGCAAATTTGGAACTAAGGGAAATGATTTTCATGAATTAAAGAAAATTCTCAAAATTTCAAGAAAAAAGGGG
>NC_081345.1:66532109-66547308 GCF_029784015.1 Lycium ferocissimum
TCCAAAATATTTATTTTTCTCCAAAATCCAAGTTTACGATTGTTGAAAGTTTTTATGACCAAAACAACGACTATGATTTTTATGATGACAATGATGATGCTAGATATGAGAAAATGACTAGGACGAATATGCCAAGGATATGTTCGTACCATGAATACGACGATATAAAATGTTAAGCCTAA
The DNA here is from genome assembly GCF_029784015.1 of Lycium ferocissimum. Classification (NCBI taxonomy): domain Eukaryota; kingdom Viridiplantae; phylum Streptophyta; class Magnoliopsida; order Solanales; family Solanaceae; genus Lycium; species Lycium ferocissimum. Next base: position 66,532,292 of record NC_081345.1, read on the forward strand.
TTTTGGATAATGACTATATTAGAGGTTTCAAAGTATATGAAATGATATGTCATGACTTCGTTTTATGTTTTCCCGTGATGTTATCCTGATTGACAGCCTCGCCTTATAATTGTTCCTTCAAGGCGAGGCATGGCGATCCCGATTATCCATAATGTGATCGGAGGTTACCGACCTTACGTCACTCCGATAGAGTTGTAGTTTTCACTGGGCTCTCATGCATGCTTTATTTTTACATATGATTTATTTTATGACACCGTGCCGTCCGACGGCGGCCGGGCAGACACACCACCGTTAGCCGGCGATTATACCCCGACGCGGAGGCCTGGACGCGGCTTATACACCGTTCCTATATGGACGGGCAGTTATACACCGATCCCGCGTGGTCGGGCGCTTTACTTACGTATATTTACATGTTTTTTTTAAAAACTAGCATGCATGGCATCCGCCCCAAGCGGGCACTCGCATGACAAATTACTCCTTTATTCCATGGTCTCGCTCATAAAGCGTTACACCGTACCTATATGGTCGCGTAGTCCACCGCACCTATATGGTCGGCAGTTATACACCGCACCTACACGGTCGCGCTTACTTGCAGTATCTATATAGTACTCCAAAAGGTAAAGCTAACTTGCATAATATCTGTCATGGTAGACAAACAGAGATACAGGTTATATCACTCTCCTATGTTGTGTTTTATGTTCTCTATTATGATTTCGTGATATTATTCATGCCTTACATACTCGCACATTACTCGTATCGACGCCCCTTTTTGTGGGCACCGCGTTTCATGCCACGCAGTACACTCGTACAAGTAAGAGCTATGGCAGGAGACGTTCCGGAGTTGGTAGACTCCATTTGTACCGGAGTGCCGCCGAGTCGATTATACGTGTCGGGCAGGTTTGTTCGAAATTAGAGACTTTGCAGACAGAGTCGTGGGTTTAGTGTGTCAGTTTTGAAAATGGTTCCACGAGCCGATGTGTTTTTATTATACATTATGTTACAGAGCCCTTATGTTTACAGACTGTGTTTAATTTGAGAAACGACGAAAAGATTTTGAAAATTTTACTATGTATTTTGCTTTCATTTGATTTAAGAATCCAAAGAGAATATGTGTGTAATAAGAGTCCGAGGGTTCGCTCGGCTCCGAATATGGGGTCGGGTGCCCATCACACACCCTAGTAAGATCGGGGTGTGACAACCAAGTCTCAATATATCCAATCCGAAATCAACAACACAAGTAAATCACCAGATCATCACAAAGATAAGCCAAAATGCAATGCAATGCTATGATGTAAGAATGCCAATGCCAATGCAATGTTGTGTACACATGTATGCCGGACGGAAGTATTGACGTCCCGGTAGCACAACCCATGGGGGACTCGAGAAGTCCATGTACTCACTTAATCCACGATTCCGAGACAATCATCAGACATCGGACTCTCACATCACTCCACACAATCCATGATTTTGGGACAACCATCAGCTATCAGACTACTCACATCACTCTCATGCAAACTGAGCTCAGCTCATCACAGTGATATTAACAATGTATCAACAATATATCATGAGAGATGTCAATGCGTGCGATGTATGAGTCAACATGAATAGTCAGATCAATATCACAAGTACCAAGCATGGGTACGCCAACAATATCATGAAAAGGGCTACACAAGCCATATAGAACACTATCTTCGTATCAAACATCAACAAGTAAGATACCAAAATATCATAAACAAGATATGTCAATAGTTTCTAATATCTACTATCACCACGTGGCGTCAAGCCAACAATAACAGAACAAATCAAGTCACAACACAACGAGGTGGTTAGCCCCAATCACACAACTGGGCCCAACCTAATGCAATATCCAACCCAAATTCATACATGAAGGTCTACATGCTTTCTTCGATAATATAGTCTAAATATATGCTTCGCTACACAAAGTCTCACTAAGAGTAAGCCATAACCTACCTGGATGGCCGAACATCAAAACACCAACAATCATTCTTTCGCTTTCCCCTTCGGTACGAGCCTCAAGATCAAGAAATTCTAGGCATATTTGAAATCTAGATTAGAAATCACGAAGTTCGATACTTATATTGCTATCATTCAATTTAAGTTAAAACCCAACCCTAGAATTTGGGAAAACGAGGCCTACAAGGTCAAAATGAGAAATTAGGGGGGGGTTTAAAATATCAAATTAAATGCTAGGTGATCAAAACCCATCAACAAATTGCTAAATTAACTCAAAGATTCACCCAATTTCGAAATTCAAGCAAAAACCCCAATTTCGGGTATAAACCCTAACTCTTAGATTTAAGAATTCAACACTAGTAATGGGAGATATATGATTAACAACCTTAGATACATCATAATCTAGCATAAACCCCATCAATTTCATCATTAATAAGCCTAGATAGAAAAATCCATCAAAACCCACTTTTATTCTTCCATTACTAATGAACTAACTGCCCGTCACCCACTTCCGCGACACTAATACCTCTCCAGCGGTCATGCCCAATTGGCAAGGACCACTACAGTGGCAGGGTGACCGCTTCAGTAGTACCGCTGCTGCGGTTCTAGTGCCGCCAAAGCGGGCACCAGACACTAGAGACTTCCCCAAGTTTCACACTTCAACTCGAATTTTTGACTAATTCCCGAGGCTATTTGCTCATAAACCACATACACAGACATACATAAAACACACTACAAATGAGCTCGTGGCATCGAAATTCCCAACGGTGGTCTCGTTGACCGAGTCAACCTCCGATACCTCAATTCCAACTTTCCATCCCAGTCCTAAAATGCATCCGAGTGCATTAGGAATCGAACCAGATATACACACAAGTTATAAACGACCATCTGGACCTCTCAAAATCAACGGGTTTTCGAAAAAGGTCCGTTTACCCGAAAGTCAACTTTGAGCTCTTTTTCGCTTAAAGCTCAAATTTCACAAAAAGTCACCGAATCAAATCTAGACACCTCGAGAAGTGTACCAATGGTCCCCTAGAGTCAAAAGTGAGCTAACCAAGCTCGAAAAGGGGCGAAAGTGCCGGAAAGACTATAACGACCAAACGGGTCGTTACATCAGATACCAATTAAACCATCGCTTGTCCTCGACCAAAGAAAGGAAAGAACGGGGAAAATACCTGAATCAGCGAACAACTGGGGATATCGGCCACATATGTCGGACTCAGCTTCCCAAGTAGCCTTCTCAATAGGATGATGCTTCCATTGCACCTTCACAGAAGCAATCTCCTTCAACCTCAGCTTCCGAACTTGCCTATCCTAAATCGTAATAGGCTCCTCCTCATAGGTCAAATTCTCATCAAGTAATATCGAATCCCAACGTAAAATGTAGGTACCGTCGGCACTTTCTCAAAGATCGAAACATGAAAAGCCGGATGAACTCCCGCCAAACCTGGCGGTAAGGTTAGCTGATAAGCAACATCGCCCACACGGTCAACAATCTCGAATGGACCAGTATACCTGAGGCTCAACTTGCCTCTCTTTTCAAACCTCATAGCACCCTTTATGAGTGAAATCTTCAATATAACCTGGTCACCAATAGCAAACTCTAGGTCTCGGACCTTCCGGTCCGCATATATCTTTTGCAGACTCTGAGCTGCCAAAAGATTGGCCTGAATAACTCTCACTCTATCAGGTGACTCTCTCAACAGATCGGTACTCCAAGGTCGAGCCTCGAACCCATCAAACTAGCCAACCGGAGATCTACATCTCCTACCATATAAAGCCTCAAAAGGCATCATGCCAATACTCGAATGAAAATTGTTATTGTACGCAAACTCCGCCAAGGGTAAGTGTTGATCCCAATGACCACCAAAATCAATAACACAAGCTCTCAACATGTCATCGAGCACCTGAACGGTCCGATAGGACTAGCTATCGGTCTGGGGATGAAAGGCTGTACTGATATCCAATCAGGTACCCAACTCCTCATGAAAAGACCTCCAAAATCGGGGAGTGAAGTTAGTACCCCGATCAGATACGATCGAATAGGGACCCTATGTAACCTCATAATATCCCGAATGTATAACTTGGCTAACTTCTCCGCGGTATTAGAAACCTGAATCAGAATAAAGTGAGCAGACTTAGTCAACCGATCAACTATTACCCAAATAGAATCAAACTTACCCAGGGTCTTCAGAATACTCACAACAAAATCCATGGCAATCCTCTCCCACTTCTACTCGGGAATGGGCATCCTCTGAAGTACACCGCCGGGTCGCTGGTGTTCATACTTTACCTGCTGACAATTCCCACACTTAGCCACAAAATCAACTATATCTTTCTTCATCCGACGCCACCAATAGTGATGTCTCAAATCACTGTACGTCTTAGTCGCCTCCAGATAAATGGAATAGCGAGAGCTATGAGCCTCAGACAAGATCAACTGAATCAAATCTCCAACACGAGGAACGCACACGCGACCCTTAATCCTCAAAATAGCCTCAAAATCACGGCCTGTTTGGCCTCAACCCTCAAAAATCTATCTCAATTCTTGCTCAACTGAGCATCCTCAAACTGATGAGTCCTGATTTGATCCAATAAAGATGATCTCGCCTTTACACAAGCCAAAACAGTGCCTGGAGCTGAAATATCAAGGCGAACTAAACTGTTGGCCAGAGTCTGAACCTCCATGGCCAACAGGCGCTGGAAAAAAATCAAACGAGCTAAACTCCCAATACTTACTATTTTGCGACTCAAGGCATCGGCCACAACATTGGTTTTCCCGAGATAATAAAGAATAGAGATGTCATAGTCCTTCAGGAGCTCCATCCATCGGCGCTGCCTGGAATTAAGATCTCTCTAGATAAACACATATTGAAGACTACGATGATCAGTGAAGACCTCACAATGGACACCGTACAAATAGTACCTCCAAATCTTCAAAGCGAAGACCACGACCAATAACTCCAAATCATGGGTAGGGTAATTCTTCTCATGAATCTTCAATTGATGTGAGGCATATGCTATCACTCTACCCTCCTACATCAACACAACACCCAAACCCATACGGGATGCATCACAATAGATCGCAAAATCCTTACCCTTCACAGGTAATGCTAAGATCGGGGCTGAAGTAAAAAAAAAGCTTGAGCTTTTGAAATCTCTCCTCATAATCATCTGACCACTGGAAGGGAACATCCTTCAGAGTCAATCTGGTCAAAGATGAGCAATAGCAAAGAAAACTCTTCACAAAGCGGCGGTAATAACTGGCCAAACCCATAAAACTACGAATCTCGGCAACAGTAGTGGGCCTCGCCCAACCCCTCATAGCCTCAATATTTTGTGGGTCAACCATAATCCTATTCTTAGACACAACATGGCCCAAGAATGCTACAGACTCCAACCAAAACTCACACTTCAAAAACTTAGCAAATAAGCTATGCTTCTTCAACAATCTAAGAGCAGTACGAAGATGGCTCTTATGCTCCTCTCTACTCTTGGAATACACCAAGATATCATCAATAAACATAGTCATGAAAGAGTCAAGGAATGGCCTAAAGATGCCATTCATCAATGTCATAAATGCAGCCGGGGCATTGGTAAGCCCAAAAGACATTTCCAGAAACTCATAGTGGCCATATCTCGTCTGACAGGCTGTCTTCGAAATATCCTCCACCCTGATCCTTAACTGGTGGTAGCTGGAACGTAAGTCAATCTTTGAAACTACTGAAGCACCCTGAAGCTGGTCAAATAGATCATCAATACGAGGCATATGGCACTTGTTTCGAATAGTAACCTTGTTCAGCTGGCGATAATCAATGCACATCCTCACGGTCTCATCTTTCTTCTTCACAAATAACACGGGGGTATCCCAAAGGGAGATACTCGGTCTAATGAACCCCTTGCTCAATAAATCCAGTAACTGCTCCTTAAGCTCTATCAACTCGGCAGGTGCCATCCAATATGGCGAAATAGAAATAGGGCGAGTGCCCGGATTCAAGTCAATACAGAAATCAATGTCGCGATCGGGTGGTATACCTCGGGTCAAAAGTGAGCTAACCAAGCTTGGAAAGAGGCGAAAGTGCCAAAAAGACTATAACGACTAAACGAGTCGTTACACTTATATTTTGCTTTAGTTGTTCATAGCACAATAAGAGAATATGATTCTAGCAAGTGATGAGTAGAAGAATAGTGAGTAAGTTTTGAGCAGAGATAGACGACGATTAGAGGTCGTAAGCTAAGTATAGTAGTGTGACAAATTTTTTGATTAGGAATAATCAAAAGCGAATGAAGTTAAGCACTAGGATTATAAAGAATGTATAAGTCCTAAGATTATGTCTGCACTATGAAAATTGAATTGGGGATTTCAAAGAAAACTATAGAGGTACAATTTGATTTCCTTAGTCTGAAGAACACTAGTGAGTGGGTGACAGCTTGAATACACCTGAATACATGTTAGTATTCAAAGGGTTTAAGTTAAAATTTGAAGTATAGTGATATATGGAAGAAGAAATTAGCTAAGCAGTACGAGCGCAAACTACAGAAGAATAGCCTTTAAGAGTTATAAAAAAAGGGGTTTCCCTAAGATTGATAGTGTGAGCAGAGTTAAGTCATTAAGATTGTGTATGCCAGTTACATATTTTTCTGTTTATGTAAGTAACTCAGTTTTTCCTAGTAAGAAGGATTGCTCTGAACTGAGTCAAAAGATGAGTTGTCAGTGATGTATGCGAAGAATTGCAGAAGGTAAAGGGAAAACAACTTGATCTCAACAAAAGAACAAAATCTGCAAGTATAAGACCTTACCTTTAGTCTAAGGGGCAGATGTGTAAATCATCAGTAACTCCATTTGGGCATTTGAAACCGGAAAAGTTAGCATGGGATATGAACAAACTCCGCTCAGTAATCAGGGAAAAGTGATATAGTCAACATAAGGAGCATGGCTCGTATAGTAAGCAAGGCGAAGTGAGTAGAATGATCATCGATCGACTTGTGTCTAGCTTTGTTATTGCAAATTAAGAAATCACAGAAAAATATAAAAGATCATGCTAAATTGTGTTAAAGTAAGGGATTCATGAGCATAAATAATGGCTTTTGAATAAGGGGAGATGACGGTACCTTGAAGTCCCAAGACAAATTATGTGTTCCAGATGTAGATGGACTTAGAGAGAGAGGATCATGTCAGAAACAATTCCAGGTACTCTATTCACCTAGGTTCCACAAAGATGTATCGTAAAATTAAGGAGATTTACTGGTGGAACGACATGAAAAAGAACATAGTAAATATTATAGCCAAGTGTTCTAATTGTCAACAGGTGAAAGCCGAGCACTAGAGGCCAGGTGGTTTGGCTCAAAACATTGATACTCTCGTTTGGAAGTGGGAGATCATAGATATAGACTTCATAACTAGTTGACCTCGCTCCTTTCAAAAGCATGATTCGATTTGAGTGATTGTAGATCGACTCAACAATTCAGCACACTATTTGCCAGTGAAAACCATCAATTCAGCAGAAGATTACACGAAGTTGTATATCTAGGAAATCCTCAGAGTGCATAGAAGCCCAGTATCCATCATCTGAGATCGTGGTGCTCAGTTCACTGAAATTTTTTGGAAGTCCTTTTAGAAGGGATTAGGCACAAGAGTAAACCTCAAAGATAACTTTTCATCCTTAGACAGATAGTCAGGCCGAACGCACTATTTAGACTCTTGAGGATATGTTGAGGGCATGTGTTCTTGATTTCAAAGGTAATTGGGATAATCACTTTTCTCTCATTGAGTTTTCCTATAATAACAGTTATCACACAAGTATCAAAATGCCACCGCACGAATCTCTGTATAGGCGAAGATGTAGGTCGCCAATTGGTTTGTTCAAAGTTGACAAAGCAGAGTTGTTAGGACCATACTTGGTCCACTAGGCTATGGGGAAAGTCAAATTGATTCAGGAGCATTTGAAGCAACTCAGAGTTGCCAAAAGTTCTATTCGGACGTGCGCCGTAGAGACTTAGAGTTTTATATCGATGATTGGGTGTTTCTGACAGTTTCGCCTATGAAAGGAGTTATGAGATTTGAAAATAAAGGGAAGCTTAGTCCCCCATATATTGGGCCATATTGGATCCTATAAAGGATTGGGAAAGTAGTTTATGAGTTAGAGTTGCCACAAGAATTGGCTGTTATACACGTAGTGTTTAATGTGTCTATGTTGAAGAAATCCATGGGGGACTTTTCTCTTGTTGTCCCTATAGAGATCACAGGGGTTAAAGCTAGCCTATCTTAGGAAGACATTCCACTGGCTATTCTTGATCCCCAAGTTCGCAAGTTTAGAACTAAGGAAGTTGCTTCAGTGAAAGTGCTATAGAGAAATCAAAAATTTGAAGATGCTATGTGGAAAGCCGAAGAGGACATGAAGTCCAAGTATCCGCATATATTTGAAGAGCAAGCAGAAAATGTTTCCAGCATTCAGTACCATTAGTCATTTAGTTCAAAAGATTTATTCAGTTCAGTATTTATTCAATTCAATATTCATCTATTTCAATATTCATGTGTTTATGTCAGTGCAGTGTCCACATTTTTCCATTAGTCATGTTTATTATCTAGAGTTAGCCATAGTTACAACCAGGACAATCATTTGAGGACGAATGGTCCCAAAGAGAAGATAATGTAACACTCTATAAATTTGAGTGAGTTGTGAATGTTTTAAATGAGTATTAACATGACATTTTATCCATATGAAGTCCCATCGGGATGAGTTTGGGTGTAAATAGTTGTTTTGAAATCAAGACGACTAGTGAGGTGTATGAGATTCGATAGAATCTACTAAGTTTATAATAGGCCTGCCTTCCACTTCGTTTACATGCAACTACGTTGAGGATTTGGATAAGGTTCCTAAACAAAAGTTTTACTTTGAAATACCTTTCCATCCATATAAGGACTAGCTCAAACAATCATCTGTACAAAATGTTATGACCGTTTTACTGAAGGGTCACGAGTAGTTCGTTGGACACGTACGCGATGCAGAACGCATTTAGCGACACATTTCCCAATGCATTTTTGACCAAATATATGTCCCGAAGTTCCCAGCATTTTTTTTGATATTCTTTAGCATACCGACAGTGCGAATGCAATCTGCGATGCAGACCATTTCCTGGACTCATTAAAGTCTGTTTTTCCTAATCTGTGTTCTATTTTTCAGTTCTCCAAGCCCTAGCATGACTTTTCTCTCCTCCCCTCATCATACCACATCATGTAAATAACTCCTATGTATTCCTAAGTAATTTTTAACATTTATACATGGATTCTTAACAAGATTCTATGCTACAATCTTAGGATTTTCAAGAAAATCCTTCTCAAGGTTTCAAGTTTAGAATTTTGGATTTGTTCTTCAAAGTTCAGACCTTTTCTTCAAGTTTTGGAGCAATTAAGATATGTAAGGTTAACTCTCTAAGTGTGAGAATTTTATTGATCTTCCCCACCCCATGTTTTCATGATTTCTACGTTTTACATCAGAAATAGAGTTAAGCCCTAGTTTCATGAAAAGCTTCAGGACTACTATTCTCTAATCGATATAGTTTCGTAATTGATTCATGATTTTCATTCTGAATAGCGTGAACTCAGTACGTAATCAGTATAGACTCTTGTTTGATATCTCATGAGTCTCAGTCATGAAAACTCAGTATGCTTTGCAACAGTTAATCCTCTAAAATCTATAGACAGTTCATGAATCCATGTCTCATGATAGTAATGTTCAGTATTCCATGTTATGCATTACAGTAGTATTCTCATTTTCTTAATTTAAATTGTTAAATGCTGAACACCTGTATTTGGGCCTGAGGCCATAGTTTATGTATAAGTATACTTGGGTCTGAGGCCACAAAATTGTGCACTTACTTTTGGGCCTGAGTCCACAGGAGATAAACTCTCAAAGAACAGGTGATTCCATATTCAGAATAGGTTGTATTTGTGACTATATTTCTCTTGTTTAGCCCAGCTATCAGTATGTTACACTTTCAGTATATTACATGTTTATTAATTTGGGCTGCCCTTTTCCTGAGCACCCCACAATTATTCGTTCTTTTAGTTGGTTTTATATACAAGTACAATTCAAATGTACTTACGTCATTTTTTGCCCGGGGCCTGCATTTCACGATGCATGTACTGATTTATAGGACATCAGATCTTCTCGCTAGGATTCTCGTATCAGCTGCTTGGTGAGCCCAGTTTCATTCGGTGTGTTATCTATCTTTCAATCTTTTAATTATATTAGACAGTCAGGTATGATAGAGGCCTTGTCTCGGCAAACAGTTAGTATTTCAATATTCTTTAGATGGTTTAGAGACTATATCAGCAGTCACTCAGAGTTTAGTAGATTTGGTGTTAGCTATGTTGGCTACATCTTTATACTTCAGACTTATTCTCGTATTCCATGGTTATGATTATTCAGTCAGACTTTACATTAGCTCAGTGTGTTTATAAATTACATTTCGCATCAGTACATGTCCCATGTTAATTCAGCCAGCCATGTGGTTTACTCGGTCACATGCATTCTGGCCCTGAGTGTCGTGTTATGTCCAGGCCCAAGTTTGAGGCGTAACAAAGGGGTTGGTAAATAGCTTATTATGAATATGGTGAACAAAAGATGACTTAGTTTTCCTCCTCGAATCATACTCATAAAATTAAATATATGCGCTAATATATTCTTAATATCATTATTATTGCATAATTTTTGTAGGGTATTCAAATTATATACTAAGGATGAATGGCGATGAGAAAAATATTGAAGTTCGAAAATAAGGGGGATCTGAAAATATACAATTATTAGTAAAATATTATTATGATGACTATGATGTTCAATATGTTATATTTCTATGATCAAGGCAGTAATTTAATAAAACTAGTTCCATAGATAGAAAAATAATAAGAACAATAATGTAGAAGAATCAGAAAATTCCAAGTCCACAATTTTATTGTGTATCCTTACAAAATTTAACCTCATAATCATTACCAAGGCACGTGGATTGATTTCTGTAAGGATAGAAAAATAAACTATTCTGCAATAGCGGCAATACAAATTGCAAAACTTCTGCTAACTCAAATGGCAGAGTAAAATGACACTAGATGCTTATGTTTTTTCTTATGAAAAATGATGTAGAATACAGAAGAGAGGGGAAGATATTTGTTGATTTTTGTTGATTAAGAAAACTGCGGCGAAGCCTTAGAATTTATAGCCATGCGATTGGGTATTAATAAATGCAGACATCCCTGTTCGTTGAAGCTTTGTCTGTTCAGAAATATAAATTTGGTCCAAAAAATATATCAATCAAATAGATCATTTGACCAATCCAAAGTGAAGCGACGACAACGACGCGAGGGGAAACTCTCTTCTCAACTCCTTAAGAGTTAGAAGATGTGTTTCTATATATAAGCACGCTAATCTTACTTTTCCTCACAAATGAGGGACAAAGTTCACATGTAAAAAGCAACTTTGTTCAGATTTCAATTCCCTCCATTTCCTAATTCACACTACACCTCATCTTTTGATTCAATCTTTAAGCCCAACAATCCCCCACATGAATGGGAAATGTCTATAGGATGCATGAGAAAATGGTGTAATTCACAAGTAAGAATTAATCGCATCTGGATAAGTAGGTTTTTGTTTGAACTTTTCCTAGTAAACATATGTCGTATATACTCGATCAATCGGTAGATTTGATATCCTTGAACCGTCAAGCTTTGGTGTATACTAGACAACCATATGTCACAAAATTATTCCTTAACCGTTTTGATTCTCATTATTGTGTTGGTTTCAAAGAATGAACACCGCTTGGTCTCATAAGTGTGTAGAGAATTGGCCTTACAGAATTCTCCTTGAAGTGGTTTACACTTCACATTTACATAGGTGATTCCTAGATGTGCACTATTTGATAATCCCATATCAAACTTAGAAACCATTAACTCGTTCTCCTTGTTACTGAACATTGTCTTCATCATAAGAATGGACAAAAAATTTGTTTGATAATGTTAAATTGTCATGCCTCCCCAGGTTTAGGGAGAGGATGTTACATCCCGTATTTTCATATGCTAAGTTGCATTATAAGTTCTTCGATGTAATCTCGGAAAAGAAGGTTATCTTTAAGGTTACAAGTGTTTAAACCATGTTTAACAAGTGTTAAATAAGTGTCGTGAAGATCAGAGGTTAAACGAATCAAAGAGATTAAGTTTCATCGAAGTCGTATGTTTGGTCATGAGTTACGGTAGGATTTGGCCCAATTTTCCGTAAGTATATCTCCACTTATATGAGAAGTTATGGGGCGAATTACCTATCCAAATTCAAGTTCATCGAGTCAAGTTTCCAACGCAACAAACCATTTGTCAAGTGGAGCTCTATAAAAAATGATATGTACGTTTTAAGAAAATGCTGCAGAGCAGACCGCAGTTACGGCCACATCTACAGACCATGAATAGGAATTACGGCTCGTAGGTGGTAGCATGAAATTGAGGTGATGGAAGGTTCCAAAACCCTATTTAAGCGGTGGGGGTTCATTTTGACACCATTAGCACGACCAAATCAGAACCTAAAACCTCCCAAACATTCTCTAAATTTCTCCTATCATCCAAGAGTGAAACCAAAGGTAATCAACGAGAAGCAAGTGTTGTAAATCCAGTGGTACTAGCTAGTTGTCCCTCTTATTGATGTTGTGAATTTGAGGATTCCTTCAAGTTGAAGTAAGCTCAAGTTAAGGGTTGTTCTTCAGTAAGATCAAGTTAAGGGTTGTTCTTCAGTCTTAAGGTAAGATTCATCCTCTTCTATGTGTATTTGAGCTTATCTATATCATGACTAGATTTTTGGTTGAGAACTCACAAAATAAAGGTCAGAAATTGTATTTAAGATGTTGGGATATGTTGAACTGCTTTGAGATTGTTCTTGTGGTATTACATGGCTGGATATTGATTAGATATCTTAAGTATGTTGTTGTTGTTGTTGTCATGTGTGTTATGAAGGGGGAAAGAGGAGTAGAGAAATTCAAACGTGACATATAACTATAAAAAAAAGATTGGGTTGCCTCCCAACAAGCGCCTATTAAGGTCATGGCACGACACTTTTTGTATTTTTCTTATTTTCATTTTTTTTGTTTATGCTAACTGTACAAACAGGGTTGCTGATACACTCAAATGACACCTATTAAATGGCATAAAGTGGACGATGTCAAATATAGTAACCCATCTAGGCTGGGGTTGAATATCACAGGGCATAGGGTGTGAAATGGTTACTAAATTAGTTGAATGCTTTCTAACGGTCTTAATTTTGTATTCCGTTGAGTTTTTAAAAGATGGTTTGTTTATTAACTAGATTGCTTTGGTTGTAATAAAGACGATTAAAGAAAACAAGTTTGTGTCTCCCTTTAGATGAAGTGTATGCTATGGTTATTGCTCTTGATATACTTCTAATGGATCGTTATACGAATACACTTAACCTCTAATTGAATCCCTAATATTTCCCAATAGTTAAGGACTATCTCTCTTTATGATTGTCCCAAATATAAAAGAGTTGATATGAAGAACGGTTAATATGTGCCAAGTAAATTCCTCTTATTCCTAAGTGAAACTATTAAACGAGGGTTAACGCCCCAAGTTCTTGTTACTTGTTCTTACCAAACCCTAGCTTATTTTCTCAAATAAATTAAGGTTTATGGTTTAGTTAATGTTTGCAACCATCAACTAACAATGAACAATGAAGAATAAATAAACCTTAACAACCCATTATGCATATATCAATCCCAATTCCCAATCACATAACACCTATCATTGGGTTCACAACCTTAGTAATGAATTTAGCTACTCATCTTGAAGAACGAAAAACATAATATAAAAGAATTAATCATGGTTACTATTTATTAGAATAAGAATAAAGTAATTGCAATTGTCTTGTCTTGTTCTCAAAAAAGCTTAAAAAACAATAGAGTATTGAATGCTAAGAGAATAGTGTTGACACATAATTTTCACCTCATAAGATGCGTATTTTAATTTTCTAAATTCCTAAGTCAAAGGCGGAGGAAGGATGCTCCTAAAAAATTAAAATTTCAAAAAAATAAAATAAAAATCCCAAGAAAATTGCAAAAATTGACATTTAATTATTATTCAAGAAAATTGATAATTGCAAGAAAATTATGAGTTCTATTACTTTCATAAATATAATTCAAAAAGAAAATACGTATCTTGCTCCGTCTAACTGGGGAAAATTATTAATTAAGATGACATATGAATTACGGCTCATTTTCGACAGCATTTTTACATTGTTAAATATTTCCCGAAACTATATCAATATTAGGTTTGTTTTGAAGCTAATATTTTAAATTTACGGGTTTTAAATTTTAATTAGCCTAAATAAGTATTTTATTTAGTTAGATGTGTATTTATAATACTTAGTCTTAATTTAATTTAAATTGGGGAAAGGGGGGGTCCATTTAAATATTTTGAAACTTTAGGGAGGCCGGGGGGGGGGACTACGAGTGAAAGCTTAATAAAATAAACTTTCAACCCCCCCCCCCCCCCCACCCCCTTTTTTCCTCATTTTCCACCCCGACCTTTCTTTCCCTTCTCAGGCGAAAATGGCGATTTCCTTAGGGTTTCTTTAGGGATCAAATCTGCGACCTTTCATGGTTAATTCTCACTGGATTTTTTAGGGCTTTTACCCTTTGTCTTGTTTTCTCATCGTTCCCAGGTTTAATTTTGTGATTTCCGGTTATTTGGGCTTGAATTTGGTCGTTAAATTGGGATGTTGCTCAGATTCTCTGAGTATGTGGTTGCCATGGGCGGAACCAAGATTTCCTAAATGAAAAATGATTAGCCTTGATTGGGTTTGCTATCTTGTTTGAACAGTTTAATGGGAATAAAAGTGAAACATAGTGGCTGTCTCATGAAGGTTTTGAAATCTGTGAGTTGTTATGAGTAGTTGATTGAAGTTTGAGGTCTGTATTTGCTAAGTAATGAGTTTTTTATCACCACGGGGGTTTATGCTTTGTCCCATCTAAGATTTGCGGTTTTGAATTTGAAA